>NW_020664980.1:19196987-19201876 GCF_002925995.2 Terrapene triunguis | reverse complement strand
GCTGGGTGCCCTAGTCTCTCCCCCTCGCCCTGACCCCCACCCCCGCCGGGTGCCCCCGACCCTCCGCCCCCCCTCCCCGCTGGGTGCCCCAGTCCCTGCAGGCTTGACCCCCCCCCCGCTGGGTGTCCCTGCCCCTCCAGGCCTGAGTGCCCCCCCAGGCCGCTCTGGAGGGTGCCCCAAACCACTCCCGCACGTTACCAGGGGGAGGAGGGGTCATAGCAAGAGACTGTAAGACCCTGTCCAGGGGTGGCGCTCTTAGGGGTTAGCTGGGGCTCAGGGCCAGCCTTGGCCGATACCCCTTAGCCCAGCCCTCTGAAAGCCATGGTTGGTTTTATGTGAGCACTTAGGCCCCTGTCCTGCAGGAGAGCCTCCGTCAGCAAGTCTCTACCAGAGCACCGGGTCCTCCCAGCAGAGAGCTCCTGGCAGGATCAGGGCCATAAAGAAGTGCTGTCTAGTGGGTAAATTGCAGGCCTGGGACTCCGGGCTCCTGGGTTCTAGTCCTGCCTCTGTGACCGATCTGCTGGTCGGGCGATGCTGGCCCTCTTTGGCCAAATCTCCCGAGATGCTGAGCCGTGGGTTGCTCTCATTGGCTTTAGTGGAACTGCGGTGTGCTCAGCACCTCAGGAAATCAGGCCTCTCCCTGGTGGGGAAGTAGTAATTCCTGTCAATAAGGCCAGGCTCTCAAGGCTGCAGGGAGGTGGAATTAAATAATGGCTGCAAAGAGCCCCAAGGCCTCTGGGCAGAAGAGGCTAGGGAAGGGCCTAGTGTGGAATTAGCCCGTGTGGTGATTAGTCAGTCCATGGTGCTGATTGTCAGCAACGTGTATCATTCTTGAGGGGAGGGAGCCGTTTACAAAGCAGCAGCCCCCGTCTCAGACCTCTCCGAAACTTACCTGTGGAGGAGAGTCATTCATTTTTGGCCTCATTTTTCAAGCATTTTTAAGCTGTCACAGCTTGGCAGGTCTGTAGCTGCAGTGTCAAGATTTTGAATTATCCTGTCAGTAATTGTTTTCTGATTCATCAAAATGATAGATGGGGAGAGAGAAAGTGACAGATAATCACCAGTTGGGGATCTTCAAGGGTACCCCTACAAATGTTACGGGTGGAGAGAAGCATGTGTGAGTTATCTCATCATTGGGTCACCTTTGCTGTCGGAACATTTAGAAGGAGATGTTCTTAGCAAGTGGGTGACTGGAAAGCAAGATGCGAGCCAGTTTGCACAAGTTGTAGTAAGTAATTCATTCTTTAGTCTGTGTCACTGCTGTGAAAGCAAATCGCATTGCCTCAGTTACTGGTAGTTGTCCCCCTGAAAGATCGCTGATAAATGCTTCCCTTTTTGCCTTGTTCACTTAGTGTATCTTGTACAGACGGTCTCTCTGCCTCCTCAGCCCCTTCCTGCGGTGGGAGTTGTGTGGGTAAAGCTCTGTGCATCTCTTTTGGAGAATGTCAGGAATAAGTAAATCATCAGACCGCCAACTGATGCTTCTAAGTGATCCCTTATCGAATGTGCTGCATGCAGAAGGTGCGTTGCACAATTGGAAGGGAGTTAGGGACGTGGATGTCTTTACTCATTTTTGTTTGCCTTGTTTTCCTGGTAAATCTAGGTTTACAATCCGATTCCCCAAATACGGGGCTATTGCACCGCTGAAAGGACTCAGACAGCAGAGACCAAAGGTCTGTTTGGTGCTGCTTCTGTCCATCATCCCAAAGGGCTTGGTCTGTGCATCTCTTTCCTCTGATAAGGCTCCTCCCCCACTCTAATGGAATCTCGGAAGGGCAGTTGCCTGCATCCAGGAGGTGTGTGTCTGGTGCAGGGGAGGGAACCGAAGAGCAGTAAGAAGGAATCTCCAGCCATGTCCAAATGTAGCTCAGCTGGAGCAGGACAGTTTTGTCTTTCAAGAGCTAACGCCCTTCCACATGCTGCAGGGTCTTGTTGGGAGCAGGGCTTTGGAGTGGAGCTGGAGCGCGGAGCAGCTCCGGAGCAGTGGAGCTGCAGGTTTTTGCCTGGAGCTTGCTCCAGAGCCGGAGCACAGCTCCAAAGCCCTGGTTGGGAGCCCTGTTTTATTTTGCAGTAGCAGACAAACAGGAATGTATTGATTGTGCCTTGACAGTTGCAGTCCCTTTTAAAATCAATGCATAGAATTGATACAGCACTCTTCATCTTCCAGGGGCTTCCCAAACCTTATTCATAGATTGCAAGGCCAGGAGGGACCATTGCGATCATTTCATAGAATTGTAGGACTGGAAGGGACCGCGAGAGGCCATCAGGTCCGGTCCCCTGCCCTCATGGCAGGACTAAGTATTGTCTACCAGTGTTTCTCAAATGCAGCCACCAGGGCCTTTTCTTGCAGCCACAGCCTCCTGGGCTCGGGGGCAGAAGGGGCGCAGTGTCCCCTCTCCCAGGGCCACACAGACACTGGAGATGCAGGCAGCTGGTGAATTCCCCACTTTCCCAGGCTTTGGCACAGGGCTTCAGGCTCCATCCACATGGTGGCAGGCTCTGGTTCCAGGCTCACCACCCCCTGCTGCTTCTCTGCCCACCTCCCCATCCAGGGCTTAATTTGTCCCAGGGTTTGCTGTGGCTGAGTAAAGCTGCTGTGAAAAGTGATATTAACAAACATACAAATATCACTTTTCACAGCAAAAGACTTACCAGCTAGCAAGTCTTAGAAGAAAAAAAAGTGCAACCAAAAAAACAAAAGAAACAACAACAAAGGGACAAGAACATGCAAAGCGCCTTATTTGTTTTTATTCTGTTTAGGTCCAGTAAAGAATAGAGACAACTGTAAATTATTTTTATTACTGAGTCTAAAAAAACCCCTACCTAAATAAATTACAGCGATTTGGACATGTATATGCACATATTTATTTGTTTTTCCTAAAGTTAATCAAATATTTTAGGAAAAATTGTCAGCACGGCCACCAGCAAGAGTTGGTGGCCACACTCTGAGGCCACCAAAAATTTTGTTGTGAGACCCCCTAGTCTAGACCAGTAGTTTTCAAACTTTTTTTTCCTAGGGACCCAGTTGAAGAAAATGGTTGGTGCCCGTGACCCAACGGAGCTGGGGATGAGGGGTTTGGGGTGCAGGAAGGGGTTCAGGGTTTGGGGGGCTCAGGGCTAGGGCAGGGGATTGGGTTGTGGGGTTTCATAGAATATCAGGGTTGGAAGAGACCTCAGGAGGTCATCTAGTCCAACCCCCTGCTCAAAGCAGGACCAATCCCCAGACAGATTTTTGCCCTAGATCCCTAAATGGCCCCCTCAAGGATTGAACTCACTACTCCGGGTTTAGCTGGGGCATGGGCTTACCTCCGGTGGCTCCCGGTCAGCGGCACAGCCGGGGTGCAGAGGCAGGCTTCCTGCCTGACCTGGCACTGTGGACCACGCTGCACCCCAGAAGCATCCAGCAGCAGGTCTGGCTCCCAGGCGGAGGCGTGCAATTGGCTCCACGCGGCTTTTGCCTGCAGGCACCGACCCCCTCCAGCTCCCATTGGCTGGTTCCCGGCTAATGGGAGTACAGAGCTGGTGCTCAGGGTGGGGGCAGCACACGGAGCCCCGTGGCTGCCCTGCCTAGAAGCCGGACCTGATGCTGGCCACTTGCAGGACGCAGCACAGTATCGGAACAGGTAAGCACTAGCCTGCCTTAGCTGGGCAGCACCACCAATGGGACTTTTAACGTCCCAGTTGGTGGTGCTGACCAGAGCCGCTAGGGTCCCTGGGTGCTGAGCAAGGCGACCCAATGCCATACATGCCACAACCCAGTACTAGATCATGACCCGAACTTTGAAAAACACTGATCTAGACCATTCCTAACAGGTGTTTGTCTGAACTGCTCTCAAAATTCTCCAATGATGCAGATTCCACAAACTTCCTTGGCAATTTATTCCAGTGCTTAACCACCCTGACAGTTAGGGAGTTTTTCCTAATGTCCAACCCAAACCACCCTTGCTGCAATTTAAGTCCATTGCTTCTTGTCCTGTCCTCAGAGGTTAAGAAGAACAATTTACCTCCCACCTCTTGTAACAAACTTTTATGCACTTGAAAACTGTTAACACTCATGTCACCCCCCTCAGTCTTCTCTTCTTTAGTGTGACCTCCTCTGGTATAACACAGGCTCTAGAACTGCCCCCAAAGAATTCTAGAGCAAATATTTTGGGAAAACATCCAATCTTGATTTAAAAATTGTTAGTGATGGAGAATCCACCACGACCCTAGGTAAACTGTTCCAACGGTTAATTACCCTCCCTGTTAAAAATTTACACTTTATGTAGCTTCCCCCTCCAGCCATTGGGTCATGTTATAGCTTTCTGTGCCAGTTTGAAGATCCCATTGTCAAATACTGTAGGGCAGGTTTTCTAATTCTTTAATCACTCTCATGGCACTTCTCTAAACCTTCTCCAATTTATCAACCTCCTTCTTGAACCGTAGGCACCAGACCTGGGCACAGGGTTCCAACAGCGGTAGCACCTTTGCCAAATACAGAGGGAAGATCACTTCTCTGCTCCTACTCGAGATCCCCTGTTTATGCATCCAAGGATCGCATTAGCCTTTTCAGCCACCAGGTTGCACAGGTACTGCACGTTCAGCTGATTATCCACCACAATTCCCAAATCTGTTTCCGAGTCACTGCTTCCCAGGGTAGAGTCCTCCATCGCGTGACACTGGCCGATGTTCTTTGGTCCTAGGTGTACACATTTACATTTAGCAATATTAAAACATATTTTTTCCTTGCACCCAGCTCACCCAGGGATCCAGAGCATTCTGTAAAAAGAACAGGAGTACTTGTGGCACCTTAGAGGCTAACAAATTTATTTCAGCATAAGCTTTCGTGGGCTACAGCTCACTTCTTCAGATGCATAGAGTGGAACACACAGACAGAAGATATTTATACA
>NW_020664980.1:19136821-19196587 GCF_002925995.2 Terrapene triunguis | reverse complement strand
GGTTAATTACCCTCCCTGTTAAAAATTTACACTTTATGTAGCTTCCCCCTCCAGCCATTGGGTCATGTTATAGCTTTCTGTGCCAGTTTGAAGATCCCATTGTCAAATACTGTAGGGCAGGTTTTCTAATTCTTTAATCACTCTCATGGCACTTCTCTAAACCTTCTCCAATTTATCAACCTCCTTCTTGAACCGTAGGCACCAGACCTGGGCACAGGGTTCCAACAGCGGTAGCACCTTTGCCAAATACAGAGGGAAGATCACTTCTCTGCTCCTACTCGAGATCCCCTGTTTATGCTTCCAAGGATCGCATTAGCCTTTTCAGCCACCAGGTTGCACAGGTACTGCACGTTCAGCTGATTATCCACCACAATTCCCAAATCTGTTTCCGAGTCACTGCTTCCCAGGGTAGAGTCCTCCATCGCGTGACACTGGCCGATGTTCTTTGGTCCTAGGTGTACACATTTACATTTAGCAATATTAAAACATATTTTTTCCTTGCACCCAGCTCACCCAGGGATCCAGAGCATTCTGTAAAAAGAACAGGAGTACTTGTGGCACCTTAGAGGCTAACAAATTTATTTCAGCATAAGCTTTCGTGGGCTACAGCTCACTTCTTCAGATGCATAGAGTGGAACACACAGACAGAAGATATTTATACATACAGAGAACATGAAAAGGTGGAAGTACGCATACCAATTGTAAGAGGCCAATCAATTGAGATGAGCGATCATGTTCTCTGTATGTATAAATATCTTCTGTCTGTGTGTTCCACTCTATGCATCTGAAGAAGTGAGCTGTAGCCCACGAAAGCTTATGCTGAAATAAATTTGTTAGTCTCTAAGGTGCCACAAGTACTCCTGTTCTTTTTGCGGATACAGACTAACACGGTTGCTACTTTGTAAACAGAGCATTCTGTATTAACGACCTGTCCTCTTCCTTATTTCACATTTCCTCAATTTGTGTGTCATATGCAAACTTTATCAGTGATGATTTTTTGATTTCTTGCAGGTCCTTGATAAAAATGTTAAATAGGAACAGGTCCCTGCAAGACCCCACTAGAAACACACTGCTTGCTAATGTTTCCCCATTTCTAGTTACATTTTGAGACCTCTCAGTTAGCCAGCTTTCAATCCATGTAAGGTGGGCCATGTTGATTTATATTGTTCCAATTTTTTAATCAAAATGTCATGTGGTACCAAGTCAAACGCCATTCAGAAGTCTAAGTATATTACATCAACATTGTTACCTTTATCAACCAAACTTGTAATCTTGTCAAAAAAAGATATTGAGTTAGTTAGACAGGATCTATTTTCCATAAACCCATGTTGATTGACATTAATTATATTACCCTCCTTTAATTCTTTATTCATCGAGTGCCATATCAGCTGATCTATTATATTGCCCCAGATCAGTGTCAGACTGACAAGCCATTTACCCTTTTTAAATATTGGCACAATGTTAGCTTCCAGTTTTCTGGAATTTCCCCAGTATTCCAAGACTTATTGAAAATCAACATTAATGGTCCACCAGCTCCTCACCCAGCACTTTTGAAACACTTGGGTGCAAGTTATCTGGACTTGCTGTTTTAAAAATGTCTGATTTTTGTAGTTCCTGTTTAACATCCTCCCGAAATACTATTGGAATGGAAAGTATTTCATCATTCTCACATGCTATTACCACATCATCTGTCTTGTCCCCAAACACAGAACAGAAATGTTTATTGAATGCTCTGCCTTTTCTGCATTACTATTGATAATTCCACCTTTTCCATCTAGTCATGGACCAACATCACTGTTAGAATTGTTTTTCTTCCTAATGTACTTTAAAACTCCTCCTTATTGCCTTTCATTATCAATTAATCCTCACTCCAAGGGTTGTCATCCCAGATTTACAGATGGGGGTAAGCGAGGGAAATATACTAAGTGACTTGCACAAGGCTGCAGGAGGAGGGGATGGGGAGTTGTTTATTCCTGCCTCCCAGTCTTCTCTCACTGAATCTAAGGGTACGTCTTCACTACCCGCCGTATCGGCGGGTAGCAATTGATTTATCCGGGATCGATATATCGCGTCTCGTTAAGACGCGATATATCGATCCCCGAACGCGCTCACCGTTGACTCCGGAACTCCACCAGAGCGAGCGGCGGTAGCGAAGTCGACGGGGGAGCCGCGGCCGTCGATCCCGCGCCGTGTGGACCCCAGGTAATTTGATCCAAGATACTTCGACTTCAGCTATGCTATTCGCGTAGCTGAAGTTGCGTATCTTGGATCGATCCCCCCCCAGTGTAGACCAGCCCTCAGGCCATGTCTACGCTACTAGGAGTCAAGTTCCCACCATGCATTTCTCCATTCCATGATGCCTGCTCCATCCTATAATTTTCACACCGTTTTAAAAATCTCGGACAGTCCCACACATCGCTTTTCAGTGTGCACCATATTTCTGGCAGAAGCATGCACCCTGCAGAGCTCAGTGTAGTTCTAATGATTGTTGCTAATACAGGATGCACAATTCTCCTGTATTTGCAGAACCCAAGTAGTGCCACTATAACTGAGCATGCAGTGAGGAAGCTGCAGGGCTATTCCAGTGTAATAACTGCGTGCTGATGGACACAACGAGTAGAAATTCCAGGTTGTTCCTGACATTCATGGAGCAGCTCCACCCAGTGGATGTTGGCTTCTGGGCCTGAGAAACAAGCACTGATTGGTGGGATTGAATTGTAATGCAGGTTTGAGATGACGAATAATGCTTGCAGAACATTTGGATGCGAATGGCCACATTCCTGAATCTGTGTGCTGAGCTCGCCTCAGATCTCCACTGCAGGGAGGCCAAAATCAGCTGCAATGACTGTGGTGAAGCAAGTGGCTATCATGCTCTGGAAGCTTGCAATGCTGGATTGCTATTGGTCAGTGGCCAGTCAGTTTAAAGTTGGAAAATCTACAGTGGGGGCCATTTTTTTCCAAGTGTGTAAGGCCATTAAGTATATCCTGCGACACAGGACTGTTAGTCTTGGTAATGTGCAGGAAATAGTGCATAGATTTGCAGCAATAGCAATCTTGAACTACAGTGGGGTGATAGATGGCACAAACATCCTATTCTGGGACCATCCCACCTTGACACTGAGTGCATAAACAGAAAGAGAGACTTTTCCACTAGTTGATCACTGGGGATGCATCACGGATATCAGTGTGGGCTGGTCAGGGACGCATCTTTAAGAACACAGGACTTTTCAAAAAGCTGCAAGCAGGGACATTCTTCCCTGACTGACACATTACCATTGGCAATGTGAAATGCCAGTTGTGATTCTGGGGAACCCGGCCTGCTCCTGGCTCAGGAAGACATACACTGACCACCTCGACAGCACCAGAGAAAGCTTCAGCTATCAGCAAATAGACTATTTAATGGGCTTTGGGTAGCTTGACGGGTTGCTGGCACTCTTTACTCACTAGTGGGATTTCAGTGAGGCAAACATCCCCATTGTTATACTGCATGTTGTGTACTGCATAATATCTGAGGCAAAGGGGGACAGGCTACTGCCTGGGTGGAGAGGTGAGATGGACCATCTGTCTGCTGAATTTGAACAGCCAGACACAAGGGCTGTTAGAAGAGCCAACTGTGGACCTGTATAGCTGAGGGAGGCTTTAAAAGACCATTTTTATAGTCAGCCACAGTATTGTGTGATGCTTTTATGAAATAGTGTGTCTCGTGTGTATGAATTCAGAATTCTTTAATGCAGCTATAATGCTGGTGTAAACTGATAAACGTACTCTGAGTCTCCAAAAGTAGAACGTCATCACGAGCAAAGAAGCAGAAAACAAAATTGAAGTGCAAACACACAAGGTAAAAACATTTTAGCAACACTAACTTGGTGAGCCATACTTTAAAACCTCACCTCAAAACGCAAGTAAACCGTGATAATGTATGTTCAAGTATGTAAAATCTTTTGCGATGTAGTGCAGTGTGGCTGATGTGTGGGTTTGACAGGTCGGTGGATGTGTAACTATGGTTCTCCGTGTTGTCTGGAATGGAGTGATTGGGTTAAGGATGCACCCCAAGTTGCCTCCCTACCCCTATAGAGGAGTGTCGGGAGCACTGACCACAGAGTTCTCTAAGCCCTGAAAAGGCTGCTGAGTCCCAGCATCTTTGGGCATGTAGGTCAAAAATACTCTGCAATATCAGAGTTTGTTGCCTGAGCAAACCCATGATGTCCTGGTGTATTTCCTGATGCACTTCTCAGTCGTTTTCCCTCTCCTGCGCAGCCACTGTCTCCATTCTCAGTCCTTTTCTATGCTCGTGGTCATATGGCCCTTCTAAGCCCAGCGTTCACAATCCGAGGCCATAGAGGACTGGAGGATCTCGCCAAACGTCCTCCATAGTTGTCTTCTTTGTCTTCCTGATCAGAGTCAGATGTTCAGTGGGCATGGAGGGGGCACCTCTCAATGCCACCGCACCACAGGCTGCTGGTTAGAAGAGACAGACACATCATTAGATTTACAGTTACAATGGGAAGGGAAAGATAAGTCTCAAAACTCCCTCACATTATTCCCATGAACACCTGTCATCAGAAATGCTACTTGTCCCTTTGGAGCGCCTTTATAACAGCTGTGCAGCTCAGGCCATGGTGAATATGGCCTAGTCTAGCAGGGAGGAGGTGGGATGTTTTAAGGGGTGGAAGGTCTAAATGCTGGGTGCCTCTGGGCAGGAATATCGGGGAAGCGCGGTAAGTATTGCCATTGTTTTCACAGGCAGTGGTGATTTTGGCTGATATCTCGTGCCTGAGGGTGACAAAGGCACATAGCCCCCAGCTGCTGTTGGCATCCCGAAGCTGCCTGGGCCCTTATGCTTGTAGCCTATTTCCTGCCATGGTGCCAGCGGCAGTCATTGCAGAATGGCATGGGAAAGACTCCTATTTTGGGGAAAGAAACAAGCTGTTGTCTCTAGGGATGTTCTGGAGAGGTTTGTAGAGTATCTCCATAAAAGTTTCATTGAGAGTGTTCAAGAACATAAAAGAGACGATCCCTATTCAGTACTACCCAGGACCTCCTGCTTAGCCCAACAAACCGAATAACTGAAAAGCGGACGCCACCTCTACCTCTGTGTTTGTTCTACCTCTATCTAAGTGCAAGAACAGATCTGATGTGTATTGTGCATTTGGACTACCATATTACTTTATAAGAGCATAAGAATTGCCACATTGGGGCAGACCTATGGTTCATCTAGCCCAATATCCTGTCTTCCAAAAGTGGCCAGTGCCAGATGCTTCAGAGGGAATGACCAGAACAGAGCTATTTATAGTGATCCATCCCTGGTCGTCCTGAGATGGAGTGGTGAGAACTGCATGCAGTATTCAAGATGTGGGTGCACCATGGATTTACATAGTGGCCTTAAGATATTTTCTATCTCTTTCCTAATGGTTCCCAACATGCTGTTAGGTTTTTGGATTTTTTGACTGCCACGGCACATTGAACGGATGTTTTCAGAGAACTATCCACAATGATTCTAAGATCTTTCTTAAGCAGTAACAGCTAATTTAGACCCCATCATTTTGTATGCATCTTTGGGATTTTGTTTTCAAATGTGCATTACTTTGCCTTGATCAACATTGAATTTCATCTGCAATTTTATTGCCCAGTCACCTGATTTTGTGAGATCCCTTTGTAACTCTTCTGTCAGTTTTGAACTTAACTATCTTGGGTAATTTTGTATCGTCTGCAAACTTTCCCACCTCACTGTTTACCCCTTTTTCCAGATCATTTATGAATGAGTTGAACAGCACTTGTCCTTTGTGGGACCCTATTTACCTCTCTCCATTGGGAAACTGACCATTTATTTCTACCTTTTGGTTCCTATCTTTTAACCAGTTACTGATCCATGAGTGGACCTTCCCTATTATCCCATGACTGTGTACGTTGCTTAAGAATCTTTGGTGAGGGACCTTATCAAAAGCTTTCTGACAGTCCAAGTACATTATATCCACTGCTTCACCCCTGTCCACATGTTGTTGACCCCTTCAAAGAATTTTAATATGTTGGTGAGGCATGATTTAGCTTTTCAAAAACCATGTTGACTCTTCCCCAACACATAATCTTCATCCATGTGTCTGATAATTCTGTTCTTTACTATAGTTTCAACCAATTTGCCTGGTACTGAAGTTAGGCTTCCCGGTCTGAAATTGTCAGGATCGCCTCTGGATCCTTTAAAAAAATCTGAGTTACATTAGCTATTCTACAGTCACCTGGTACAGAGGCTGATTTAAGTGTAGGTTGCATACCATGGCTAATTGTTCTGTAACGTTGTTCTCTAACATTTAATTTTCTAACATTATACAAGTAAAGTAAGCTATCAAAAGTCAAAGCCTTTGGTCTCTAAACTTGCGGATGGGATGGGCGCCATTTTACATGGGAGAGAAGTGCGGTGGGGGAGGAAAGGAGGAAGATAAAGTTTTGGGCAATGAAAAAATGAAAAATGCTTATATGGAATTATGCACTTATTCAGGTTCCCTGACCCTTAATCAGCCGGCTCATCTGCACTTGTCTGGCGGAAATGGCTTGACTCCAGTAGCATTTCAAATAGCTCCTGGGTCACCATGTGGTTTGAGTCATCTGGTGTATCTCCTTCCTCTCCCCACCTTCCTTTTGCTGTTCACGGTAGGGGTCTCTGCCTTGGGATCCTGTGAAGTGTCCACAATCAAATGCAGGATCCTGGGGAGGTACCTGCCAGGTTGGCATGCAGTTCATTGTGGAAGCAGCAGGTCTAGGAAGAAGCACCAGATTTGTTGTTGGCCTCCATCGCCTTCTGGTATGCCTGGCAAAGTTCCTTTGCTTTCCCATGGCACTGCTGCTCATCCCTGTCGTGCCCCAGTCTCTGCATCCCCTCTGCAACCTGCCAGTAGATGTCTATATTTCTATGGCTGGTCTGTAGCTGTGCTGGCAGAGCGTCTTTCCCCACAGGCCAAGAAGATCCAAGACTTCTAGCCTGCTCAAGACAGGAGTGGGTCTAGTACTTGTCTTTATGCATGGAGTCGGCATGGGTGCCTGCATAGAACAAAGGTGAGGTGGTAGGTGTGCTCGTCAAGGTGGGCAATCAGGAGACAGCATTTAAAAAGCACACGGAGGTTTGTAAGGGGGAAGGTGAGCTTCCAGTTTCTGTAACCCCTGGGCAGTGGAGTTCAAAACCATGATGAGAATGGCCACTGTTGTGGGGACAGGGGCACTGTGGGACAGCTGCTGGAGGACTGTTATGGTTGACACAACTAATGCAGTATCTGTACTAGCACTTTGTCAACCTAAATAGGTCAGCCGTGGCTCTGCATTGCTCAGGAGTGTGGTGTTATTGTGTCGCTGTAACAGGGTGCTTGTGTCGGCAGGAGACAAATTTTGGTGTAGACACATGCACAACTAGGTCGACACAATTTGACTTAGGTCAACCTAACTTTGTAGCAGAGACCAGGCCTGCATGCAGATGAAGCAATGTGCTACACTCTTGTTCTTCAGTCAGCACGAGTTCTGAGCATGTTCCTGTCCTTCACTTCTGTTGAAGCCACTGTGTGCTTGAACTCCTCTGGTGTTTGAGAGGGAATGTTCTGTTCTGTATTGGTGTGACGAAGTGGGACTGTTCTTAATGTTTCCTCTGAATGCTGTGTGGGTGCCACAGTTTCCCCTATGCATTTCTTAAGTCTCCAGTGTGCATAAATGGCCGACACTCTGTATCCTGGCAACAAATGGCTAGGGCCCTTCCCCCCTGCAAGGGGATAGCTAAAGGTGAACAAAGAGATCAGGTGACCTCCTGGCCCGGGAAAGAGACAAAGGCCAGAGAGGGAGGGGCTGGAGGGGGTTTCAGTTTGGAGCCGGCTGGGGACGGGGAGGGAGTGCAGACAGGGTTGTCTGGCTCGCTGGGCCCCAGAATGGACCCAGCTGAGGGGTCCCATTCTCTGTACCTACAAGCTCTGTTTTAGACCGCGTTCCTGTCATCGAATAAACCTCTGTTTTACTAGCTGGCTGAGAGTCACGTCTGACTGTGAAGTTGGGGGTGCGTGCAGGACCCTCTGGCTTCCCCAGGACCCCGCCTGGGCGGACTCGCTGTGGGAAGCGCACGGAGGTTGCATATGCTGAATGCTCCAAGGTCAGACCCAGGAGGTGAAGCCGTGTGAGCTTCTTGCCCTGAAGACAGTCTGCTCCAAGGGAGAGGAGGCTCCCCAAAGTCCTGACTGGCTTTGTGGGGAGCAGTTCCAGAGCATCGCCTGGGGACTCCGTGACAATTGGGTAATGGGGGAAATAGCCAAGGGTCATGGCTGTATATTTTCTTGTGTTTCCATATTAGGCCGAAGCCAGTAGAGTCAAGAGATTTCAACCATTTTAAGAGAGGCAGTGGACCAGTGGATAAGGCCCTGGGCTAGGAGTCAAGGGAGCCTGGGGGTTCTAGTCTTGCATGGTGACTGTGGGCATGCAACGTAACCTGTCTGTGCATCCATGGCCCGGTCTATGAGCCGCTTTATCATAGAATCATAGGCCTGGAAGGGACTTTGAGAGGTTGGGACGTCGCACTCCATATGATTTTATGAAAATATGCTAATGAATGTGAATGTAATGTAACTGGAATATACTTCATGCAAAAGGTCTCTTGAAAGGTATCATTACAAAGCTTATAATCTGCTGAGTTTGGTCATCCTATTTATATGAATGCATCATTCTTGTATCTGAAACTAGAATATGAAATATAACTCTGAGGGCCTATTGTAATTATGCAAAGTGTGGGCCATTAATGGTGGTTTGGAATCTTGATGGCTCCCATTAACCAGGACAATTGACTCTAGACGGCTCTGTTTACTTGCAGGCCTTCCTGTGAGTCAGGCCGGGAAGAATGAAGGCTTGGGGTCTCACAGGACATGTGACCGTGTCACCTGCTACTGGAATCCATCTTACACCTGGTGCTTTTCCATTTAGATGGAGAGGTGGGGACACAGAGAGACAAAAGATTCCTGCCTTGTGCCAAAGCTATAAAAGGGGGTGGAACAGAACAAAGGAGGTTCCAGTCATGAGAAATTCCCTAGTTACCACCTGAGCTGAAGCTAACAAGGATTGTACCAGGGGACAGGATTGGGCCCAGACTAGGACGGAGTCTAGTCTGTGAAAGAAGTTTATTGGAACATCTCTGAGGGTGAGATTTCATCTGTAATCAGTTTCTTAAATGTATTAGGCTTAGACTTGCGTGTTTTGCTTTATTTTACTTGGTGACTTGCTTTGTTCTGTCTGTTATTACTTGGAACCACTTAAATCCTACTTTTTATACTTAATAAAATCACTTTTTGCTTATTAATTAACCCAGAGTAGTAATTAATACCTGGGGGAGCAAACAGCTGTGCATAACTCTCTATCAGTGTTATAGAGGGCAGACAATTTATGAGTTTACCCTGTATAAGCTTTATACAGAATAAAGCGGATTCATTTGGGATTTGGATCCCATTGGGAGCTGGGTGTCTGGGTGCTAGAGACAGGAGCACTTCTTAAACTGTTGTCAGTTAAGTCTGCAGCTTTGGGTCGCGTGGTTCAGACCCTGGGTCTGTGTTGGAGCAGACTGGCATGTCTGGCTCAACAAGGCAGGGTTCTGGAGACCCAAACTGGCAGAGAAAACGGGCTCAGAGGTAGTCTCAGCACATCAGGTGACAGTCCCAAGGGGGTCTCTGTGACCGAACCCGTCACAGAGGTCATCTAGTCCAGTCCCCTGCACTCATGGCCATTCCTGACAGGTGTTTGTCTAACCTGCTCTCAAAAAGCTCCAATGATAGAGATCCCACAACCTCCC
Source organism: Terrapene triunguis (assembly GCF_002925995.2). Lineage (NCBI taxonomy): Eukaryota > Metazoa > Chordata > Testudines > Emydidae > Terrapene > Terrapene triunguis. The sequence goes on along the minus strand of NW_020664980.1, from coordinate 19,186,788 downwards.
TGGGCAATTTGTTCCAGTGCTTAACCACCCTGACAGGAAGTTTTTCCTAATCTCCAACCTGAACCTCCTTTGTTGCAATTTAAGCCCATTGCTTCTTGTCTTATCCTCAGAGGTTAAGGAGAACAATTCTTCTCCCTCCTCCTTGTACAGTAACAACCTTTTACATGCTTGAAAACTGTTATCATGTCCCCTGTCAGTCGTCTTTTCTCCAGACTAAACAAACCCAGTTTTTTCAATCTTCCCTCCTAGGTCATGTTTTCTAGACATTTAATCATTTTTGTTGCTCTTCTCTGGACTTTCTCCAATTTGTCCACATGTTTCCTGAAATGTGGCACCTGGAACTGGACACAACACTCCAGTTGAGGCCCAACCAGCGGAGGAATTAATTCTTGTGTCTTGCTTACAACACTCCTGCTAATACATCCCAGTATGATGTTCACTTCTTTTGCAACAGCGTTACACTGTTGACTCATATTTAGCTTGTGATCCACTATGACTCCAGATCCTTTTCCGCAGTACTCCTTCCTAGGCAGTCATTTTACATTTTTTATGTGTGCAACTGATTGTTCCTTCCTAAGTGGAGTACTTTGCATTTGTCCTTATTGAATTTCATCCTATTTACTTCAGACCATTTCTCCAGTTTGTCCAGGTCATTTAGAATTTTAATCCTGTCCTCCAAAGCACTTGCAACCCCTCCCAGCTTGGTATCGTCCGCAAACTTTATAAATGTACTCTCTATGCCATTATCTAAATCATTGATGAAGATATTGAACAGAACCAGACCCAGAACTGATCCCTGCAGGATCCCACTCATTATAACCTTCCAGCATGACTGTTGAACCACTGGATAACTACTCTCTGGGAATGGTTTTCCAGCCAGTTGTGCACCCATCTTCTAGTAGCTCCATCTAGGTTCCATTTCCCTAGTTTGTTAATGAGAAGGTCATGTGAGATAGTATCAAAAGCCTTACTAAAGTCAAGATATACCACGTCTTCCACTTTAAACAGCTTTTTGATGCTCTTGGGAGAAGTGGAGAGTATTGCTGTCAGCAGTTTGCTTGTTCAACTGAAATGCAAAACCAGCTTTTGGGAATGGAGAAGGAAAATGGGAGTTTAACTCCATCGCCATCTTGCTGCTCTCATTTGGCCACGGTGTCTCTTGAGTCTTCTTGGCTGTGCTTTTACTGATCAGAGCAGCCAATGCTTTTGTGCAGCTCCCCCCTGCAGTGTATAGATGAACAAGGAAAGAAGCTACTTACTGATGCACTAGCTTTTCTTGCACTTATTTACTTCTGGGGGATTTCTGATTCACTGCGCATGTGCAGAATTCATGTCCGGTGCAGAATTATTTTTTTCCTGCAGAAAATACATTTTGCCCAAGAAGCGCTGAAGTTCCACCCTTTGCCCACCAGAGGCCGCTGTGGTGCATGAAGAGCCGACTGTGTTCATTACATTAGCCTGCCCATGGAGCCCGGTTAGGAGGCAGCGTGAGGCACAAGGCGTTGCTGGGAGATCACAGACTTGGGTTCAGAAGGGCTACTGTGGGCGGGGGGCAGAGTGGGGCACAGGGTCAGGAGCTAGTGGGGTGACAGCATTGAGCCAGGGGCTGAATGGGAGGGGGGCTCCAGGGCCACACTGGGATGGGGAAGATGTGCCTGACTGAATGGGAGGGCTTGGGATCAACCAGGGTGTGCCTGGGGGAGTCCCCAACTCCCTAACAATCGCTCCCCTCTGCCCCCCAAAGAAACTGTTCCATACTTCTCCCACCCACACCCAATAGCCTTCCAGGTTCGCTCCCAGGCTCCTTCCCGCTCCCTCTGTTCCTCCATTAGCCCTGACTCCCCCAAGCCTTTGCACTGCTTCTGAGGGGTGCGGGAAAGATGTTTCTGTATTGTAGTTTAAATGAATTACTCAAAGTTCTTGTATTAATCCATCTAGTAAGGAATCTATCTGTCAAAAAAAAAATTCCTGAGTCTTTTTTTTGTTCAATATTGTTACAGACATACTTACTGACAGGTATTTTGAAATATATTACCAAAATAATTGAAACTGGTGTGATTATGTTGTGTTATTTTGGCAAATAAAATATACAGAATTTTGCAAAATTTTAAAATATTGTGTGCAGAATTTTTAATTTTTTGGCACAGAATCCTCCCAGGAATAGCACTTGCACCTGCCCTCACTGGTGCTGCATGTAACACTGACAAGGTTGCAGTGATAATGCTCGGCTCTCCCGGCATCTCGAGTGCCCTTGCTTATACTAAAGGCTTGAGATGACCCTTTAGGGAGAGTATTTCAGCAGAGGACAGCTTGAATTCGCTGTTCATTGGGAAGGCAGGTCATGTGGTGTGCATTGCACATGACTTCTTGCTTTCGATCTCTTTCCCACTCTTCTGTCTCGCAGAGCTTGTGCAGCGTTTCTTGGAGCTACGGTTCTGTGAGCATAACTACATTATTGGAAAACTATGGCTTTTGCACCACATCTAATTGAATGTGAAAGCTGACAACTGGTTTAGCTGCTGTGGTTTCCTATTCTGGAGTGCCAAGGTCACCAGGTTGTCAGCATGATTCACCACAACATCTTGGTTTGTTCTGCATCAGTGGTAGTGAAGGGTGGTGCTAATAGGGGAAGGCAAGGGTCCTTGATGGAGGGCTGGCGATTTCCTGCTGTAAAATTAATAATTGAACACATTTGCAGATGAGCGTTAAAAAGAGGAGTTGAGTGGGAATTTACTCATCGCTTTGGAGAACAAGAATGGAAAGCAGTTCTTGTGTGTGCTGCTGCTCCTCCGAAGCCCCTTCTGAGCAAATCAGCTATGTAAAGTATTCATAACTTGATGAGTAGGGACTTATGCATGTGGCTCCCAACAGCACTAAATTCACCATGCTTTGCAATAAGACCTAATTCCTGGAGTATTTTGCTTAAAATAGTAAAACTGGATGGCTGTTAAGGGAAAACTAAACCAGATGGAAAGAAATGGCTGCTTTCAACCTCTTTCTTTTTTTCAGAGTCAGGATGCCGAGGAAGAAGAAGCATGCAGAAAGCCCTGACTTTCAGGACCCGGGCGGGGAGGAGGAAGAGCCGAGGGGCCTGGTCGACGCCAAAAAGAAGCGTAGTTTTGTGGATGCCTTTATTGTTATATCTGACAGTGATGGAGAGGTCAGTGGTTAAAAAAAGCGGAACCCAAAATCCTGACTGGGGCATGCTCATCTACCAGTGTATTCCTGATGAGAGACTGTCCTGAGTGGTACCTACCATGCACCTTGGGGCAGCCTGCGGCACTTTGCCATTAGTGTTCTGCTCTGTTTCTTTTCAAGGTGTATTTCAGATTAATCATGTCCCATTTGGCTATGAAATGAGCTGTCTGATTGGCTGGTGCTGAGTCATGTCTCTGAGATTTGATAACCAAAAACCTGTCCAAACAGAATCTGAAATCTAATTGAAATCATGTTTCCTCAATCACCTCGCAAATCTTTTCAAACTTTTTATTTTATTGCTGTTTAACTAAATCACAGAAATGTGGTTCTGTTACATGCAAGTAACTGTTCAAAGTACAGCTAGTGTCAGATCATGAAACTGAATTATGGAGGCTTGAGTGTAATCTACTCTCATCCTTAACCACTAAGCCGTCAGAGGTAACTGCATTGTTTAGGGTAGTCTGGAGGTGACTGATAGCGTCAGTGGTTCAGGGGAGCTCCAGAGCCTAGAGACCTGAACTCATGACATGGAAGGTATGTGAGACAGGACCTGATTTGAAACAATATTTTCATTTGTAATTGTTAAGTCTTGGCTTTGCTTTGCTCTGTCAGTGATTTGGGAGCCTAAGATGCTTTTAGAATGATACAGTTTTAACAAGCATTTCCGTTCACTTGCAAGCTATAGATCTTAAATCAAGTGCCCTTAGTGCCCACATCTAGAGCATCAGTCTTGACAATAAGGCAATTAACATGTGAGGAGAGGGAAAGCACTAGCAGTAAGCAAGAAAAACAAGCTGTAGGGCACATGCTATTGGCTGTTATTTCTGCACATTATCTGAGCTCTACCCCATTGGGAAATTCCCTTAACTAGACAGATCTAGAATGTCTGGCAGTAATAGGTCACTGGGGCTAAACCCTCAAGCTCTGCAATAGGCGAAGTTAACTTCAGATGTCTGCTGTGTCACGGCCTTTCCTGTGAAACCGATAAGGAAAGAAGAAACCAACAGCTGTAAGAAATGTTGATGTACATGAATGATCAGGACCTCTCATTGTCCACAATTATTCCTCTTAACATGCATGTGATTTGTCTCCTCACTTTCAAGCATCTTTTAAAACATGACTATGAAAAGATTAATCTCCCTGACTATACTGTATGATCAAGTCTATAAACAAAAATGGGAAATCATGCCTCACCAATCTATTAGAATTCTTTGGGGGGGGGGGTCAACATACATGTGGACAAGGGGGATCCCGTGGATATATTGTACTTGGACATTCAGAAAGCTTTGACAAGGTCTCTCACCAAAGGCTCTTAAGCATAGTAGGCATGGGATAAGGGGGAAGGTTCTTTCGTAGATCAGTAATGGGTTGGAAGGCAGAAAACAAAGGGTAGGAATAAATGGTCAGTTTTCACAGTGGAGGGAGGTAAATAGCGGGTCCCCCAAGGATCTGTACTGGGACCAGTGCTGTTCAAAATATTCATAAATGATCTGGAAAAATGGGTAAACAGTGAGGTGGTGAAATTTGCAGATAATACAAAGTTATTCAAGATAGTGAAGGCCAAAACTAACTGTGAAGAGTTACAAAGGAATCTCACAAAATTGGGTGACTGGACAAGAAAATGGCAGATGAAATTCAGTGTTGATAAGTGCAAAGAAATGCACACTGGAAAACATAATCGCAACTATACATACAAAATGACGGGGTCTAAATTATCTGTTAGCACGCAAGAAAGAGACCTTGGAGTTATTGTGGATAGTTCTCTAAAAACATCCACTCAATGTGCAGTGGCAAATAGCAAAAAGCATGTTCGGAACCATAAGGAAAGGGATAAATAATAAGACCGAAAATATCTTGAGGTCACTATATAATCCACAGTAAGCCCACACCTTAAATATAGATTGTAGTTCTGGTTGCCCCATCTCAAAAAAGATACATTAGAATTGGGAAAAGTACAGAGAAGGACAACAAAAATGAGTAGGTGTGTGGAACAGCTTCTATATGAGGCGAGATTAAAAAGACTGGGACTGTGCAGTTTAGAAAAGAGACAAGGGGGATATGATGATAGAGGTCTAGAAAATCTTGACTACTCTAGAGAAAGAGACTAGGGAAGTGTTATTTACCCCTTCCCATAACACAAGAACCAGGCGTCACCTGATGAAATTAATAAGCAGCAAGTTTAAAACAAACGTATGAAAGGACTTCTTTACGCAACGCACAATCAGCCTGTGGAACTGATCAGGGGATGTTCTGAAGGCCAAAAGTATAACTGGGTTCAAAAAAGAATTAGATAAGTTCCTGGAGGACAGGTCCATCAGTGGCTATTAGCCAAGATGGGCAGGGTCACAACCTCCTACTCTGGGTGTCCCTAAACCTCTGATGGCCAGAAGCTGGGACTGGACAACAGCGGATGGATCACTCGATAATTGCCCTGTTCATCTCTTCTGAAGCACCTGGCACTGGCCGCTGTCGGAAGACAGAATTCTGGGCTAGATGGGCCATTGGGCTGACTCAATACGGCCGTTCTTTTTTTTTTAATAAATTCTGGTGGCATAACTGGCCATATTACAGGAAGGGATGCTCAGAGAAGCCATTAATGAGCCAGTTAGGTTCTGTTTAAGTGACAGCAGTTCACAGTCAGTTGGATAAGTGGGTTTATTTAGTCTGGTCTGTTTCTACCTCTAAATCCTTGGCTTCCAGATCCGGAGTCGTAGCAGTGCCCTCCAGTTTTCTGTCCTGGGAAGGATCTCTGCTTCCTGTGGGTTCTGAATAATAAATGCCCGGGTTCTGTAACTCACCCTCAGCCTTGCAGTGTACATCAAGTTGAATTTTAGTCCTGAGCCCTGTAACTGTTGATTTTGCTCCAGCAAGACCTTGTTACCTATTTGTAAGAGGTGTGTAACACTCCGGATACATAGCAATTTTAGAGAACAATAAATTCTCAGTTCATCTTGCAGTTGTTAGGACATGGTTCAGGATTCAAAGACTACGAGGAGAGTCTTGGACAGCATAGATACATTGGCCTTTTTCCTTGGCAATCCCCTGGCAGATATCTGCAGTCCCCAATTCTCCTCCTGGACTAGCAGATCTTGTAGCAGAAGCACCTGGAAAGCCTCTGGTTTCTTACTATTGATGCTCTCTGGCAAACTGACTCTCTCGGGAATTTCTCAGACATGCTGTATTGCCAAGCTCATCCGTGCTATTTTGCCAAGTTTCCTCCATTTGCTCAGGGCTTTTCAGTGGCATCTGAAAAGTTTCATGGGCAGGAACTTTTCTGGATAGTGGGTTGTGTAATCCACACTTGACTGCCTGTGACTTATCCTGGAGCCAAGGAACTCTTGTCCTCCTTCTTGGAAAGAGTCAAGCAAATTTGAAACTCTTTTCCCAACTCTATGGAAACAGGAAGAGATGACCATACAGCATTCCCTGCACAAACAAAGGTTCTGGAAATGCTGTAGAAAGTTTGTGTCACCACATACAAAATGGTTCTGATCCTTTTTGGTTGGTGAAAGCCTCTGGGAAACACCAGGCCCTCTGTCGACAGAGATTGTTGGTGCTTCCTTGAAGGACAATCTTCTACCCACCCTCAGATCTGCAATATTTCTGCCAGCGCTTGAGAAACCAGCTGACACTAGCATCCTCGCCAGTTACTGCTCTGTCTCCTGAGAAGAAAGATGCTGTACAATTTGGCTTGTTGCTGAGTTCCACTGATAGACCCTTGTTAGCCAGAGGTGAAACCTAGCTGTAGTATGGCGGTGGTACCAGCCAAGCTGATATGAGCTATGGGCAGAGCCCAGGTAGCTCTGCTAATACTGGTCATCGATCAGCAGCCTTTATAAAGTGATGGTAAAGTGCTGCTGATCTGCCTGTGAGGCCTTTCGGGGGGAGGATGGAGTCACTTAAAAGTGGTTTCACTCAGTCATCCTGGATAGAGCCCACAGGGCCCTACTGGGTAGCTGCTTCTATTCACAGAGCTCGTGGGAAGTCCCACAGAGGCTCAACATCTATACCAAACCCTTGGGAGAGGTTGCAAGATGCTATGGGTTGCAGTGCCATCTCCATGCTGATGGCACCCAGCTCCACATCTCCTTCTCATCTGGCACAAACACCACTGGTACCCCAGTGTCCCTCATCTGAAGGCACCTGGATAAATAGAAGCAGGTTTATTCCCAGTCCATTGACCAAGATGATGTTGGTAGAAGGAGAGGGAAGTGGTTTGAGGAACTGGCAGGAGCAATAATAAATGCCTGGCTTCTGTAACTTACCCTCTGGTAGTCAAGGGAGCCTGGAGTTCATCTTGAGTTAGGCGGTGGTCTTGTGGCTTTCCTCGGATGCAGGCCTAGCCGTGGGGAGAGATGGCTTTTTGACACTTCCACAGTGGGCTACTACAGGGCCCTCGACCTGAGGCTAACTGAAGGCCATGCAGTAGTTTCAGGTAGTTCATCACGTAGTGGCCTACAATCTGGGTCAGGCAGATCCATGAGAGCACATTCCCATAGTGTTCCATGGTCATCTGGCTCCCTGTCCGCTTCCAGATCCATTCCAAGGTCCTGGTCCATCTCTCCAATGGGCAAGGCCTTGCCATTTCTAAGGTTGGCTGTGCCAGCAGGGAAGTTGAGGCCTGAGGTCCCCAGGGTGAAACATGAAGAGGAGGAGGAGGGCATTGTCGGGGAGGCCCTTGGCTCTGGAATTTGCTATCACTGGCAATAAAGGTGAGGCTGGATCTGGTGCCAGGGACAGCCCCTTCTCTTTGCACAAGGCTCTCTCACCCGTTGGAAGCTGTGAGTCTGGCACAAGCCCGTTGCATCTCACTGTTCAAGTCTCTGCTTTCAGCAGGTTTGCGCTGATGAGCTGAAAGTCTGAGACTAATAGAGCAGAGTGTGACTTTGATTTCAACAGCAGCCTTGGCTAGCGCCAGGCGTGGTACTTCCAACATCGAATTGACTTTCAACAATTAAATTAGCCTCATTGGTACGTGTGTGTTTCCCATGCAGGGCTCCTGTGGTTTTGGCTCTGCCCTCTCGTTGCATGCTTGGTAGCGCAGTTGTGCCGTGCTACTGCCCTGCCCTGTCCCCTTGGTGACCTCTTCTGGCTTCCAGTGACCATTTCTTTTCATGAAGATGCTCGAAGCAAGCTCCCCGTCAAGTGTGAGGGCAATCGCTGTGTCCCGGGGAGCGGGAGGGGAATCAAACAACCTGACTCTTTAGAGGCAGATGGAGTTGCACCTGCCTGCCTTGTGGCTGGATTTGCTCCCCGGAGTCTGTGCAAAGCGGGGTCAGAAAGGCAGTGTAGTTTTCTACTGCCTGCAAGAAAAGCAGATGTTAAACACGCTGAGAGCTTTGGAAGCCAACCGTTTTCTCACTTTTTGGACAATGCTTACAGTGAAATTGCTCATGAGAGGGAACCAAACATTGAAGAGCAGATTCCTACAAGCAGGGGGGCTGGAACAGTTTGTACAGTGGGGCGCTGAGAGCCATGGAACCAAACTGCAAACCCTGCATATAATGCAAACCACTTCAAGCCAGGGGACGCAGCAGCCCCCCCCAGCTCCAATGCCTACACCTACAAGGAGCAGGAAGTTTGGATTCCTTCAGGCTGCTGTATTTGAAAGCTGTAGCCTGGAGAGCCCGGGCTGTCACTGAGCGCAGCAGTGTACGTTGGGTGCATCACACCAGCCGTAGCTCTTAGTTTCTCCTTGTACACTGAGTATGAGTGATGACCTTGTAACAAAAAGCATTGGCTGCAGCTGGGAGATATTTAATTAATGAAGGGTTTTTTTGGACTTGTGATCTTATTAAAGAAGCATTTGGTTGAGTGGCCCCTTGAGTTTGTACTGGCCTTGTCGGCAGATGAGCATTGTTAAAAGGCTGGGTCAGCCTAGAGCAGGCCCCTCTATCCGCTGCAGGGATCTCCAGGCTGTCTTTGCCCGCATGCCAAGTACTTCTGGGCAAAGGGTTTCTCTGCCCCTGGAGGTGCAGCCGCCCACCAGCAGAAGTAAAACCTAATTAAATGGTGCGTGCCGATTCTTTGGTTCAGTAAATAAGGAAGATTTAAGACTTTCTGGAGCTCAGATGCTCTGTGTATGTTTGGGCCCATCAGGCTTGGCTGGAGTCCCTCCAGCAGTTCTTTGCACTGGAACTGTACAGTGGAACATTGTGAAGCAAATTAAACATTCCTCTGCATAAATGTCTAGCTCTGTGTACCCACAAATGGTAAAACAGTGGGGCCTGCTGCACTCGGTGACTGCGCGTCTGAGACTAGAGACACATCAAGGGCTTCTGATCTCCCGGCGTGCTGAGCTAGATCCCTTTCCAGTCAGTGGATCCATTTCCCGGTAAGTGTCTGTTCCATGCATGGGAACAAGCAGCATCTGCAAAGGAAAGTCGGGTACGGTCCTAAATCACGTCGGGGATCTGGGATGAGCACTGAAGACAGGAGTGTTGCGAGTGATCTTAGAGATCGTTTTGGTAGTTGCAAGAAGGAAGGAGAAGACCGATGCAGCGCAACTGCTGGTGCAGCAGTGCATCGAGAGGTGGGCTGAGGATTTACAGAGTCTGCCTGGATTCGACAGGAGGGGGATAGACCCTCTGAGGCCTAGAACTGGCAGGCCTTTAAACTGGGGCTGGGAGGCCAAAACCAGAGCTTTCACGTCACTCCATCGGGGTGTGTGCTTCTCACATACAAAGGAAAGGCCAGATTGCCACATGGCATTATGGACTTCACCCCTGGCTCCTATGCCCAAGGGCCTGTCCGAATGTTAGCACAGGGCTGCTCTCCCCAGGCGACTGCAGGGGCGCTTGTCACCTCCAAGGTGGTGGGCTCTGGCAAACAGCAGAGGACGAGGGAGAGTTGTGGGGGTAGAGCCAGGTGGAAGGAAATAGAGAATCGATGAAGGGGCCCAAGGAGGTTGAGGGGAGGGTGATGTGGGCAGAGGCCTGGGAGTGGAATATTATTTTAACTGCTGAACTTTGGGTAGACTGAGGAGGGGGTAGACGGGGAGCTGGAGGGGGGAAGTTACTCTAATCCCAGCTAGAGCAAATCATGGTGTGAAACAAAGTTTTGGCTTTGGGGACAGAGCAAGAGGGGCAGATCTTAGAAATGACATTGAGCGCGAACTCAGAGCCTGGGTGTGATTGGAGAAGGGAAAGGAGTAGTCAGAACTAATCCTCTGGTGCGGGGGGGCCAACCTGAGCCTGAGCAGGAGCCAGAATTTACCAGTGTACATTGCCAAAGAGCCACAGTAATACGGCTGCAGCCCCCCATCAGCTCCCGCCCCTGCTCCCAGCTCCTTCCACCCATCGGCAGCCCCACCGATAGGACCTCCCCCTCTCTCACAGTGTCCCGATCAGCTGTTTCGTGGTGTTCAGGAGGCTGGTGAGGGGAGGGGAGAGGAGCGAGGGCACGGCAGGCTGGGGGGGGGAGTGGGAAGGGGTGAAGTGGAGGCAGGGCCTGTGGCAGAGCCAGGGGTTGAGCAGTGAGCACCACCCCACATTGGAAAGTTGGCGCCTGTAGCTCCAGCCCCGGAGTCGGTGCTTAGACAAGGAGCCGCATATTAACTTCTGAAGAGCTGCGTGTGGCTCCGGAGCCCCAGGTTGGCCACCCCTGCTCTGGTGGGAGCATGAGTGTGGGGATATGCATGCTTGCTCGTTTTGATCCAATTCTGCAATCCGTGGAGGAAGGATTGCAGTAGGCATAATGTATTAGAGTTTCAGGAAATCACTTAATACTGTGTCTTGCAAAATCCTACTTGGATAAATAATTCAGCTTGGTTTGGGTAGGGACCCTCCTGGACTGAAAACCTGCTACGAGGGTATCAGCAAAGGGTAATGATAAATAGCCAGGAATCTAGTTCTGGGGAGGTATGTGGCAGATGCCACAGGGGCTGGTGTTAGGACGCTCAAAAAATCCACTGATGATATTAAATTCGGAGGAGTTCCCGACACACATCAGTACAGAGAGACAATCCAGGGTAAGGACTATGGGCAGGAAACAGCAAAATGTAGATTCAGTTTGGAAGGCTGCAGCGTATCCATCCAGGGTAAAATAACCTGAAGTGTGCACACCACATGGGAAGGAGCAGTCTGGGACAGGAACAGTGGCACGAGATGGAGGGTGAGAGCAGACAGCAAATTCCAAACGTGGCTGACACTCAGGGCCGGCGCTTCCACTAGGCGACCCTAGGCGGTCGCCTAGGGCGGCAGGATTTGGGGGGCGGCATTTTGCCATCCTCGGTGGAAATTCGGCGGCGGGGGGTCCTTCCGCTCCAGGTCTTCGGCGGAAATTCGGCGGCGGGTCCTTCACTTGCTCCAGGACCTGCTGCCGAAGTGCCCCGAAGACGCGGAGCAGAAGGACCCCCCGCCGCCGAATGCTCAGAGGAGGAATGCTGCCGCCTAGGGCGGCAAAAACCCTGGCGCCGCTCCTGCTGACACGAAATGCCTTTTGGGGGCTGCAGAGTAAGAGGCCTGCCGTCAGGGAGCAGGGAGATGTTAGTGCCTCTCTGGACAACACAGGGGCCTCTCCCTGGAGAACTGTTCATTGGTGGGCCCTGCTTTACTAAATGTTGCAAACTGGAAGGAATTCAGTGGCAAGCAATGTAAATAGCCAGGGATCTTCAGCAACTGACTGATTTATGTGGAAACGTGTGTGGCTTGACTAAGGCCTAATAGGGCAATGTATGTAAGCACACGTGTCATTTTAAACATGTGAATAGTGCCATTGAATCAATGAACTTGAAGTAACACAGGTGCTTATGCAGTTTGCTGAATCGAGGCCTATTGCGGGAAGCCCCAAGACTACACATGTTTGAAGGCTGTGACCATCAACAAGGAATAGCTGACGGGAACACATGGAGGTGTAACGTACTAGGATGGAATTAGGGTCCAGGTGGGCTGGCTGTGCTGCCTGGGAGGGGTATGAGGCTGTCTCCCCAAAGGAAAGGTTGAAAGCGCTGCCTCTTGGGGCACTTAGAGCTGTCCGGGACAGAATGCTAGAAGCTGTGCTGAAGGGAACAGTCCTCACTTGCCAGGCTGCTGGATGTTAGGAATTTGCTTATGAATATCAAGATTTTACCAAGGCCAGACAGTTACAACAGGTGCACTGCATTGCAGTGACTGGCATGAAGTCTATTGTCTCTTTCTGCTCCTGTTTGCATGTCAGTCTGTATCTTTGGTTGCTCTTTTAATGGTTACAGAATGTTCTTCCATTAACGTTTGAAATTCAAATGTCACACAAATGGAGGATGGTTCCTTAGAGCCAGTGTTTTTGTCTGCATGTCTTGGGGAAGGGGGAAAGGGCACCACTACTTGTGTCGTTTATGTACTTTGTTTTTTCCTTTGCAGCAGGAGTCAAAGGAGGAGAATGGATTACAGAAGAAAAGAACCAAGCAGCAGCTGGATAGAGTGAAGTTTGCCGCTAAAAGAAAAATTGCACGTAGGTCTCACATGAGCTGGGTAGAGGGCAACTGGACCGCGGTCAGTATTTTTTGGGGGTGGGGGTGGTGAGTTAAAGGTTGCCTGGGATTTCAGGCTGACTCCCTTGCACAAAGATGAATTTCACCCTTCCTGAATAGACTGTCTGTCACGTGTGTGTTCCCCAGGATGAGAGTGCACACACTAGTGCTCTTCCTAGGTGTGTGCGCGAGCGAGGGCATATCACATCCAATATCTAGATTAGATGTGGAGCTGTCCAGGAAATAACCACGTCCAGCAGCGCAGGGGTCAGGCTGCGTCCCCACTAGAGCCGCTGGTTGGGAGTCTCGGAGGCTCTGGAAGGCAGCGCTCCAAATAACGTATCCAGTTCAAAACAATACAGGGAGTGAAACGTTTTAGTGCAACAGCTGCAGTGAGGAGTGCATCTCTGACGCTGCTGGGAACGCTGATTTCAATGAACTGGGCTTGCCGTTTGGATAGTGCCATTGCCTGGCACTGCCTGCCGCTTGCCCCATGGCAGACAAGCAAAGGAGATAACAGAATAGGGCGGGGGGCAGGTTTCCTGAAACGGCCGTAGGAATTGCATTAAAATGGGACTGAATCATAGACCGTGTCTCTCGTGCGTGTGGCTCACATATGCGCTCCTTGTGTAACGAGAAGGGGGCCCACACCTCTGGCTCTCCAGCCACTCTATAATGGGTCGGGACCTTTGCAGTTTGCTGGATTTCTGTACACCGAGAATCTGGGCCAAATGGGGCAAATCCTGCCCCCCTTTCTGTGGAGGCAGAAGGCCAAGCCCTCTGCGTGAAGTAGCTGGAGTAAGGAACCTGAACAAAGGGGGGGCGCTAACACGCACTGAGTCCAGCTCTCTGGGGTCTTCGTGCCTTGCTGTCCCGCTGGATTTGGAGCTAGGAGTGGGGCATATCCATTGGCCATTCCTTAGCATAGGGGTGGCCCAGCTGCCACAGAGGTGCGCCTGTCCCGAGTCTTGGCTGGGCTGACTCCTCTGCCGCTCCACAGCTGGCGTGTGTGTAGGGGATCGGTGTGCTGTCCCTTCAGCTCCCCGCACACGGCCTGCTGCAGGCCTTGGGGCATCACGCCTTGTGTGGGCTCTTACGTCCTGACCTAGCGTGGGGAAGGTTTCCATGGGATTTGGATGCAGGTCTCTGGGGGAGAGGGGTCAGCTAACAATAATTAATTAGGCACTTTCGGTTTCAGGGCTGCTCTTTTATTGATTATAAACGAGAATGAGGTTTTTGGTGTTTATTTTTAGGCAGATTAAGCTTTGCAGTAAAAATCTTTTTTCTCTGTGTATTTAAACGTGTTCTTGAATTGCATGGCAAATTGGTTCTGTAAAGGCACTCTGCCTACGGGAGAGTGGGAGCTTCCTCCCCAACCCGTTCCCCATGCTGGGAGCTCTCTCCAGGCTCTGGTTTGTAAAACTGTAGCCTCCCGTTCTTGCCTTCTTGCCATGTTCCTCATTTTAACCTAAGCCATACATCTAGTAGATCTGAGACGTTTGATTCAGAGACAAACCCCACAGAAATCGCGCTCTGTCTTCTCTGGCTGAAGTTGGTGCTTTAAAGCACATTGGAACATCTTTATTGTAATTGCACTCTGGATATGTGGAAATGATGCGATTCTGCATTTCCATTTTGAGTTAATCTCGCATTAGCAAGTGTTAGAACTAGAATTAGTGGGGATGGCATCTCATTCACTTTGGAAATGTTAAAAGGAAACATAAATTGCACAGTAAATTGCCATATTAGCATTTTAAAAGACTCTGAAATGTTTTAATCTGTTTAGGGCTGTGATGTCTTTAAACAGTCTGTCTGCATCTCTCTCCCCGGCCACCATGTTTCTTGGCTGGGCTTGGTCCCAGTGGGTGTGGGCTGTTGGAGTTCATGCCTTGTCACGATGAACGTCTTCAGTGTCTCTTGGAGTGTGGTATGTAGGAAGCTCAGCTTTGGAATAATGGAACTACTACTCCTTACAAAATAGAAAGCAGAGGCCTTCTTGTGGGCAGATTCAGGGTGGGCGTGTGCATGGGCTCACATGTGCCCCTTATTGGCTGGCCGGTGGTTATTTCTCTGAAACCCTGAGAATCTGCCATCTCATTTGGACACCCTGGAGATGCATCTTGCCTCCTAAAGCACAGCTTCTATTTCCGTGCCTCAGAGTTCTGAACTAGTCTGTTTGCACACATCAGTAGGAGGCTAACACAAGACTGAGAATTTCTAATCACCATAAATTATGACCAGTATAATCAACATCAAGCGCACACACATTGTGAGTGTCTGCGTGCAGTGCTTAGATACGATCAGATGTACTATTCTGGGTCTCGCAGTCTAGTCAGTGTATGGACAGCTCAGCTGAAACAGATCAGCCCCTTTGGATTTTACGTGATCTGAGCGGCTCCATCCACTCTCCCAGCAGTTGGGTATTTCCAGGTGGAACTAGGCCTGGGACTTCCCCACTCCTCAAAGCACCTACCCATCTGGGAGGGAAACAAACACATTTCAGTTTTTTCTCGTTGGTTTGCCAGAGGCAGCACTTTTCTAGCTGTTCCACATCCACTTGGGTGGAACTGACAACAAAGGTACAATAGGAATTTACTGAGAAATCGGTGCATTTATTGAACTGCCTGTGTGTTGATAGCCGCATTCTGCAAATACTTGTGCACCTGGATAACTTTAAGCACATGGGGAAGCCCCAGTGACTGCAGTGGGGGTTATTTAAATGCATAAATGCACTTGCATGTGTACATGCTTGCCCGGTCGGGTCATAGTCTTCCCTGGCTTACAGGGCGTGGGGTTCGAACAAGAAAGGTGCTGGCTGAGTGCAGAGTATTGTTATGTTTGGTGACAGGACCCTTCTCCGATATATGGAGAATTGTGCAGTGTTTACACTGACGAGAAAATTCTCTTGTCATGGGTTCCTTCTAGCTGGAAAATTACAGCATGACTTTGTCCAAGGACAAAGATTCCCCTGGGTCCTGAGTGCACTGCAGTCTGCCTTCACTTCACCCTGGTTCTCTTTCTTTTTTCTTGATTAATTTGTAAAGAAAAACACAGAAACAAACAATACCCTGCTCTGAGATGGCACGTCAGTGAATCCAGCAGTTGTAGTCCGAATAGTTGAAAGAATGGTCCAACCTCACGTCAGTGGAGTAAGTAACAGAATGGGAGAACAGCACCAAACCGTGGTGTCCCGTGGCTGGCTGAATGCAGTTGTGCTGTCACGTGGTGTCATTACGAAAGCCAACACATTCCTCCGTTTTTCTCAAGTGAAATAGTGCTGCCGGATTCCACTTGCAGCTGGGAGGCAGCGGATGGTTTAGAAAGCAGAGGCCAGGAGTCCCTGGGTGTGGCTTTCCTGGGGGACATTTCTCCTGTAAAATGGGCTGTGTTCGAGATGCTATGGTTGAGGCTGAGGGGGCCCTTTTGTTCAAAACCCCAATGTTTAGTGGCTTCTCAGCTTTCAGAAAGTGCCCTTTCGGGCTAGGAGGGCTCAGGCTTTGTTTTACCCCCAGCTGCAGGTGTGCACAGGCCTGAGGGGGTTGAAGGACATCTGCCAGTTGTGTTTGAGTTGTGACTGTGACAATGTATTTTTCAGCTCCTAAGAGAGCTGCTGAGTTGCTTTTCCACATTCTCCATTCGGCAGGTGTTGTGTATTTTAAGCATGGTGAAGTGTAGGGTCAGAATCTAAATAAATAGGTGTTCTCCCAAGTAACTGCTTTGTTTGAAAAAGGCAGCCGTGCTTCTAGGTTGCTGTGACTGAGGAATCCCTTTGGGAAGAAATGTGCTGCTGAACTAGCAGTTCTGAATGCAGCAGACCTGGCACAGTGATCCATCAAAGCAGTGATGGGAGCAGGGCGAGGGGTCGTTTGCACGTGGCAGATCTTTCTGGGTACTGTCCAGCAGATACAGCTTGTATCTGCTTCACTGGGGCTCAGCACCTTTGCCCTGCTCTTCAGTAGGGCCTCCCAGGATATCACACACCACAGGGCAATGTGGCCAGTAATAAAGTGTAATGCAAAGGAACTGCTGCTCTGCCAGTGAGACCGAACCTTATAAATATGTTGGTTCGTGATCAAAGTCTAGCTTCTTCCTGTGTCCTTAGGTGCACGTCCTGTCTGCAGCAATGCCAAATGCTACCTCTGTTGCACGCTGAGGGGATGAAAAGTCTTTTTGTAGTGAATACACCAAAGGAGTCAGAGCTAAGATTGCTATGGAAACCTTAACTGAATTTCCGGACTTTGGGTCAGTGATTCAGCATTGCACAAGTGTATTATTTTGCATTTAGTACTGTCTGTGCCCATGTCAAAAGTACCTCTTAAGGAAAGCTGAGATTTAACAGCTTTGGTCTGGTGTAAGTTTTGGTCCTAGGAATGTGAGCGTCCCTAGGTACCTTCCTCCACGTGCCACATACGTGCTGGGTGTTCACGTGGGCTAGTCTATGTGGGGACATCCAGGAATGTTAATCTGAATTAATTAAGGTGTATATTTGAAGTGGATTAGTTAAACCACATTAAACCCTTGTTTGAACCCTCCTCCCACAAGTCAGAATTGAAGTGGGTTAATTCAGTTTAGTTTGTTTAACTTCAGAAGTGAATTAAGATACCGAATTAAGACCACTTTAATTCTGAATTAACAGCATCCACACAGTGGTTAATGTGGGTTAACTAATCCATTTCAAATTCGCTCCTTTAGTTAATTTGGTTTAATTTTCCTGACTGTCCCCATATACCCAAGCCTGTAGCTTTATACCACCAGGTGGTGTTAACCTGTCTTTCTTTAGAGATGACTGAAGATGAACAGTTTGCACTGGCTCTGAAAATGAGTGAGCAGGAAGCCAGACAAGTGAACTGCCGGGAAGAGGAAGAAGAGGAGCTTGTGAGGAAGGCCATCGCCGAGAGCCTTAATGTAAGTGTGCCTTTGTACAGAGGCTCACAGAACTGTTGCTTCACATACTCCCTTTGGTCTCCATGCAGGAAAGGAGTCTTTACGGGGGCTAGTTCGTGTGGACTGACGGGAGAACTATAGCAGTCTGGGTGACTTGTAAGGCACGTGGGGACTAACCTCGGTTGTTCCTTGTGTTGTTGTAAAAAGCAAATCTTTTGTTTTTCAGAGCTACCAGCCTTCAGATTCCCCTGCTGCGACCTCTGCACCACCTCCTGCACAGGCAACATGCGAGCCAGTGCAGAGCCACCCGGCTGAGATCCATGGAGCTGTGCCACCTTGCCCCGACTCCCCACGGTCAGAATGCAGCTCCCATTCCTGGAGCACAAAAGCTGACGGGAATGGACAGACAGATGTTGCCAAGAGCCCCCTTGTAGTGCTGACAAGGTTAAGCCAGGAAATAGTTGAAAGCTCACTACTATCCAGCATAATCGTATCTCCAGGGAAGAGCCAGCCTTTAACCAAGTCAAATGAAAAGCCTTCCTCACCAGCAAGAAGCCATTCCAGGGACACGTTACCCAGCTCTTCTGGGGAGGACCTGATCTCCCTGAGCCCCACCTTTGGCCGGATTACTCCAGGCGCTTGGCAACTGACGCCTCGGAGACTGTTTTCAGGGTCGTGCAGCACTTCAAAAGCAATGGGTGGGGAACAAGACAAGCAACCTCTGGCCAGCACTGGAAGTTCTGCGGGAGAGCCCACGGCTGGCAGCTCAGCAGTGCTCCGGAAGGGCAGGACCTGGGAGCCGGGTGGCATTCCAAGGAAGAGCTGTGGAGCAGGAGGCCCTGAGTGTGCACCACAACGTGGGCACCGTGGGCAAGGCTCTGTTTGTGCTGAGCACGTGGAACGGAATGAGGTGCCTGACAACGCACCCGAGCTTTGTACACTGAGCATGGCTGATGAAAAGTGCAAGCAGGAAGATGCTAGAGACACAGTGCACTATTACTGGGGTATTCCATTCTGCCCCAAAGGGGTGGACCCAAACCAGTACACCCAAGTCATCTTGTGCCAGCTGGAGGTGTACCAGAAGAGCCTGAAGCAGGCTCAGAGGCAGCTCTTGCAGAAGAAGGAGTTTGGTGATCCAGTTGTGCCCTGCTCTTCTCCCCTGAGCCAGAATGAGCATGGGAAAGGGGAGCGAATAAACAGGGAAAATGGTGTTTCCGACAACACAGAAGATGGCAGGAAGGAACCAGAGAGTGCTGCCTGGCTTCTCGCCACAAAGAACAGGGAGCCCGAGCAGAATCCAGGGCAGAACTTGGAAGAGGAAAAGAACTCTACGTCCGAGGATGAACCAACCACCAGCTATTGCCAGGTAACCGAGTCAGCTTGTACGTATTGTACATATAGGATGAGCAGGGGGTGCTAATGCTCTTGACTTCTGTCTAGGGGCCAACCTGTGCAACAGACCAGACACCAGCAAAGGTCAGTGCCTTTCATTTCTAATGTTTGTGCCCCTGTGGCTCCCTTCCCCAATCAGCAGCTCAGCCATAGGAGAGGAGAGGGCCCCTCTGCTGCGTGGTCAGCTCCCAGACTACGCCGAGCACCACAGGGCATTCCCACGTGTACAGCAGCCTGCCTGGCAGCGCTCCAGAACAGCACCCGCTCCTTCAAGAGCTTCGTCCCTCGGGATACAGAGCTGCTGAGAGAGCAGAGCCTTAGAGCAATCCCGAGCAGGGTTGGCAAAGCGCATGTGAGTGGGGCCCAGTGACCTGTGGCACCACAGCTTAATCGCCCGCACAAGCTGTCCAGGCGGAAACGTGGTTCCAGGCTGATGGCCTGGCCTTTTCCTCTTGCATTACAGGCAGGTTTGTGGGTGGGGCACCTCTACCGTTGTACTGACCTTTTTCTCTTACGTCCTTTCTACTGCAGACCATAGAGTGAGCTGCTCCAGAGTAACTGTGTGTGTGTGCTGCTTGCCAAGGGTTGTCTGTGGTAGCAGGTGCTGTCCTGGATTGGGGAGTTTGCAGTGTTAGCCTGCCTGGCCCGAGTTGTTCTGCCTGACGGACACTAGGTGTCAGTGTTTGCCACTTTTCAGGGCTCTGTTGGCAGTGCTGAAGACAGCTTTCTGTCATTGCGAAGTTTAAACAGATTGCATGTCAGATGAAGTATTTATTACTGCTGTATTTTAGCTTTGTGTCAGCCTTTCCAACCCTCATTTTTCATAATGACTTACTCCCAGATCATTGTACAATTGTATCTTCTCTGTGACGGCGGCCTCAGCTCTGTTCCTATTTCCAAGTGTATTTGATCATTGACCCCAGTTGATAGAAAGAGACTTACCTTGTTCTGTGATATTTATATTCTCTCTGGTAATACTGAACACTCTCAGGAAAAGCATCATGTCTGCATTTGCTGTAGAACGTAGAAGTGCCATGCAGTCTGTGCTCAGCCTTTGTTTCTTTCTTTCTTGGGCTTGGATTTGGAGGCTATATTTAAACAAGCCTTAAAGGTGACCTGCAGAGGGAAAAAATTGGCCTTGTGCCCTTTTTTGGCTTCTTTATGATGGATACAAAGGACCCAAGAGATTTGTGTCACAAGCATTTTTTTCTCCTCATCTTTTCCATTAGAAATTCAGGTCTTGTTGAACTTGGAAGGCTCTGTGGTGACTGGCGAACTAATGAAATTATGGGATCAAAAGACACTGGAAACTGCAGCGATTGAGAGAGGAAGGAGGGACTTTTAATCAGATTGTTTAAAACTTGGGGGCGGGGGTGTTAATACATATGTAACCCTAGTGCCTAATGAACTTTGGAAGACAAGATGTCTCAGAGATGCAAGGCAGGAGCTCACAGTGCACGTCTTCTGAACCCCCAAGGGGCCTCCAGCAAAGCCAGGGAAGAGCAGGTTCGACCCTGCTGATATTTCTAAGGGGGGAAAGCCTGAAAACTTTTCTGTGAAACCCAGAGCACAAAACCCTGCAGGTCTTTATCTGCCATAAAGAAGCAAAACCAAAAAAAAGAGTGTGCAGTTCATTTTACAGTCTGCTTTCTGGTCCCCTTTCCCGGTGCTAACCGAAGAGTAGAACCCCCCTCCCATTCACCTTGAGCCACTGCAGGTGATCTGCTGCCAGGTTCAGGATATTTACAGCTCACCCGAGCCTTGTCTATGCCCCTTTTTCTGTCAAATTTCCCACCGCTGCTGCCACAGATTTTACTTCCCTGCCGGCGGTGGTGCTGGGAACCCAAGGCCAGCGCAGTTCTGAACCTCTTCAGAGTCGGCTGCCGGTGCCTTCCCACGGCGGTAACTGGAGTGGAGCTGACAGCAGTGGTGGGAAATTCTAGGCCAAAACTCCTGGTGTCGTCACAGCCTGGAGGGGGGGTGACCAGATGTTCCAATATTAGGGGCTTTGTCTTATATCGGCAACTATCCCTCCTCCCCCTGAAAAAAAAGTGTCCCGATTTTTCACACTTGCTGTGTGGTCACCCCACCTGGAGGTTCCCCACCCCCGGGTCAGGCTGCTCTTTGTGGTCGGCTTGTGTCGCTGGGGGAGCTGCTGGCTGTCCCACCACACCCACTTGGAGCGGTAACTGCTTTTCTGCCAGTTCCTCTGTGATCAACCCCTCTCCCCTGGTGCTGTGCCGAGGAACAGTGCTTGTGGTACCCTTCTGTACACTGCCCTGTGACCCAAACCGGGCGAGAGACCTCCTGTGTCGGTTCATTCCATTACCGGCCCCTTGATTGTCCACAAATTGCCAACGAGCCCCGTCACATTTGGCTAATCAGTGTTGTCAGAAAAACTCACCATTTTCAGGCTCTTATGAACAAAGTTCAGAGTGAATTGAATCGATTCCTTCCTATTTTTCAAAGCCTTTCCCACAGGCAGGCAGATTTCTGGTCTCTGAAAGGTTTACACAGAGCGCTCCCTCTGTAACTGAACGGCGGGAAGGTAGCGTGGAAAATCTCAGCCAGCTCTGGAGAATGAGGAACTGGCTGCTGCTGGCCTGTGTTTTATTTATGATCAGCATTATTTCCTTTCCAGGCCTCCCAGGCGCTATTTGCGGAGGACATGCCTGAAGATGGGGAACCAATGCAGATTACACAGAGGTGAGGAGCAGGGGTCAGTTCAGAGCCTTGGTTCCTGGACACACCACCCTGCGCCCCAGGCAGGAGAGTGCTCTGGGAGTGCTGCGGGCTGCACTCCCAGATAGGTGTCGGTGGACGGTGCCAGCCAGAGTCAGCTCAGAGACAATGGGGAGAGGAGAACTCTCATTGTTGTTTGACGACAGCGTCCCGACGTGGGCTAGGGCTGTGCAGGGCAGCTGAGCGGACGTGATCCTTGCCCTGGGGAGCAGCAGTCTAATCTGACCGGACGTAACAGAGCAATAGGACGGGCTGGGGCGGTAAGGATGAGACACAGCAGTAGGATCGCATGGTCTTTCCAGGAAGGCAAGTATGCAGAGAGTCTATTAAAAAGAGATTTCTTTGAAGAGGAAAGAACAGGGGGGAAGGCAAAGAAAATGTCGTGCCAGAGACAGTGCCCCCTGTGTGCCCCAGATGGAAACCGCACTCCAGGGAAGCCAATCCAGGCCTCAGACGGTGGCGGAAATGGGCCATGGCAACACAATTCTCCTCTGATTTTACCTCTACCCCTTTGTCCGGTACAACCAGGCTCTGAACAGGACCCTAGGAGCATTGGCTTCTGGTTGCCATCTCTCACTGCAGGGCTAGGAGACATTGGCTGGGGTGGTTTGCAGTTATTGCAGACTAGATAAGCTCTGAGCGGCAGGCATATGGGGAGGACTTGGGGAACAATTTACTAGAGAGGTTTCAATATTTGCAGGCATTGCAAGCCCAGCTGTGGGAAGCTGCTTGATTCTCATGGTACTTCAAACTACTTTTATAGTTCAAAATGCTTTTGGCATAAAGCTGCTGCCGCCTTTTCCCTGCCTGCTCCCCACTCTCTTCTCCCCCTCACTGATATGGCAGTATTTGGGCTGAACACCTGAGATTAGGGGCAGGGCTTCCAAAGCCAGCTGGCTGCTCACCTCGCGCCAGTAGGAAGCTCGCCCGGCGGAGCGAGGGGACCTACGCTGCCTGGCTTCTGCAGAACTTTAGCACTTTTTTAAAAATGCAGAAAGTGTCTAGCCCTTATGGCTGTGAAGAAAACCTTCAGGTGTGAACCGATGCAATGCTGGCCCCTGTTGCCAAGCAGAGCTTTCCCAGGCAGCAGAGGCGGTGAAATAAACCCGACTCTGGTAAGTTTCGTGGCTGCTGAAATGTGCTTGGGGAGTATGCCCTGTTTAGGCTACTACCAGTTGTGTCAATTTCAATCTGTTGCTGCTTGAAGCTGGTGGTGACAGTGATCCCCTGAAAGAGGGTGACTGGTGGAGCCTTCCCTCCCTTCGGAGCAGCAGGAGGCCCCGTGGTTGGGACATGAAGGAAGAGGCAGCTCCTACCCCCTGTTGCCAGATGGGGGACAGGAGGGTGGAATGTTTCAGGTACCCAGTAGCCAGAGCCTGTTTCAGAAGGTGCGGCTCCCTAGCAGAGTCCAGGGCAGCAGCTGGGCTGGAAGCTGGCTTCGCAACGTAAGGGGTTCCAGAGGGCTCCTTTGTGTCCAGGGAGCAGGTTTAATCCTCTGTTCGATCTGACCCATGGGCAGCGGATGTGCCAGAATGTGGCCCCGTGAATGCTACAGTGCAGCCGATGGCTGCTGTCTTTTGGCTCAAGCTTCACCACTGCCTGCTGGGACGTCTCATTTCAGCAGACAGCCCCTGTGTGTGCAGATAATGGTGGCTGCAGTCTTCTGATTTGTGGGCCCATCAAGCGAGCTCTCTGGCTGCTGGCAGTGTGCCAGTGCAGCCCTTTGTTGGGCAATGTCTGGGCATGCTGGTCAGCCAGCTGCTGCGGCAGCTACAGGAGAACCCCTGCTCGGGTGTGGGGCGCCTGTCGCAGCAGTAGCAGAAGTCACACAAGCGTTTGAGCCCCACGCTTGGTGCAGAGCGCAGCGGATCGGACTGTGAAGGAATGGTTCTGTGCTTTGTACTCAGAGACAGGTGATGTAGCAAGCACTGTGGCTTGACTTTACGTTGATTAGCCCATTTTATAACTGTCATAGTAAGTTGTTTTGTGAGAGTCTTTTTGAAGTCACCCCGGTGTTACACACGCAGTAAACCATGCTCAGCTTGGGCTCATAACAAATGCTTTGAGATGGTTTCTTTAGAAAGAGAAGTTACTTGGGGTTTCCGCTCAGAATTTGGTTATTTGTCATAAATCGATGGTGACTGTTTCCTCCTCTCTAGGTGTGTTGGTTAAGTTAAATAAATCTTTGATTTGCTGGTGTGGGGATTCATGCTTTTAAAGAGTGTTCTTGCATACTGGCTGAGGGGGTCAGCATGAGGAACAGACTTACTCAGCAATGGCTTCCTGTTTCAGAAAGAGATTGCACTCCAGCGAGAAAATGGAGGAACTGGAAGGTCAAACAGAGGAGCCAGACATGGTTAAACACTGCACAAAAGAGCCACTAAGCTAACATTGGCAGGACTTTGCTGTAGGGAAGCTTTGAGTAGTATCACGTTCCTGCTGCGCTAGAAAGCCATGTACAGGGATAAAAAGAAGAATTAGCAGTAAGGATGGGGAGAAAGAGGAGTACAGTGTCAAGCAAACCTCCTCCTCTTTTGTCTCCAATGAGTTCCTTGATATAGGTAAGGAAGCACTGCTACCCTCAGAACTTCTAGAACTGAGAACAGAAAGGATCAAAGGCATCTTTTAGTTCTGAGCCGATATTTTTACTCCTCTCACATGACACAATGACCCTCCAGATCCTTTTATCATGGGCTTCTAGGAGAGGGAAGTTCCTTTCAGCCATGTGGCGTTGCATGGCATTTTAAACCTGTATGTTTGTTAGTTCTCCGGGTCCTTTCTGGCGGTCAGACAGTAATTAGCCAAAGATCCTGGAGTGTGTGTGTGTGACCCAGCTGCATGCTGTGACATTGATTGATTTGATTTGACATGTGTGTGTTTGCTTTGATAGCATTTCTGCCTTGACCCCATTTGGCAGTAAGAGGAGCCCAGACATTGCCACGGAGAGCCCTGCTGAAGAAGAGATCACGGTTTGCCCTGGTAAGAGCCATATTGAAATGTACTGAACTTTGCACTGGAAAG
This sequence comes from Terrapene triunguis, assembly GCF_002925995.2. NCBI lineage: Eukaryota > Metazoa > Chordata > Testudines > Emydidae > Terrapene > Terrapene triunguis. The sequence goes on along the minus strand of NW_020664980.1, from coordinate 19,162,103 downwards.
GACACATCATCTGCTCTTTAAATCCCCCATTGTTCTCCCAAAAGGGGAGCCCAGCATTTTTCTCTCTGTTTTTATTCATTGAGAAAAACCAAGATTTCTCCCCCAGCTGTGTTTTCACAGAGCTGAAATTCATGTGGCTGGTTTGTTTCTTTTCTTGGTTGTGCAATCTGTGTTTGCCTCTTGATTTAAAGCAGAACTTCCATCCCGAGAAACTTTCCAATCTATCCAGCTGAACCCCGGGGTACTAAGGGACTAGCTGAAGCAATCTCACAACTGTTAGCGAATATCGTTGACAGCTCATGGAGGATGGGTGAGGTCCCAGAGGACCGGAGAATGCAGACAGGGAAAAAAGGGGAACAAAGAGGACCCAGGGAATTATAGACCAGTCAGCCTGACTTCAATACCTGGAAAGATACTGGAACAAACTATTATATGATCTATTTGTGAGCACCTAGAGGATAACAGGTTATAAGGAACAGCCAGTGTGGATTTGTCAAGAACAAAATCATGTCAAACCAATTTAATTTCCTCCTTTGACAGGGTTATTGGCCTAGCCGATATGGGGAAGCAGTAGATGGGATATATCTTGATTTTTAGTAAGGCTTTTGAACGCAGTCCCACATGATATTCTCATAAGAAAACTGGGGAAATGCGGGCTAGATGAAATTGCTGTAAGGTGGGTGCACAACTGGTTGAAAGTCTGTATGCAAAGAATAGTTATTAATGGTTTGCTGTCAAACTGGGAGGGTGCATCTAGTGGGAATCCTGAAGAGGCTGGTCTTGGGTCCTGTACTATTCAGTATTTTCATTAATTACTTGGATAGTGGAGTGGAGATTATGCTTGTAAAATTTGCAGCTGACACCGAGTTGGGAGGGGTTGCGAGCACTTTGGAGAACAGGATTAGAATTCAAAACAACTTTGACAATTTGGAGAATTGGTCTGAAATCAACAAGATGAAAATTCAATGAAGACAAGTGCAGAGTACTTCACTTAGAATGGAAAAATCAAATGCACAGCTACAAAATGCAGAATCACTGGGTAGGTGGCAGTACTGCTAAAAAGGATCTGGGGTACAGTGGGTCACAAACTGAATGAGAATCAGCAATGTGATTGTGACAAAGTAGGAGGTTATTTTCTTAATGTTTTGCATGAATACTGTGTGTGCCTCAGTTTCCCCTGTGTATTAAACAAATACCTAGGTGGTGGGACAAGGGTGTGTGATTTTTGCTGAGACCCGAGTGGGTAGGTGGGGCTGCCTCTAGCTGCCTGCATGCAGATAATGACCAAAACACTCCGAACCTGGCAACTGATGGCCGGGGGCCCTCTCCCTAGGAGCCCGCCAGCTGCAACAAGTTGGAACCAGGAAAGAGGTGACGACGAGGTGACCCTTTTGCCCAGAAATGAGACAAAGGACAGAGGAGGGGCAATGGGTGTGTCTGAGGCCGGGCCCCTGAAAGCGAGGCAGTCTCCTGGTTTGGGACTCGAGGTGGGATGGGGAGAGCCAGCACCCTAGGGTCTGGATTCCTCCCCCCAGATGGACTTTGCTGAAAGTTCCTGATTTCTGGGCTAACAAGCTCTGTTCTATGCTGTGTTCCTGTTGACTAATAAATCTTCTGTGTTACTCACTGGCTGAGAGTTACTGCTGACTATGGAGTTGGGGTGCAGGGCCCCTTTGGAGCAGTGTGAGGCTCCCCCAGGTGTCCCAGCCAGGGGAGCTCACGGGGTGAACAGGGCCCTGACCGCTCCGAGGTCAGACCCAGGAAGCGCTGAAGCTGAGCAGGCTTCTTGCCCTGAGGGAGGAGAGACTGTGCTAGAGTAGGGTTGCCACCTTTCTAATCACACCAAACCGAACACCCCGGCCCTGCCCCCACTCACTCCATTCCCCCCTCCCTCTGTCGCTGGCTCTCCCCCACCCTCACTCACTTGCTCATTTTCACCAGTCTGGGGCAGGGGCTTGGGTTGCGGGAGGGGGTGAGGGCTCCGGCTGGGGGTGCAGGTTCCAGGGTGGGGCCGGAAATGAGGGGTTCAGGGTACGGGAGGGGGCTCCGGGCTGGGACGGGGGATAGGGTGCAGGGGATTTGGGTGGGGCTGGGGATGAGGGGTTTGGGATGCAGAAGAGGGCTCCAGGCTGGGGGGTGGAGCCGAGGGGTACAGAGTGTGGGAGGTGGCTCCAGGCTGAGGCAGGGGGTTGGGGTGCAGGAGGGTGCGGGGTGTGGGCTCCAGGAGGGAGTTTGGGTGCGGGAGGGAGCTCAGGGCTGGGGCAGCGGTGCGGGAGAGGGTGTGGGCTCTAGAGTGGGACCGGGGATGAGGGGTTTGGGGTTCAAGAGGGGGCTCAGGCCTGAGGCAAGGGGTTGGGGTGCAGGAGAGGGTGAGGGCTCTGGCTGGGGATGCAGGCTCTGGGGTGGTACCGGGGCTGAGGGATTTGGGGTGCAGGAGGGGGCTCGGGCAGGGGGTTGGCGTGCGGGAGGGGGTGTGGGCTCCAGGCGGCGCTTACCTCAGGGGGCTCCTTGGAAGCGGTGACATATCTCTCCGGCTCCTAGGCGGAGGCATGGCCAGGCAGCTTTGCGTAGTGCGCGCTCACTGCCTCCGCCTGCAGGCGCCACCCCCGCAGCTCCCATTGGCTGCAGTTCCCGGCCAATGGGAGCTGCAGAGCCGGCACTTGGGGCGGGGACGGCACATGGAGCCTCCCTGACTGTCCCTCCACCTAGGAGCTGAGGGACATGTTGCCGCTTCCGGGGAGCCGCACAGAGCCATGTTGGGAGCCTGCCAGACTTTTAACAGCCCAGTCAGCGGTGCTAACCAGAGCCGCCGGGGTCCCTTTTTGACTGGGCGTTCCGGTAGAAAACGGGACACCTGGCAACCCTATGCTAGAGTCTTGCCTGATGTCACTCAGAGCGGTGCCAGAGCACCAAGCCTGTGACTCCGTGACAGTGATGCAGTTGTGAAAAATACTAATATCATTCTGGGGTGTCCCATGTCAGACACGGGAGGCCCGCTCTGCTCAGCACTGGGGAGGCCCCAGCTGGGGTGCTGGGTGGATCAACTGGAGAGAGTCCAGTGGAGAGCACCAAAAGTGATAAGTTTTAAAACCCTGGCCTATGAAGAAAGGTTAAAAAAATGGGCAAGTTTAGTCCTGGAAAAGAAGAGGGGACCTGATAAGTCTTCAAATAGATTAAGGGCTGTTATAAAGGGCACTGGTGAGTTGTCCTCCATGTCACTGAAGGCAGGACAAGAAGCAATGGGCTTCATCTGCAGCCCGGGAGATTGAGGTTGGATATTAGGAAAATCTGTCTAACTCTCAGGGTAGTTAAACTTTGGAACAGGCTCCCAAGGGAGGCTGTGGAATCTCTGTCCTTGGTGGTTTTTAAGAACCAGTTGGGCAAACCCCTGTCAGGGCTGGTCTAGGGTTACTTGGTCCTGCCTCAGTGCAGAGGGCAGGTTAGGTGACCTCTGGAGGTCCCTCCCAGCCCTGCGTCTCTAAGGCTATGTCTACACTACTGCGGTCAGTAGACCTACACTATGCAACTCCAGCTACGTGAATAACGTCGTACCTTAGGTCGAGTTACCGCGGGGGGTCGACGGGAGAAACTCTCCTGTCGATTTACCTAGAGTACAGAGGTCGACTGGAGAGTGATTTGCTGTCGATTTGGCGGGTCTTCACTAGACCCGCTAAATTGACCGCTGCTGGATCGAGGTAAAAGGAATTTTCATCTCACATTTCATTAGCAAACTTGATTGGAACTGAATCGTTTGCTTTCTCCAGGCCCGTCTCTCCTCGTTGGTCCTGCACTGATGTCCTGATTCTGGCTTTTCACTCTGAAATCTGTAGGAGGAACAGGGAGGCCGAGAGGTTCCTTGCAGCTGGCTGGATGTGGCTTTTGTTGATATTGAAAACATGGGATGGCAGATGAGGCTCAGGAGAGGAGGGTGCCCATGTGACAAAGGGAATTCTGGGACTCTCTCTGCTGGGTTGGAGAGCTCCATTCTCACACTGCACATGCTCTGTGGGTCCCATTTAGTCTCACTCCTGTGAAGCTGCGGCAGCTTTGTCCTTGCACTCTGTGCTGTGACTTGTAACCTCTCATCCAGCTGTGGGGTTACACATCTGTCAACATCTGAGAGAACTGGTTAGAAACCATGAAAACCTTGTCAAGCGACGGGCTAAGCTCCCGGCGATCGCGAAGGCTCTAGGAGCTGCAGCCCACGCTGACATGGCAGACTTCTGTTTCAGAGACCCAGCCCAATCCATCGGAAGCTATTGAGCCAGAGAGAGAAGTGCTCCGTTCAGCCAGCAAAGATGCACCTCTGCAGGTAAGTGAGTCCCTGAAGGGGAAAAGCCAGAGAAGCGTCCCAGCTCCAGACCATGTTTACGCTAGCGGGCGTTCCAGCCGTGCAGCTCCGGGTCTGGGGCCAGACTGCAGTGACAGAGGGTGTTCTGTTGCGGTAGGAACTCCACCTCCAGGAGCAACACTAGCTAAGTCCATGGAGCTTCCTTCCATCAGCCTAGCTGTGTCTAGACCAGAGCTTAGACTGGCAAAGCTACAGCACTCGGGGGGCACTTTTCACCCCCTTGAGCGCCGGCCTATGTTGACTTTAGTTTAAGTGTAGACCAGGCTCCAGGCCTCTATCAAACTGGAAATCCTCACGCTCCACCAGCAAACTCTAGTGGGTTCCCCAAGATCAGAGGAGGGTGTATACCTCTGACACTAGGGCCCTAACACCCCTCCCTGATTCCCCAATCCCAGCCACTGGCCCCATGCCTGCCGGGAGCTCCCTTCGGAGCACCTGGATCAGCTCAAGTGGTTGCTGCTAATCCCCATGGTTGGGCTGCAGGAGGGGAGCCAGTTGCTTGCCCTGAGGCGAGAGGGACGGGGCCAAGGGGGGGGTATCAGTGCTGCTGGGTATCTGAGACTCCCTGCTATGACTGAACTTGCACTTTGGTAATCTCAGGGGTGAGGCTGGGACTCTGAAGAATCTATTGAACCTGGGGGCATGCTGCAAACCTTGCTTGTCCCCCGGTGTTCTCGGAGGGGATTGAGTGGGGAGGTTTGATTTTGCTGGGTTGGATTGAGCCAGAGAGCCTGGGTCCCGTGTGGAGCCCAGAGAGGAGCGGAGCAGAGCGCCTGGGGACAGCACAGAGCCTTGGCTTTTATAAAATGAAATACATTAATCCAGGGCCAGGCCATTCTCGAGGCCTCATCGTGGAACTAAGCAGGGCTTTGAAGCTGTGCTCCGGCTCCGCTCCAGCTCCAGGCAAAAACTTGCAGCTCCACTGCTCCGGAGCTGCTCCAGGCTCCGCTCCAAAACCCTGGAACTAAGTGCTGTCTCCCCATGCCTGTGGTGCCACACCTGGGCTGGTGTCTCAGCAATGACAGCTGGCTTCTGGACCTGCTTCTGAAAATGCTCCTTTGGGTATTAATTTACAGAGGAAAACCAAAGGGCTCCCAAGTGCTGCTCCGGCAGGGGACATGAGTGAGAAACAAGTTCAGGGAGTCTACAGCGCGTCTTTGTCATGGGCTCTTAGCAGCCCAGAGTCTGTTCTCTTGGGCCTCTCGTCCGGCCGCACCTCAGAGCACGGCACATCTGTGAGATAGTGCAGCCACCGCTGTGCACGGGACACCAGTGCTCATGCAGCCTTTGGCAGAGTCGGACACTGGGCTCGTCCCTTACAACGTTTAGATAGTGCCCGTGGAGTCTCCTGCTTCCGTGTCGACAGCTAGTGGCTCCGATGTCAGTGACAGAGCACCTCGCACTAGAGCACTTACCTTCCTGGGCATGGGCATTGCTCTGCAGCGCTAACGCTGGCAGTAGGCCCAAGGCCAGGGTCGGCTTTGAGCTTTCAGCCTTCTAGGCCAGAGGCAGAAATGCCTGTTGCTTGGCTCGGGGGTTAGCAACAGCCAGAGCCTTCTCCCAGCTAGTGTCCAGGCCTGAGCCTGCCCTGGAACTTGAGACCTCCGGGTGGGTGCTCAGGCACTGCTGCTTGCAGGCTGCGCTCTCCTACCCGAGAGCAGACCAGGCCTGGCTCGGCTGCGTGCAGTTACCGGTTCCAAAAGCCATTCTCGTAAGGCGCTGCACAAGCCGTTTCGGGAGCCGGCTGACAGTTTTTGTTATACGCTGTTGTATTTACATTTAAAATGAGTTATTTACAGCGAGAGTGTAAGTGGTGTGTTTGGACACCTGGTAGTTGCAAAAGACGTGATCTTTACGATTGCTTTTCAAGTGGAAATGAGAAGGAGCAGCGCCTGCTGTTGTCTCCTCACATCTGCATGTGTCGTCTGATTAGGGTAACACCGATCTGATCTGAGCTTTCATATTCAGCATGTCTGATTTGGTATTGGCATGTCCTCATGACTCGCTAAAGTCTAACGAGGCAGGGAGCCGGAGAGGGAAAACGGCGTGGAAGTGCCGGTGCAGTAACTGGGAAGTCGTTGAACTACCCCCAGTAGAACTGAGAAACGTTTGCTTGGAAAGGCGCTTTGTGTGGGGTTTGCCTGCGAGGCGTTCTGTGCTGAGAGCCTGTCGGCCAGCAATCCCAGGGCAGTTCCTGAGGTGCCTTGTGAGATACAGCCCAGGCCTGCAGACTCTCACGCACACTGATGTGGGTGGGGCTCGTGACTCAAGCGCAGGAAGGGAGTCCAGGAGTGGGCTCACTCCTGGCAGTGCAGATTCTTACTCAGCGACAGAACATGCGGCGGGGGTTGAGCAGCCAGCCTGACCCTAATTATGGTTTTCCTGGAATTGCACTGTTAGAAGGAAGTAACATCAGTTCCGCAGCTGACTGTGTGTGTCACTGGCTAGCCCTGCTCCAGCCACCTCTGCATTCTGCTCCTGCAAGTTCCTTCTAGCTAGTTAACAATTACACAGAGCAGCCCTGGTTGTGGAAAGCAGGGTCTGTCCTTTGCTTAAAGGTTCAGGAACCTCCGTGGGAGGCCGCCTCGGTAGAGCTTTCTTAGGCAGCAGCGGTCAGACTGCCCCTCTCCCAAGCTCTGCTAGGTTAAGGCTCAGTCTGCGTTGCAGAGAGTTGCTAGCACTGAGATGCAGAGGCTGGGGGCAGGTGACGCCAGACACGCAGGCAGCCTGACCGTTTTAGATCACAGAGTACTAGAGAAAAGCCAGGATTGGTAACTTTTAGTAACAGATTTTCAACCCTATCGCCTTTATCTTTCCCCTTTGCCTCTGTCCCTACCCCCATTACCCGGAGTGGAGACTGGAGGAACCCGGTGTAAACGTGCCTCTGTGGGTCATGACTGAGAATGTCAATGTGAGGACGCCCTGCTGAGAAATAGGGCAAACACAACCCAAAACTGGTGGTGGTTCTTTTATAAGATATACCAAAGCAGCCACGAAAGTAACCCCCTGACACAAAATTGATGCAGGAAGTGGTGCACTCCTATGCATTACTGAATGCATCATAGGAATTTCCCATTCTTGGTTCTGTATTACTACAGTTTCTAACTCAGTATTAGAAGTAGCAGTGTATAACCAAAATGGTTTATTAAAATCATGTTTAACAATATTGTTGAATCCCTTTACAAACTCAAGGTAAAACTTGGTTAGACCAATAGTGGATTGGATCTGCTCTTGCAACATAATTCCTGTATGTTTCATGTGATCTTGCCAAGAGCTAAAGAAAATAGCTAATTTATTTATACAAGCTCTGGCAAATGTTTGGAACCCAATTAACAACAGGTCAATGTAGATATTAATGTTCTTTATAGTGTAGGAATCTTGGCATTTAGACATGAAAGCAATATGGTAGTGTGCCTCAGTTTCCCTTCTTATACAGCACATTAGGTCTGCAATGTCTTTTCTTCTGTGTACAGTTTCAAGGTTAGTTCTAGGCAGTAACTGTGAAATATCAGTATCCCAAGGTCTTTTAACATAAACTGGGCTTCTATGTATCACTCTTAACATGTTTAAGGGGTTTTCCCAAAGATTAGGCACATTGTACATTTGTACAGTTCTTGGTATTAGCAACACATTAGTGACCAGAGTTAACATTAGCATTAATATTAACGTTAGATTCATTGTGGGTGTACAATTACAATCCTTTTTGTCATGCCATGCCTTTGGCTCAATACCACTGGGGTTTTGGTATTTTAGGGTTAACCTGTGCCTTTCATTAGCATGAGAAACTTTTCCCCTTTCTTCCTTTTCCAGAGGGTCAAAATCTGAGCTCTTTTGCTTAACAGAATCCATTGGTTGGCTCGGTGTGTCCTCTTTGCTACCAACTATGGACAAGTCTTTCTCCCCCCAGTCAGTCAGGTAATTTGCATCAACACAGAAACTAGCTTGTTTACTAGTTTTCAGATCCTTAACTGTTACCATTTCCGAGGCTGGACTCTGTCTTAAAGAGATACCGTCCATTTTCACGAACATGTTAGACTCAAGGTTCTTTTGTCCTTCCATAACCAACCTCTGCTTTCACATGGCATCAGGTGTCAAGTCCACTAAGAGACTCCAAGACACATCCAAAGTGTCTAGAGATGAGAGTTTACCTGCCATTTTCACTCCATCTGAAACCTTCTCAAAGCTATACACACTGGGTCTTTCTAAAGCAAAATCAGTGGATCTATACATCTCAGAAAGACACTGGCAGTTAGGAACTGGAACAAGTCTCCAAAACAAACTGTTGCTTTCTCTATACAGTGATTCACCCTGAGTTAACTCAATCAAATCACTTCCACATCCATCCGTTGCAGCAAACTGCTTGCAAAAACTACCCTGAAGATTTTTCTCTTCAGGAATCTTTCTAAGCAACAACCCATTTTTCACAGAAATTCTGCCCTTACCCTTTTCACCTAGGGCTTGCTGTAAAGGAACATTTCCCTGAGCAACAACAGACTCTTTCTGGGTTTCACTTAAATCCAGAATCACCACTGGGCCATTAGGAGGATTTTTACAAAAACCCCTTTCAGGTAAACTGCTAGACTTCATAGTCACAAGATTAGAAGCATTCTCCTTCCTTGTTACAAGTTTCCACACTGTCAGTAGATAACACAGTCAAATTATCTTCATGCTTTCCTCATGCCCTGGTTATATCACTACCCTGATTGGACAAGGTTGTCGTATCTTTACACAGCAACACACTAGCAATAGGCAAAATAGAAGCACCAGAATCGCTTGGTCTCTGGGAGCTATTCATGACAATAACTGGATGATCCCTATCAGACTCACATTTAAGAACATTCCCTTCCAGGGCTTTAGTTAAATACAGATCCAACTCTGGGTCAGCTGATACATTTTCAACCATCATAGGCTGACAGGCTTCTTCTGTCTCCTCCACAGACAAAAGACTGGAGGTACACTCTCCTTCCTGAGGCACACTGCTATTTGCAACAGACAAACAATTCAAAACAGTTTTTCCTTCAACAGATAAACTGTTGCTTTCCACAAACAGTGGCTTATCACACTAAACTACTTTAAGCACATCACTTTTACCTGTGTCAGGCTTACTTTCCCAAGCTTTCTTAGCCAACAATCCATCACCCACAAAAAATCTACCCTTTTCTTCCTCAATTAGGGCTTTAACCTGACCATCAACTTTAATCTGCTCTAGAGAAACGTTTCCCTGAGCCTTATCTAATGCCAGATTCACTTCTGAGATACTAGACAGACATTTAGAAACTTCATTCACAGACAAACCGCTCTTTTCCACCTTCCCCAGGTTAGAGACACCCTCTTCCTGGTCATAGCAAAATGGGTTTAACACAGACAACTGCTCAGAGTCATACAACAAACCCACATTGTTAGAAACTGGACTTCCAGGATGATACAGTTTCTGCTGTTCTTCCATTGCCTTTTTGACTTGGAGCCTAAGTCTGGCAACCCTCTTCTCAGCAGCCAGCCGTTCAATGTGCCTTGCCTGGGCTTCTTTCGCTCTCTCTGCAGCTTCTCTCTCTCTTTGAGCGGCTTTTTTCTTTATTTCAGCAATTTTCTGTTCATGTTCAAGACACAGGCTCTCTCTCAGGGCTTGCAGTTTCATTGCTTCTGCTGATGCCATCTGACTCATGGTCACTGATCTTTAACCTTTCAAACTCTCAATATCAAATGTCAGTAGTGTGGGGTTCTGATCCAAAGCTTAATTGACCTGGTTCTGTGGATCCTGCCGACTGTGCCACTGTATCATGCTTTAGTGGGTCATAACTGAGAGTGCCAAATTCAGGATGAACTGCTGAGAAACAGGGCAAACACAACCCAAAACTGGTGGTGGTTCTTTTATAAGAGATACCAAAGCAGCCGCAAAAGTAAACTCTTGTTTCACCACACTGGCTAACAAGAAAATGTAAAGGCAGTTTCCGCAGTCATTCCAGTTCTTATATCATCACCAAAAACATTGGATTCAGAGATGAGTGGTTCTTTACAACCAGTCTCATCAAATAATAGGTTCTTCTGATCCCAAAGTTCAGCTGTCCCTCCCCCACTGCCGTGTGCTGTTCCTGCCCTCTGCCTCGGAGCTGCTCCCTGAGACTCCTGCTTGCTGCGGGGTGGGGAAGAGGGAGGCTAATGTCAGGGTGTCCCCCTCCCCCTACTCCTGCCCCCCGCTTACCCCATCTCCATAGAGGGGCGGGGGGACGGGACACGACAGGGCTCAGGACAGAGGGAGCTTTCTGGCAGCAGCTGCCTTCTCAGCTTGCTCATCTACTTAAAAAGGCAATGTACTTAGAGTGGGGTCAGCGTACTTAAAGGGGCAATGTGCATCTCTCTCACACACACGGTGTGTGTCTCTCTCTGCCATGCTGTCTCCCCTCCCTCCATTCATGCTGCCTTGTAGAGTGTGAGGCTACATTAACAACAATGTGTTAACCCTTGAGGGCTCAGCCGAGTGCTAGTTTCTCATTTAGTGGTAAGGCACTCCCTGGAAATATCCCACCCTCTGACTTCACCACCTCAACTAAGCTTCACAATCAGCATTGCTGTGTACAGTATTAAATTGTTTGTTTAAAACTTATTACTCTGTGTGTGTGTGTATATATGTGTATATATATATATAAAATATAGTCTTTTGTCTAGTGAAAAAAATGTCCCTGGAACCTAACCCCCCCATTTACATTAATCTTATGGGAAAATTGGATTTGCTTAACATCGTTTCGCTTAAAGTCGCATTTTTCAGGAACGTAACTACAACGTTAAGCGAGGACTTACTGTACATACAGTAATGGCAAAGTTCTTGGTTCAGGCTTGTAGCAGTGATGGAATAAACTGCTGGCTTAAGTCAAGTCTCTGGAACATCCCCAGCTGGGATGGGTCATTCAGTCCTTTGTTCAGAGCTTCAGTTTGTAGCAAGGTCCCTCCAGAGGTCAGAAGCAGGATTGAAGACAAAATGGAGATGATGATGATGATGCCTTTTATAGTCTCTTGCCATGTGGCCTGTGCTTCCTTTGTTCCGACCACAAGCTACCCAGCACATGGCTTGGAAGCCTTAGAGTTCTGCGTAGGCATGTCCCTGCATGTCTTGCTGAGTCACAAGGTGTATCTGCCTTCTCTCAATGGGTCAGTTGTATTAGCTGATGGTCCTTAACGGGCCATCAGTGCTGATGCCAAACTGTCTGGGGGTGTCATCCAGAAGCATAGCACAAGTTTGAAATACAGATACAGACATATCTATACCTCATAATACAAAGGTGATACAAACATATAAACAAGATGATCATATCTAGCAAATTATGACATTTTTGTAAAAAGAACAGGAGTACTTGTGGCACCTTAGAGACTAACAAATTTATTAGAGCATAAGCTTTCGTGGGCTACAGCCCACTTCTTCGGATGCGAAAGCTTATGCTCTAATAAATTTGTTAGTCTCTAAGGTGCCACAAGTACTCCTGTTCTTTTTGCAGATACAGACTAACACGGCTGCTACTCTGAAACCTGACATTTTTGTAGATATCTTCCATGGCAGATCTGGCTGTGACCAGTGTCCCAGTGGGGGCCAGCTGTGGTCACTCCATTAGGGTGAACTGCAAAGAATGGGGCAGACAGTCCCCAGAAAGCTGGTGACTATTCCAGTACTTATAACTTCACATACAAAAATGATCCATGCGCACAGAGAGCATAATCATAACTAGCAAACATAACCTTGTCTTAGACACCTCACTCAACAACCTTCGTACAAGATTTGCTGCAAATATATACCGGTGGTTGCAACAATGATCCATATGGTCATATTCTAATCAGATAACATCACACCTGGCCCTTGCTCTGAGCTCACCCACTGGGAGGGTGGGAGCCTCTCTTCATCAGGGTCCCAGACGTGCAGCTTGTGCTGTGCTGGGCCATGGCTAGGGACTGATGAGCCCATGTCACGTGTTGAACTCTTGCTTTGCCACATGAGTTTTTCATGCGTCTTGCTGGGTTTGCTTCCTGGCATTCTTGGGGTCTCAGTTAGGGATGCTTTACATTTTACCCAGCGATGCGTAGCGGCAGCACAGATGATCCTTGCCTTCAATGGAATGCCCGGCTGTCCAGGGACGCCTCGTGGTGATTCGGCAGGACACGTTGCCTTTGGAACAAGCATTTGATATTAGTGCGGTGGTGTTCGCTCACGCAGTGAACTAGTCAGTGCAGTTACTAGATCTGACTTGTACAGTGGGAATGAATGTGTCTGAGCAATGCAGCAGCTGCGGGAGGGTAAGTAGCTGCAAGACAGCCAGGCGCTCTAGGGTAGGCATGAAGAATGAAACAGCAAGAGCTGTTCGGCTGATTTCTTGTCCCCTTCCTCAGGCGGGTGGAGATGAAGAAGCTGGGAACACAGTCTCTGAATGCAGCCCATCAGCTGATGACAGTGTGTCGTGCCCACTGTGTGATCGAGGGTTTCCAGCCACCGAGATTGAGTTGCACGCCATGTGCTGTAACGGCATCGTGGGACAGGATGCAAACAAAGACGTTCCAGGTCTGCTAAGCACTTGGTCTCGTGCCTGGGTCCTGTGAGTGTGCGTGTGATTTCCCTCTCCTGCCCCAGCAGCCCTGTGTGCTGGGAGTCTCAGCACCCCTCCGACTCAGGCCCGCTGAGAGGCGTGTGAGAGGCCTCCTCCCCTCTGCCTGGTTCCGCCTGCCCCGGAGGGCGCGCTGAGCCCGGTGGCTTTCCAGCACTCATTGCACTGTCAAGTCTTAGAATTTCCTTGTAGTCAGTGTGTTACTTAGCAGTCCATGTGACCATCACTCCAGGTTCCAGCCCTGGCCATCTCTTGCAGGCCCACAATGCAGGACCCCTCTAGGACCATACCACGCACCTCAGCTAGGACAATCCCAGGCCCACGGAGCAGAAAGAAGGAGGGAGCCCTTCAGCACGCAGTCTCAGCCAGGGTTGTGTGTGTGTGGCACAGCATGGAGCACACAGCCTGCACTGAGAGTGTCCAACACGTGGTGAGCTGCGGCGCCAAGTGCTGTGCAGAACGGATTGACTTGGTGAGAGGGACTATTCATAGATCCCAAGGCCAGGCCAGACCATTGTGATCATCTAGTCTGACCTCCTGCGTGGCACAGCCCAGAGACCTGCCCCACAATAATCTCGAGGGCAGAGCTGTTAGACAAACAGCCAATCTGGAGTTAACAATTGCCAGGGATGGGGAATCCGCCACCACCCTGGTAAGTTGTTCCAGTGGTTAGTTTCCCTCACTGTCAATTTTTTTGTCTTATTTCCAGTCTGAATTCATCTGGCTTCAGCTTCCAGCCACTGGATCGGGTCAGACCTTTCTCTGTGGGACGGAAAGGGCCCATTATTAAGTATTTGTTCCCCGTGTAGGTATTGATAGACTGGAATCAACTCACCCCGCAACTCTCTCTTTGAGTTAAATAGATGGAGCTCCTGGAGTCTGTCACGACAAGGCAGGTTTCTAATCCTTCAGTCACTTTCGTGGCTCTTCTCTGACCCCTCCCCAATTTACCAACATCCGTCTTGAACAGTAGGTGCCAGAACTGGGCACAGGGCTGCACCAGTGCTGAATACAGAGGGGAAACCACCTCTCTGCTCCTACTCGAGATCCCAGGATCGCCACCATGTCACACTGGGAGCTCATGTCCATCTGATTAGCCATCACGACTCCCAATTCTTTGTCAGAGTTGCTGCTTCCCAGCAGACTAGAGCCCAAGCTCTGGAACCCTGTCGGGGGAGGTCCCAGAGCCTGGGCTCCAGCCTCAGCCCCAACGTCTATCCATCAATGTTTAGCCCTACGAACTCGAGTCAGCTGACCTGGGCCAGCTGTGGCCATGCCGCAGGGCTTTTATTCCAGTGTAGACGTACCCTTAGTGTACGCCCAGGGTTCACACTCAGGCTCTTGCCTAACCCGCCTTCCATCTCCACACAAGTCGCACTAACCCAGGGCTCAGACCCAGGGTGGAGGGTCCAAGCCTGAGTCCAGCTGGGACCTACATTCAAGCCCTGTTGCTTTGCAGTGGAGACACAGCCCCACTGGACTTGTGCCCTGGGAGTTGGCAAAAAGTATCCCACAGGCCAACTTCCTTTGTCCTGTGGCCAGTCAGGTTTGGTGGCCGGTCTCGTTCTCCCACACTGCACCTCAAGCTGAGGGCTAGAGTGGCCACATTTTGGGAGGGCGCAAAGAAGACTGGTGTTTGGACTTGGGCTCGCATAATGCAGTGTAGACGCTGGGACCCAAGGTTCAACAGTTCCTGACCTGGGGTTATAAATGAGTGTAGATGCTCAAGCCCTAGGCTAACAAACTCAGGGTCTGCTAACTCAGGGTTTACAAACCCTGGGCTTACAGTGCAGTGTAGACAGCCCCTTAGGGCTTGTCTCCATGGGGCAATTGACTGAAACGGTTCCCTGTGTGGACTCTGTTCCTGACTAAAGGAGACTGTATTCCAGAGTCCTGCTTCTGCTTTCCTGGGTGCTTGTTTCTGAGTGAATTCAGTAGGGCTTGAAGAGTTTGTTCTAAGCCCTAGACACTGCGCCAGGATGGGGAGTGGTGGACTCCTCGCTGTTGGTGTAATGAACGTTCCTGACCCCCGTGCTCAGCCCTAGTGAATGTGTGTGCCCCCCACCCCCAGGCACAAGCTCTAAAGGGCTGGTGAGACTGGAATGAGAACTGAAGGACTCTGAAGGAGTTCCCACGTTCTGCCTCGGGTCACTGCCCTCTGCTGTGCTCGGCGGCTGCTACCACAAACATACCCAGCTCAGTATTCGGGAAGAAAGCCTAGAATTTTACCAAATACCACGGCTGTGGACTAACCTCCATTCCATTCTGGCCCAGCCTTCCTGTTCCACAGTGAGTGACAGGAGAGCAGGAGACGCCATATGCCCCTCCCACGCCTCACGTGCAACTGACACCCCACCATCGGTTTTCAGAGCCCCAGCAGCAGTGCTGATACTGTACAAAGCTCCCAACACCAAGAGAAGTGGCACTGATGCAGCAAAAAGAGTAACACAACTGGGGCAGGGAAAAGCTTCATCACTTCTGAGATGGGCCAACATGCTTGAGAATCTTTCCATTAATAGGATCTGCACAAAAATAGCCTGCTGGTAATGGGACTAGACAGCTTGGGGTGGAGAGATGCAGCCTGAACAGACACAAGCCTTGTGCAAAAGGCAGGAAGCGTCGTCATGCACCGATGGCACTTTACACCTGCCGAGTGTCAGGCATGCAGTTACTGAGCCTCTCTACGCTCTGGTGAGAGAGACCCACAGGTGGACAGACAAGGGACCTGCCCCAAGCCACGCAGCAAGCCCTGCTCCCATTCCTGTGCACTGCCTGTACGACCTGCCTTGGCTGGCCAGTGGTGATGGGGACAAGGGCAAACGTGGAATCAGGGGAGCGCTGGAGCCTCGCCCAGGCAGGACGCACCCATGCCCAGCTGTCCTGACACGGAGCTGATGGAGACAGGTCCATTCTCAGACATGCTGTGCATTGCAGAACATTTCACACGAGAGTGGCACGGCCCAGGAGAGGTTACAAGTCTCCTAGTGTGCTGGGACAGGGCTCTGTCTTTGGGGTGAGCCCAGGCCCCCAGGTGTGCTCTCTTTCTGGCGGGTCTCTTCGGAAAAGCCTCTCTAGGGATGGGCGGGAGTGGAAGTTTGGAACCATAGCTAGCTGGCTCGTGTGCATGTTGTGGAGTCGATCAGCAATGCTGGCCATGTTTCTCCATTCCTCCTGCTGCTCTCGGCAGCACAGCTGGGTCTTCCCGCGTGATCCCAAAGATTTCTAACAGGCCTGCCGTGCCAGATGTGCTCACTGCTTTTGGAAAAAATAGAACTGATTAACACCTGAGCGAGTGCACACGGCGTCCTGAGACGGCGTTAAAGGAATATTAACAGCTGCACCCCCATGGAGAGAGCTGCTCTCGCCATGCTGAGTTAGGAGGGCTCTGGGATCGGTACCAGGACACGGATAGGCCACTGGTTCACCCCTAGTCCAGGCGAGGGGCGAACAAGGAGTCCCTGCCATGGGCTGCTCGTGGGCTGTTGCCCAGTGGTTCATTTCTCCACCACGGGCATCTCTGACTCGCTCCCGGGAGCTCCCAGGAGGCTGCCCAGCTGCATGTTGGGCGGTGCCGAAGGCAGCCGCCAGCTCTAGTCACTGACTGGCCTGCTGGGCCAGCACCAAGGAGAAAAGAAAATCCGGGCTTGCTTCAGACCTGGGCTGTGCTCCAGATTCAGGCGCTGAGCTCTGTGATAACAGACGTTAGCAAACAGCAAGAGGTGGCCGGCGCCTGTATCCCGGAGTCAGGCCTTTCTTCTCAGGAGCCGAGCTAATCCCGGAAGCTCGGATGCCAGGCTGGAAAGCAGCTCTCGTGCACTTCGTCCCCGTAGCCAGATTGCCCGGGAGTACTTACAGCAATATCTGTTTATGAGGTGGAATCTCAAACATCCCTACCAGAGCCGGCCGAGCTATCGGAAACACTCCCTCCGGATTTGAGCGGGTGGCATGTCAGCAGGAATCTGCTGAGAGCAATTCAACCGAAAGAGACAAACACGTTGAAATTCTCCCTGCAGATGCCTGGAGAGCAGGTCTGCGGCACTGCTTGTTGGCTTCACTCAGCAGAACACTAGTCTGGAAGAGGCTGCAGCAGCCACTGGCAGTCTGGTGGGGGAAGCCCTTTCCTTCACCCAGCGCCTATAGAGCGCTTTCCCCCGAGATCTCACAGCACCTGACTGGGGGTCGGTACCCCCCACATGTCACACATGGGGCACAGAGCGAGGCAGTGACTTGAGATTTACTGTGCGTGTCAGGGAGTCTGACCCAGCCATCCCAGCCCTCACCCAGGGGAGGGGACTGGAACTTTCTTGGAAGCGAGTCACAGTCCTGGCGGGAGGGGCTCACCGGACCCACCCTCTGACCAGTCAGCTCTTCTCTCTGCCCAGTCCTTGACCTGGGTACACGGGGGAGCAGTGCTGCAGCTGGCTTTATCAGGTTGTAGGCCGCTGTTCCATTCACGGGAACTTTAGTTAATCCACAAACTTGACCCGAAGCCCCTTCCCAGGGGGCTAGCGGAAGCCTCCTGCCGGGGCCGCTGGTTGGCTTCAGGAAGGATGGCAAACTCCCAGGACCCCGGCAGGACCAGTCTGAGTTGTCCAGTTGCCGATTTTGCAGCCCATCAGCATCCCAGTGCTCCTTTTGCCTTTCCCATCACACATCCCGCTGCTGCCAGGCGGCACCTGAGCTTGCCCCACGTCCCCTCCCAGGTGCTTTCCAAGCCCCAGAACGCTGTCAGGAAGGGAGAAACCACCCAGCAACTGGGTAACTTTCTGTTTGTGTCTTAAGTGCTCACTCAGCGACGGAGAGAAACAAGGAGTAGAGCTGGCAGAGGCAGAGACGTCCCGACACCCGCAGCCCTTGACAAGTAAGTAGGTATGCTGGCTTCGGAGAGCTTGTTTCTGTGCAGCCCGTTCCCCCGCCCAGCTCTATTCCTGCATGTTCCTTGTAGCAACGTCCCCGTAATCCGTGTTCTTCTCTTGGGGCCCAGCACTGTGATGTCTGGTATCTGGGGGTCCTCAGACGAGCACAGAAGAAATCTGTTTCTTTTCCTACTCTTAACTGCATTCAGTTGATCTCAGCCAGCTCGCCATGCGGTTCGGAAGCGAGTGGGTGTGGGGGTCAGGTGGGCCAAGGCAGGCACTTTGCTGAGTGCAGGAGCCTGTGGGAAGGAGAGGGGAGGTGGGAAGGCTGACAGGATGGCACCTGGAGTGATGACCTTAATTCACTTCGACTTCCAGAGTCGCAGTGGTTTTGCTGAATCTCTCCCTGTGCAGCCCCACCTCCTCCCTCCCACACAGAGCCTCCGAAGAGAGGCTCTGACAGTACAATCCTGCCGGGGAAGCTATTCTGCCGTTACAAACAGTGGATGGCAACATCACTAATGGAATTAAGCTAATTACAGAGAGGACAGCTTCTGTTTAGACACATTCTCTGGTAATCAGCACTGCCTGGAAAGAGCATCGGAGAAGAACCCGCTGCGTGGAGCATGCTGGGGGCTCTCCATGCACGTACTGGAGAGCGTGGGGCCTCCGGTAACCGAGACACCTCTCCTGAACAGCGACTGCTGTATCCACTGCTCTGCCCAGCTCACCCCTGCCAGCCCAGCGCTGGCCTGCAAGGCTGCTGTACCCAGATGGGCACGGCCACTGACTGGCACAGGGCTCCAGGGTAGTGCGGGCTAAGTAGGGACAGGGCAGAGACAGACTTGGGCTGCCAGTCAGACAAGGTGGCTCTCTGCTTTAACACACTGGGTTTGCTTCTCCAGCAACATGTCACTCCCTTGTGCATCCCCTGAACTCTTCATTTCTGCAGTTTGACAGGGTGGTTTATGTCTGAGCCATCAGCCGAGCTGATTTCATTACCGTCTGTCACGGAGTGTGGGGGGACACAAGGCCCTGCACCCCCGGCTTCCTGCGATTCACCATGACTCTCAGCCAGCCAGTAAAGCAGAAGGTTTATTTAGACGACAGGAACACAGTCCAAGACAGGTCTTGCAGGCACAGACAACAGGATCCCCCCCAGTTAGGTCCATCTTGGGGTCCCAGGGCGCCCCAGCCCCCTTGGGAGGTCAGAGCCCTCCCTGCCTTCCAGCCACCTCACCAGCCAGCTCCTGAAACTCTGCCTTCAGCGACCCCTCCCACAGCCTTTGTTCAGTTTCCCCGGGCAAAGGTGTCACCTGGCCTCTAACCCCTTCCTGGGTTCTCATGTTACATGCTCAGGCATTTTCCCTCGGTCAGTCTCCCATCCCCCAACGCAGACCATCCTAGCCACACTCCCCTGTCAGCATTCAAAGACCACAGTAAGAACAGTCCCGGTTCGTCACACCGTCCCACTGCTGCAGCCGCGGGGGACAGAGAAGCAGACAGGGAAACGGCTGATCACTCCGTCGTTTTGACTGGCATTGGGCTGGCTTGATGGGCGATCCCACTGAGCCAGTGCTGCTCCACAGACGGGCCGCATCAGGGGAATGGCCTGGAGAAGTAAAACGCCATGTTGGGCGTCAGCGAGAGCCCCACTGCAGAGTGAATCCTCATGCACGGCTCTGCTTCCCTTGCACGGCAGGTGTGAGAAGTGCTACCTTTGTAAGGCCCTGGTGCCGCTGGCGGAGTATCCGAGGCACGTAGACGGCTGCCTGCAGACTGCAAGGGACGCTCAGGGAAACCGGAGGCTGCGCAGTGCCAAGGTGAGGGTGGAGTCCGGCCTCATTCCAAGGCCCTGGTGGGTTTGTTCTGCATCAGCGTTGCTGCTTGGCCTCCAGCGTGAGTGAGCGTGTGAGCGGCTGGGTGGACACGGCTCTGCCCACGGGGGAGCCGTGGCTACGGTCGCCTATTGCCTTGTTACAACAACACCAACACACTCCAAGTGGGAGGAGGGCTGGGCTTGTCCTGCTGCACCCCAGTCCTGCCAGTTCCTGGGCTGACCACAGGTGGAATTGCTGGGAGGGAGGGAGGTGGGCACAGGGCAAGGGGACAGGACTGTGAAAGGGAGCCCATTCCCGTGGGAGTCAGGGCCCCTAGCCAAGTAATCACTGCTCACAGAACGCCCTTCAGTGGGCGGGGGGGGGGGGGGCGGCGGCGGCGGGCGGGGGGGGAGGGCATGCGGAGGTGCAGTGGCGGGCGGTGGCGTACAGGGGCTGAGGGTAGGGGTGTTGCAGCAAGGTCAGGCCACCTGCCACGGTCCCTGGGAGAGGCTGGGCAGGGCAGGCTGGGGCCGGAGGGGTGCCCTCCCTGTCAGCCCCGTGATGGCTCTGCGTTCTCTGTTGTCACAGGACTTTGGGAGGAGCGATGGCAGACTCCTCAGCATGCTGGAGATGTCCGAGTGCAAGTCTGCAGGTGGGGACACCACATTTCCGAAGCACATGCAGTGTGGGGCCTGGGCTGTGCCCGCCACTGGGGAGTAACCCGGCGCTGCCCCAGTATCAGCTGGCTCCGAGCCCCCGGGGGAGCTGGCTGTTGGCAAGCCGTGGGGGAAAGGCCAGGGACTGTATCTCCTCCCCATACGCTCCGGGAGCCCCACTGATCTCAGGGCCAGTGCTCCTGCCGGGGCTCCAGCCCAGCACCTTGGTTAGCACAGACAGAGCCCGGTGCCACGACCAGCGCAGGTGGGGCAGAGGGACACCGACGCAAGGTGCTTACAGGAGCTCTGAGCCCCTCGGTAACAAGGGTCTCGGCCCCTCAGCCTGACCCGTGGGCAGTGGCTGATTTCACCTGCAGCGCAGGCTCCGTTGGGGCTGGCTGCGCCCGGCAGTACGCCTGTGCCCCATGTCCCCCGAGAAGAGCTGGCAGCTGGAGGTGGGGGCGGGCTGCCTAGCCAGCCTGGGGTCTGTGGGGTGCAGTGGCCAGGCTCACCCCTAAGCAGATGGCGCGCTGGGGTGGAGAAGCCTCCCCAGCCCTGCTGCTGGCTTGTCCCCGTGTTTGGGCTCTGGGGCCAGGGCCCTAGGCGTGCTGGTGCGCGCTGTGCTCAGAGAGTCGGCATCGCTGCTCCGTGTGAGGGACGGCCCGGCCAGGGGTTGGGAGTGTGAAATGCCCCCGACCCCGCTTCCTGGCGCGCCCCGGGGAGCAGGCGGCTCCTGCTAGCGGAGTGCAGGCGGCTGGTGGCAGCAGTGCCGCTGGCTCCCAGAGCCTGAGCTGCTGCGTCGTACGAGGCCCTGCTGTGTTCTCGTTGCAGATGCTGATGCGGGGGCCGTGCTGGCAGCAGGAGGAGACCTGAGGTCGGCTGGTGCTTTGTGAGCTGCAGGTTTTCTTCCCCCTGCCTGGCCCGCCCCAGCAGCGCGGTGTGGCCCCAGCTGCGACCGTGCAGAGCCCGTGGAATGAGCACTGCCGAAAGAGCTCCCCTCCCGCGGCTCCGCTCGGCCTGGCCCTGCTTCCACCGGCCCCGTGTGAGCCCCGGGACAGCCTCAGTGCCAGCTCCCCACTTCATTCCCCAGCCCTGGGCCCTTCCTTCCTGGACGCCAGGCTGCTGCTTCTCTCCCTTGAGCGCTCCTTGCCCAGGCTCGTCACCTCCTGCTATCCGCAGCTGAGCCGGGGCTCCTGGGGAGTCACGCTCCGGCCCCCCGCGGCGGAGCCGGGGCTCCTGGGGAGTCACGCTCCGGCCCCCCGCGGCTGGCCACGCTCAGTGCTGCCCGAGGACAAGCTGGCTGGAGGTTGTGGCCAGATGACCTGTTCGGAGGCTCTGCTGCGTGCAGCTGCTCCCTGGCTCCTTTGAGGGCAGGGTGGCGCAGTGGGGCTGGGGAAGGGGTGTAGCAGGCAGAAGGCTGGGCAGGCAAATCCTGCGAGGCAGAGGGGCTGCTCTCCACTCGGGGAAGGGCAGGTGGTGGCTGGTTCGGGGGGTGCGGGGAGCTTGGTTTGGGGTTGTCCTGGGCTGCTAGACTAGAGGACTGCCCGGCCCACTGCTAGGGCTCATCCCGGGCCCTTCAGCGAGCTCCCAGGCCAGCTGTGCAGGGCGCGTCGGGCAGCTCCTTCCCAGCTGCTGACAGGTGCAACGCCAGCGAGTGTTCGGGCCGGGGCAGAGCAGCTTGCGGCGTGAATGGGAGCCTTGGCGGCTGGGCTTAGACGCTGCTCAAAGGTGGTGGCTTCTTGCCTGGATTGGCATTTATCTCTTGCATTCCCTCCCCCATTTCCATTAGGCACGCCCCGTCGGGGGCTGAGGAGGAAGCCGGCGGCAGCCTGGCCCGGGAGAGCCCCCTTCCACACATGGTTTTCAGTGACTTGCCCAGTCCATCCTTGGTGTCCGCTCCCGAAGCCGCGGGCTACCCGGGGGGCTTCCAGCAGCAGAACAAGGGCAGCCGGAGGAGGAGGAGGAAATTCTGAGGCGTGAGCGATGGAAAAGGGACCTCGGGAGACCCACAGTGAAGGGGCAGCAGGGCCATAGCGGGAGCCCCTGCCCACGGCCAGGCAGTGTGACGTGCTTGTGTGCCAGGGCTGGGAGCCATGGGCGAGAGACTCACTGCAGGGCGCTCGCCAGCCAGACACTGACATATATTTATGGATGTTTTTATGAAATGGCAGCGACCCAGTGGAGCATTCTGCGTCTTTCTTTGGGGCCGGGGGGCGGAGGAGGAGTAGCAGCAGGGGATGCCCCAGCGACTAGAAATCTTGGTGCCCAGAGCTGTCCTGGGCCTGCCCCAAAGGCCCTTGTGTCCTGCAGGGCTGCTGCGTACCCTGGCCGAGTGCGGGGCTTGGCTGTGCACGGGTAGGGCTCCCCACGGGCACCGGTGCCAGGCCAGCGGAGGGTCCCAGCAATTGCTTTTGGGTTCTCCTGAAAGCAGGAGGGTTTTCAAAGGCAGGGGTGGGAGGTGCTGGGGCATTGGGCATTAGCTGTGCACCCAGTTGCTTGTTACGTGAGGCTCTGGTGCCCTTTGCTCCACTCCTGCTCCAGAGCCGAGCGCACTTCCTGGGCACTGCTGGGAGCTGGGAGAGCCCCTGCATGCCCAGGAAATGCTAGCGCTTCAGAAATGCGGGTGTGTGATGTGGAGTGGCCCAGCCCTCCGAGTCCCATGGCACCTGCCCAGGCTGGGCCAGGCCTCCTGTGCGGTGGCAGTAAGCCAGGCACCTGCTGCCCTGGGAGCAGAGAGCTGGGTGCTGGCCAGGACACAGGCATGGCCCCAGGAGCGGCTGCTGGCTGGGAATCAGATGTCTGCTGGTTTACAGGCCCAGACTGGCACGGCAGCCGGCGGGCACACCACTGCTCCCTTCCCCACATTCACCAGAGCCTGCCGGGCTCAGAGGTGCCTAGCCATGCTCAGGAAGTGACACAGAGGAAGGCGTGGCCCATGCTGGGCAGGGGACAGGAGCAGCCCGGGAGGGAGGGGGAGCGATTCGGGGCCCGCTGCAGGGGAGAATCCTACTGAAGTGAGCAGGGTTTGTCCTGCCCGAAAGCTGGAGCTGGGGTTTGCCCTGACTGGCCGGCCCGAGGGATGCTGCTCACGTGCCAGGCCCTGTGCTGTGCCCTAGGCCAGCTGCCCTCCCTGCAGAGCCATCGCAGGCAGCCCAGCCCTGCACCTGGCCGGCCGCGTTGAGCATGTGGCTTTGGGCCCGGTGCTGGAAAGCAGCTAGTCGCCTGGTGCCTTCCAAAGACGCCACCTTCTGCCTCTGCTGTTGGTTTTCCCCGCAACCCCCACGCCCCGGCCATGCCCACGTCTCCACCCCCAGCCTCTCCCTGGACTGTGGGGAAGCCACTGCTGTGTCTTGCCTGCCCTGTGAGCCGCACAAGGCCCCTGGCCTGGGGGAGGGGTTCTCTGCCTCGCCCCTGTACTCCGCTGGCACCATCGGGTATCTGTCCTCCCACCCCTGTGTGCGCCACGGGGCAGCGGGACCTGAGCTGCTGAGGGTCACTGGCTGACCCAGGGAGTCTGTGCTGGGCGGGGACTCGAACCCAGGTCTCTGGCTCATGCCCCACCCACAGGCCAGGCTGCCCCAGTGAGAGCGGGGGCTGAGCCCTGCTCCAGGTGCTGCCTGACGCCATCAGCCTGGGCAGGGAGCTCCAGGCTCCATTGCAACGTGCGGGAAGGGGGCTGGCTGCACCCACCCCTGCCCGTCAGCCCCTCACGCCCGGGGAGCAAAAGCCAGACCAGTGACAGCCACTGGGAAACACGGCCGGGAGCCTGAGCAATCCCCTGCCCAAGTGACTGCAGCAAGCCGGGGGGGCTGGGGAAAGTCTGTCGTCCCTGTCCCCCCCCGGGCAGGCGCTCGGCTCAGTGGCAGCTGGGCTGGGGCCTGGAGCAGAACGTGGTCCCCATGAGACTGTCGTCAGCTCTTGCCCCCGGACGGCTGCTGCCCCTCGCCCGGGCTTTCGTGTTCCTTGCAAGAGCCCCCGTGGCTGGCACAGCTGCCCCAGGCAGTGCACGCTGTGATGCAACAGGGAGCGGGGCGGATTTGACCTGGGAATGTTGCATTGGGGATGGGGGACTTCCCTTGAAGGGAGATACTGAGCTGTAACCTGAGCCAGGAGCGGGGTGGGAGAAGTGACACCTGCCCGGGAGACGGGACAAAGGAGAGGGGGAGCTTGGGGGAGGGGGAGAGAGCTGCTGGAGGAGTTTTTAGTGTCAGTTTGGGCTGGGTGGTGCAACGCAGGGAACTCCAAGCTGTGGTCTAAGCTCCCTAAACCCCCCAGAAGGACTTGATTGAGGGGTCCTGGCTGTACCTACAAGCTCTGCTGTAGACTGCATTCCTATTGTCCAATAAACCGTCTGTTTTACTGGCTGGCTGAGAGTCCCGGTGAATCCCAGGAACGGGGGCAGGGCCCTGACTTCCCCCCACTCCGTGACACACACATGTTAGCAAGGGCCCAGCTTCAGCCTGTGGCCATGCCAGAGCCCCCCCAGCCCCACCGGCCAGGGCCAGGGGCGGCTCTATGGTTTTTGCTGCCCCAAGCATGGCAGTCAGGCGGCTGCGGGCGGTCCATGGTCACGCGGCTTTGGTGGCATTTCTGCGGGAGGTCCGCCGGGCCGCAGCTTTGGCGTACCCGCCGCCGAATTGCTGTCGAAACTGGCAGACCTCCCACAGGCAAGCCGCCGAATGCTGCCTGACTGCCACCCTTGCAGGGACCGGCAGGCTGCCCCCCGTGGCTTGCCGCCCCCGGCACGCGCTTGCTGCGCCGGTGCCTGGAGCCGCCCCTGGCCAGAGCTCTTCCTAAGGGTTCCCCACCCATGGCAGCCTAGCCCAGCCCCTGAGTTGCTGGAGCAGGGGAGGCGGCCGGTTCCCGGGGTTTGGTCCTGCCCAGTTCCCAGGGGCAGTCTGGCTTCCCTCTCTGCTCGGCTGGCCTGGGGCAGACCCCTCCCGCTCCGTGGGGCACAGCAGTGACTAGGGTTACCATATTTCAGCAAGCAAAAAAGAGGACGGGAGGAGCCCCGCCC
>NW_020664980.1:19067406-19091821 GCF_002925995.2 Terrapene triunguis | reverse complement strand
CCTCAGTAACCTGCGCAGCCGGGACGCCTGCCAGACAGATGCTGGCCCGGCTCCCACGGGGCCGCACGAGGGCTCTGCCCGCTCAGGATCTCGAGCCGGGAGCTCCGTGCCCCTTGCCCAGGGGGCCAGCGGAGGGGGGGCGGGGGCACTCACAGGCAATGCGCA
Source organism: Terrapene triunguis (assembly GCF_002925995.2). NCBI lineage: Eukaryota > Metazoa > Chordata > Testudines > Emydidae > Terrapene > Terrapene triunguis. Next base: position 19,091,656 of record NW_020664980.1, on the reverse strand, counting down.
CGTAGGCCTTCTGGCTCTTGGTGGTCCCTGAGGAGCTCCAGGCGACGCACTGGCACCAGTACTCCTCCAGCCCAAAGATCCGCTCCACCTGCTGCCGGGAGATATCGATCCGGACGTCCATGAGGGGCAGCCCTGGGAGAGGGCAGTGCGTCAGGGAGGAAGGGGACATGCTGGGGTGGCGCTGCCCCTGCCCCCAGCCCTCGCAGGGGCCAACCCATTACAGAGCACATGTGTCACGGGGTGTGGGGGGACACAAGGCCCTGCACCCCCGGCTTCCTGCGATTCACCATGACTCTCAGCCAGCCAGTAAAGCAGCAGGTTTATTTAGACGACAGGAACATAGTCCAAGACAAGTCTTGCAGGCACAGACAACAGGACCCCCCCACCCCAGTTAGGTCCATCTTGGGGTCCCAGGGGCACCACAGCCCCATTGGGGGGGGCAGAGCCCCGTCTGGGCTCCCTCCATTACCAGCCAGCTCCTGAAAACTCTCTCCCCAGCGCCTCCTCCCCCAGCCTTTGTTCAGTTTCTGGGGCAAAGGTGTCACCTGGCCTCTAACCCCTTCCTGGGTTCTCATGTTACATGCTCAGGTATTCTCCGTCGGTCAGTCTCCCATCCCCCAATGCAGACCGTCCTAGCCACACTCCCCACTCAGCATTCAAAGACCACATTAAGAACAGTCCCAGTTCGTCACATCTCTCCCCCCTTCGAGACCGAACTGAGCGGGGTCACTTCAGCCAGTGACCTGGGGAAGTTCCAACCTACCCACGTTCCCATGGATGCCCCAGCATCCCTCCCGTTCCTTGGTGAGAATTACACCAGGCCCTTCCAGTTTCACGCCCCCCCTTAGGTCGGGGGTGCTCGATGACACTCGTAGTTCGCACGTGGGAAGGGTTATGCGGCCCGTGCCCTTTTCCCACCCCAATACCCCTGGGGTTCCAACTGGGCTGGGGTCTTCCCCCAGCATTCCAGTCTGGAGGTCTGTGCTTCGGGCTCTCTTGGTTCAGAGCCCCCCTTTTAACCTTGGCCACCCTCTGGAAAGGCTCCTCTATGCTGGGCAAGGGTCCTAGAGCCGTTTTCCCCTTGTCCCGGGCTTTCCTCCCCCTCTGACAGGGGTCACAGGATCAGCAGTACTGCCGGACAGTAACAAAGACCCCAGGCCAGTAAAAGCTCCGTAGCAGCCTCTGCTGGGTACGCCAGGTTCCCTGGTGCCCTGAGAGGGGAATGTCATGGGCCCGGTACAGCAGCTGGCGGCGATACTTCTGGGGTACCACCAGCTGCCTCCTGATCCCCCCTGACTCCATTTTCCCTGGGGGAGCCCATTCTCGGTACAGGAACCCCTTCTCCCACAGGAACCTTTTCCGGCCACCTCTCCCCATGGTCCGTACCGCACTGAGGTCGGCCAGGTCCCTTATCTTCCACAAGGAGGGATCTTTCTGCACCTCGGCCTGGAACTCAGCAGCTGGGACAGGGATGGCCACCTGCTCTCTCTTGCCATCTGGGTCTGAAGCCGCAGCCTCCCTGAGCCGTGTCCCTGGGTGTTCCCTCCCCACCAGGTTAGGGTCCTGCGCCTCGGGCAAGGCACCCTCCCCAAGGCCAGGGCGCAGTGCCCCTCGCCAGCTCTGACTGCGGGTCACAACCAGGGCACCCTGGGGGTTGCTTGGCCAGTCCTCCAGGTCCCCCCCCATCAACACCTCAGTGGGCAAATACAGGCATACCCCCACATCCTTGGGGCCCTCCTTGGCCCCCCACTTCAGGTGTACCCTTGCCACGGGCACCTTGACTGGGGTCCCACCCACCCCCATCAGGGTCAGGTAGGTGTTGGGCACCACCTGATCTGGGGCCACCACCTCGGGCTGGGCCAGCATCACCTCTGCGCCCGTATCCCAGTATCCATTGACCTTCCTCCCATCCACCTCCAGGGGAACAAGGTACTCTCTCCGGAGGGACAGCCCCGCGCCCACCGTATAAACCAAAAACCCTGAGTCTGGAGCATCCAGCCCCCCAGAGGAGCTGGCCTGGAGCTCTCCTCCCTCCTTAGCAGGTGGTACGCTGCCAGCCCCCCTTCCCTGGGAATGCCGCCTCTCGCCCGGCTGGGTCTCTACCCAGTCAACCCTCTGTGGGTTCGGTCTGCTCAGTCTGTCCCTGAGCCTGGGGCACTGGGCCCGTATGTGGCCTCTCTGGCCACAGTGATAGCAGCTCATGTCCCGTGGGTCCCCTCGAGCTGGTCGGTTGTCCCTGACGCTGGGCGTTCCCCTTGGGAGGGGATTCCCCATATTCCCCCTTTGGGAAGTCCCCAGGTGACTCTCTCTCTGAATCGCGGTGAGTCTGTTCCTTTGGGACTCCTCCCTGCCACCCCCTGACCGGCTCCTCACAAACTCATCGGCCAGCCGCCCTGCGTGTCGCGGGTTCTCTGGCTTTTTGTCCCTCAACCACAGCCTCAGGTCGGATGGGCACCGCTCATACAGTTGCTCCAGTACCAGCAGTTTAACCAGGTCCTCCTTTGTCTGGGCCCCATCTGCCCACTTGCTGGTGTATCCCTCCATGCGGACGGCTAGTTGCAGATATGAGACCTCAGGGGTTTTATCCTGACTCCGGAACCTTTCCCGGTACATCTCAGGAGTCAGCCCAAACTCACGTAGCAGGGCTTTTTTGAATAGTTCGTAGTCCCCTTTCTCCGCCTCGTCCAGTTGGCGGTACAATGCCACGGCTTTGGGGTCCAGTAAGGGGGTGAGAACCCGGAGTCTGTCCGCAGGATCAACCTGGTGCAGCTCGCAGGCCGTCTCAAAGGCATCCAGGAAGTCATCCATGTCCTCCCCCTCCTTGCGTGGGGCCAGGATGCACTTATCAAAGCTCCGTGCAGTCCTGGGTCCCCCCTCACTCACCGCAGCCGGGGGCTCGCTGCCCCTCAGTCTCGCCAGTTCCAGTTCATGCTGACGCTGTATCTCTTCATGCTGCCTCTGTTTCTCTTTTTCCTCCCGTTCATGCTGTCTCTGTTGTTCATGATCTGCCAGCTCTCTCAGGGCACGTCTTCACTACCCGCCGATCCGGCGGGTAGCAATCGGTCTATCGGGGATCGACTTACCGCGTCTAGTGAAGACGCGATAAAATCGATCCCTGATGGCTCTGCCGTTGACTCCGGAAATCCACCGCGGCAAGAGGCGGTAGCGGAGTCGACGGCGGCGTGGCAGCGGTCGACTTGCCGCCGTCCTCACAGCCAGGTAAGTCGACCTAAAATACGCCACTTCAGCTACGCTATTCACGTAGCTGAAGTTGCGTATCTTAGGTCGACCCCCCGCTGTAGTGTAGACCTAGCCTCAGTTTTAGCTCTTTCTCCCATTCCAGCCGCTTCCGCTCCACGGATGGCACGCGTGGCCGGGAGGATCCCCTGCTGGCCGGGGGGGTCACAGCGCCCGCGGTATTTGCTGGGCTCCTCCCCACCCTTCCCCTAGGCATATGCAGGAGGGGTCTCGGGAAGCCCTCAGCAGCCGGCTGACCACTCCCAGCTGGGACAGACACTGGGGCCTGCGCTGCATCTGCCCGGCTGCTTCCCTCAGAGACAGGGATCAGTTCATTCGAGCGATCTCCCTCCTCCAGCCGGGCAATGAGCTGTTCTTTGGTGAGCTTCCCAATGCGCAGCCCCCTCTGCTTGCACAGCTCCACCAGGTCGCTCTTAAGCCGCTTGGCATACATCTTCCTGCTGCCACTCACAGGCCTGGGTGCTCACCGCTCCCCACAGTTTCCAGGGACACCCCTAGTGTGCCAGCCCTTCTCGAGGTCACCCCCTCTCTGCCAGGGTCGAGCTGCAGACTCCTCCGCCCCTGGGACCGCTCGCTGGGATCCCCCGGGGGACCCTGTTACTGCAAACGTCCTTCTCGCTGGTCACACACTCCCAGGGGTGATAACCGTCTCTCTCTGACTCCTCAGCACGCCTGGTCCCCGTCAATCCCCCTTCGTTTTACTTCTCCCCAGTCACTTACTGCAGGAAGCACCGTCCACGGGGTGCAGTAGATCCCGCCGCTGCCACCAGTTGTCACGGAGTGTGGGGGAGTCAGGGCCCTGCACCCCCGGCGTCCTGCGATTCACCATGACTCTCAGCCAGCCAGAAATGCAGAAGGTTTATTTAGACGACAGGAATACAGTCCAAGACAGGCCTTGCAGGTACAGACAACAGGACCGCCCCCCCCAGTTAGGTCCATTTTGGGGTCCATAGGGCACCACAGCCCCATTGGGGGGGGGCAGAGCCCCGTCTGGGCTCCCTCCATTACCAGCCAGCTCCTGAAACTCTCTCTCCCCCAGGATTTGTTCAGTTTCCCGGGCAAAGGTGTCACCTGGCCTCTCACCCCTTTCTGGGTTCTCACGTTACATGCTCAGGTATTCTCCCTCAAGGCCAGTCTCCCATCCCCCCATGCAGACCATCCTAGCCACACTCCCCTGCCTTCCCAGCCAACACTCCCCACTCAGCATTCAAAGACCACATTAAGAACAGTCCCAGTTCGTCACAACATGCCTAGACGGGCCCCTCAGGTCCCAAGGCAGCTCAGCCCAGGGGCTCCCCCGGATCCGCGGCGCTCGCGGCGAAGGGGGTGCAGAGCTGCCATCCCATCTCCAAGCCGGGCCCCCGAGAGCAGGGAGAGCTGTTTGTATGTTTTATGAATCCTGTGTGTGCCTCAGTTTCCCCTATACTGTGCATGGCTCCAAGGGTGGGGTGGGGACAGTTTGCTCTCAGGGAGGCTAAGAGACATAGGTGGGCATGTCGCCCGCTGTCTGAGCCAGGGTGGGGCACTGAAAAAAGACTGGCTGAGTCTGACTCCATCTTAGTGGAGAATCTGAGACGACCATGGCAGATCCCATCGCCAGGACACTGACCCCTCGCGCCCCAGAGGGAGATGGGTCCCCCCCAGCAGGGAAGCTGGGCACAGATCCCAGCTGGAGAACAAAGGGCGGGGAGGGGGGATAGGAGCTGGCTGCTGGGAGGAGCCGCGGCTCTCACCTGGGATCAGACACAGCCCCTGACACTGGGGTTCCCTGGGCTCTGGGCTGGCCAGGCTGGGCCGGGCTCTCACCTGCCTCTCTCTGGGCTCCCCTAAGGACTCCCTGTTCTGTGCCCGCTGCCTGCCCAGCCCCCGCGCTGGGGGAGTGTCGCTGCGAACGCTGGGCGAGGGGCATTGCCCCCTGCGGAGGGGACACGTCTCTCCCGGTGGCGTCTGGCTCAGCTGGACTCGCTGGCAGAGCTCACAGGGGGTTAGGGGGGCTGGAGCCCAGAGGTTCAGTCCGAGGAGGCGGTGAGGCCGCGGGGCCCACGCTGGAGGAAGCGTGAGCCCCCTCGGGGGTCTGGCCCACTGGAGGGGTCGTCCAGAGGCTGTTCCCAAGCTGGGGCGGAGCAGCCAGACTGTGGACCCCTGACATGCACACCCCAGCTCTGCCAGTGCCCCTCAGGCCTGGCCTGCACCCCTGGGCACAGCTGGCCAGCGGTGCTGCTGTATCTCAGTGACTGAGCGGAGCTCAGACCTCTCCCCCCGCACAGAGCTCTGCATACACAGCCCACTCCCCGGCTCCCTCTGACACAGGCTGGCTGGGGCTGCAGCCCCCCCAGGACCCCTCCCGTCATGCACAGGCCTCGCTGACAGCTGCTGCCCCTGCCAGGCTGTGGAGACACCTGCCCTCTGCCCCGGGAGAGCCAGCAGCTGCAGGAGCAGAAGGAGCCTCCAGAGGGGAGGAGGGACGAGCGCTGGAGGTCGCTGCAAGGACACGTGGTGCAGGGCGCTCCCCTGGCTGCCTGCGCGGGAGGGCGGCACAAGGACAGCCCCGAGCAGGGGGCTCCAGAACAAGCCATCCACCCCTTGGAGTGGGCAGTCTGGCCACCCCCACGGGTGGGAGGGGAGCAGATAGGAGCCTGGCGGTTTGCATGCGAGGGACCGTGCATGGCACAGCTCTGCACACACCAGGGACCCCCGTGCTCCCAGGCAGCCGACACGTGGAGCTGCAACCCGGTGCCAGCAGGGGGCAGCGCGGCACGTTGGTGCAGAAAGGTGGATTTCCCGGTGCCCAGGATGGCTGATGGCACCTCGGATCGTGGGCACTGAGAGACACCGTGGCTGGGGCGGGGCCTTTCCCCAAGGCAGCTCTGAGTGGGACCAGCCGGGCTGGCATGGCCCGGTGCGGCGGGGAGAAGCACGGGCGCTGCAATTCAAGGAGACCCTCTGACTCGTTGCCCCACTCCTGGGCACTCGCCAGCTCCACCCCCCCAAGCCAGCCCAGCCCTGCACTCCAGGACACGGCGCCCCCCAAGGCTCCCTGCTGGTCTGGCAGTGCAGTGATGGGGGCGGGGGGACCGAGCCCTCCCCTCTGTGCCATCGTCCAGCCCGGGCAGCGTCAGGCCAATGAGCCAACGTCAGGCTCTGCGCCATGGTGTGATGCCCTCCAAAGTTCTGAGGAGCCGGGGCATGGCCTGGCTGCGGGGCCTGTGCCAGGGGACAGGCCTCATCTCCGGCCAGAGCCCAGCCAGCGAACGCGGGGTCCGGCCGTGTCGGGCCCAGAGTGGGACCATGGGCTCGACCTGCTGCCTTCCCCATGTAGCCATGGCCTGGGATGGGCCCAGACACTCATGCATGCCGCGCTCCCAGCCCAGCCCCCTCACGACATGGGGGCACACGCCCTGGCTGTGCGGCCCTGGGCCCCTCCATGGCTCTGGGACAGCAGGACCTGGCCACAGGGTCGCCAGGAGAGCAGGGGATGGGGGAGCAGGCCTCTCCCCCAGGGCTCCTCCTTCCAACCCCAGCTCAGTCACCCCCAATCTCCCTCGCCTGCCCCCCACTGCCCCTCCAGCGTGACCCGAGGCAGGTCCCCACATTGCTGGGGGCACATGTCCCGCAGGGACCAGCAAACTCATCTCACTTGTGTCCAGATTCGCCCAGGCCTGGGGGTGCCTGGAGCCAGTGTCAGAGCAGCCCAGCCCTGGCCGGCTCGCGGGGTCTCCGGTTGGGCACAAGGTGTGCAGGGCACCAGCTTTCCCTGCTTCCGGCCATGGGCACGGCCAGCCGAAGGGGTTTCACCACCCTTGCTGCCCCTGCCCCGATGCCCAGGCCCCAGCCCGGCCAGCGCTGCCCTTACCGGTGCCCTGGTCCGTGCTGCGCTGCGTGACGTGCTCGCCCTGGTGCACCCACTCCCCGTTGCACTTGAAATAGATCTGGGTGGCGGGCGTCGCCCTGCAAGCCAGGCTCACGGGCTTGTTCTTGACGATGTAGACATCTTGGGGCTCCAGCAGGAAGTGGGGCAGCAGGTCCGAAGAGGCCCCCGGCATGGGGTTGGCCACTGTGGCACTCTGCTGGGCACCTGGCAGGAAAGGAGAGAGTCTCAGAGCCCCCAGGGCCATGGAGGTGGGGCAGTGAGCCAGGCTGTGCCCTGGGGTAGCCCCGAGGAGAGCATCTGGGGCAGCAGCCTAGAGAGCGCCCAGCCAGCCCCAGCCTTTGGAGTCACCGAGCCCAGGGCCAGCAGGGACCCTGGGCTCACCCTGTCTGGGAAGTCGCAGGCCAGGGACAGCCCAGAATCACCCCTAGAAAAACTCCTCACATGGCCAGTGATGGGGAATCCACCAGGACCATTGGCAAATCCCCTCCCTGTTAAAAATGGGCCCCTACTGCCAGTCTGAATTAATCTGCCTCCCGCTTCCAGACCCTGGGTCGGCTCAGACCTTTCCCCGTGGGACGCAAGGGCCCGTTAGTGAGTGTTTGTTGCCCATGGAGATACTGACAGACGGGACCAACTCACCCCGTAACTCTCTCTTTGGTCAGCCCCTGGAGTCTGTCCCACTAAGGCAGGTTTCTAACCCTTTCATCATTCCCGGGGCTCATCCCGCCCCACTTTACCAACGTCCTTCTTGAACTGTGGGCACCAGAACCGGGCACCGGGTTCCAGCCGCGGTCGCACCAGTGCCGAATACAGAGGGAAAATCACCTCTCTGTGCCACTCGCAATCCTGTCCCCAGCATCACTCTGGGCACCCATGTTCACGTGCTTCTCTACCACGGCCCCCAAAGGGCTGGGGGCTTTGTCCCCTCCAGGCACCTGCCATCCCCGGCGGATCCGGGTCACAGTCCTGAGTAGCTGCCTCCTGCTGCCCCAGCCGGTGTGGGGGGGTCACCCGGCTCTACCAGCTGCCCCCACCCCGGCTAATTCATCAGCGCCAAGCCCAGCGCGGTGCCCGCTGAACCTGGCGTGACCCCCCCAGCCGCACTTAACGGCTAATGAAAAGGAAATGTCGTGGGAGCTGCCGGGGCCATGAGTCACTTCTCCGGCACCCGCAGTCTGGGCTGGGCAGCCACCCGCTGGCACCACCGCGGGGAGGGGGCAATGCCCACGCCTGGGCGCTGGGGCGCTGGAGCTGGGGGGCGGGCCTGGAGCAGGAGCTGGGAACCCCACATTGGAGGAGCTGTTCCTTCACCGGGCAGCCCCTTCCACTCCCCTCCCCCGCAGCACCCTGGCCCCACCAGCCTAGGGAGGGGGCAGGAATGTCTGAGACACCCCAGGTGACGGGGCTGGAGCAGGGCACGGGGTGCCCATCGCTAGGAGACCTGCACCTGGCCCCTCCCCCAGCAACCCCCCCAGTCAGCCCACGCCTGCACCTGGACACCTCCCACCCCCTCCACACAGCACACGACCTGTCCCCCTTGGCCTGACCCCCAGGGAACAGGAGTCTGCTGCTGCCCCAGCCAGGCGGGCATCCGTCTGTCCCCACAGCCCAGCCCAGCCCGCCCTGCACCGGCCAGGCCACACCTGCGGGCTGCCCAAGCCAGGGCCCTTGGCTGCGAGGGAGTCCCGCCGGCTGGCAGCGCCAGGCCCCGGCTCAGACTCCCTAGCAACAGCCCCGCTGCGGGCAGGCCTGTGGGGAGCCGGGTGCCGTGGAGACAGAGCCTTTCCCCCCGGTGCCAGGGGCAGGAGAAAATGCCCCAGCCAGCATAGCCAGCGTGGGTGGTGCGGGGGGCACAGGGGAGTGCAGAGCCCCACACAGCCTGGGGCTGGGCACTGCCACACCGCGGGCTCCCGTCCGGGGAGGGGCTCTCAGCAGCCACGGGGCCTGGGCAGGGGGCAGGCTGGGCACAGAGGACAGGCGGGTGCCTGTGGGGCAGAGAAAGCAATGCCTGGGCCGGGGACCCTGCGGGGAGTCGGGCAAGAGACAGCGCACGGAGCTGGGCTCCACCACGGGGCTAAATGGGTGACGGGGGGGGTGGTGGAATCCAGGAGCGAGGACCCCCCGTCTGGCTGCCTCCCCTCCAGCCCCCCCGCCGACAGAGTTACTAAAACAGCCCTAACTCCGCGGTTGATTAACAAATGATAAACTAGCAATTGTGGCACTCGGAGCTGTAATTGCCGCTGCTAATTGGCTGGTTAGGATTTAATCAGCAATTACATGGAGTGCAGGGCAGTAATTAAGTGCCTCCTCGCACAGTCCCCCGATCCCGCGTTTTCCGGATCCGGCACCTCCAGACCCCCGGTTCTCCCAAATCACGCGCAGTCCCATGGGGCTCAGAGGGGCCTGGGGGCTGCGCACACAGACTAGGGTGGGGCAGGAGGGTGCGCAGAGAGCCAGGGTGGGGCAGGACGTGCATAGATGGGACAGGGACGGGGCTGTGGGGCAGGGTGCCTTGGCGGGGGGCGGCACCTCTCTGGGAAGGGCAAGCCTGTTATCAATCCTGATGCCACCCGGAGCCCCCCGGCCCCCGAACAGTCTGTGCTGGCTGGGGGGCGCAGCACGGCAGTGCCAGGGCCAGCTGTGCACGGTGGGGACACTCAGCTCACCCGCCGTGGCCCCTGGGCCAAGCCTGAGCCAACAGCAGCCCGGCCCGAGGGGCAGAGGCGAGTCCAGCTGAGCCCTGTGGCCAAGGACCCTGCTCCAGTTCGGGCCGGGGGGGGTGGCTCCCGCAGCCAGGCCCAGCGGGGCAGCCGGGGGACATCCCCAAGCCCCCCAGGGACGCCCAGTGCACGGGGATTTCTCTTCCCTCTGGAACGGGCTCAGCTGCAGCAGCCCAGGCGGGCGGGAAGCTGGGGGAGCCGGGCATCCGCCCTGTAGACGAGCTCTCAGAGCCCACCGTGCTCCCCCGTCCCGGCCAGGGGAGGCCTGTGCTGAGCCTGCCGCCCGCTGCCCTGCCCGCGCTGCCAGGCACAGACGGGGCTGCCTGCCTGCCCACCGGAGAGGGGACGCTGCTGGAGCAGAGCCAGCTGCGAGCCCCGGCCCTGCCACCCGGCCCGGCTGCGCCGCGGCCTCCCGCTCCCGTCTGCCACCAGCTGAGGCAAGGTGCTGCAGCTAATTTCCATGGGGAAGATAAACAGGAGCCATAACGCGCCATTAATCCCCCATCAGCACTTTTACAGCCTCGCTGGCAATTAATTCAATTAACCCCCGTCCTGGGGAGAAAGGCATTTCCTATTTCACAGATTGAACGACCCCCAGCTGCAGCCTGGGCCAGCCGGAGACTCACCCGCACACACGCACGCACACTGCGGTCTCATGCACGCACACAAACACACACACACACTGCGGTCTCACACACATACACTGCGGTCTCACCCGCACACACATCGCAGTCTCACGCGCACACACACACTGCGGTCTCACCCATACGCACACACGCATGCACACTGCGGTCTCACATGCACACATGCATGCACAATGCGGTCTCACACGCACACACGCACGCACACTGCAGTCTCATACGCACACACACACTGGTCTCACCCGCACACACGCACGCACACTGCAGTCTCGCACGCACGTACACTGCAGTCTCACCGGCACGCACGCACGCACACTGCGGTCTCACACACACACACACGCACACTGAGGTGTCACCTGCACACACACGCACACACACTGCGGTCTCACCCACATGCACACACACTTTGGTCTCACACACGCACACTGCGCGCAGGCCACGGTGCACGTCAAGTCACCAGAAAACACGCACCCTGCAGCCACCTGTTGCAAAGCACACGCTACACATCAAACACGTGTGCACGCCCATGCGCCCAGCACGAACCCCAGACGTGCTCCTGCTCAGGCCAAGCAGCTGGGGAGTTACAGCCAGGTGCAAACCCAAGGTGTCGTTCAGCACCGCAATGAAAGAACGCCAGCCCCTGCCGGGCTCTGTGCCTGGCTCTCCAGGGACCTGGGCTCTGCTCACATGGGAAATGAGTTTAGCGGTCTCTGATCTAAGTCCACACTGGGCATCCAGCCACATCACATAGACCAGCCCTCCAACATAGCTCAGGAGAAACCCAGGCTGGGCTGGCAGGGGGCTGCAGGTCAGGACTGAGGGGCACCGGTGGAGCTGGGGGGGGGGGAGCCCAGGGCCCAAGCCGGGAAATTGCCCCAAATCCCTCCCAGAGCCAACCTGCCAGAAAACCTCTGGGTTGGATTTGCAGATTGCCAGCGATGGAGGCTCCCACGTGCCCCGGTCAGTGGCTCTGATGGTGATAAGCCAGTAACGAGCGTCTATCGACAGCTGGTGCTGGGACCTCGGCCCTTGGTCCGTGGAGGGGCTGGGCTTTGCAGCTGCCTTCTCACGGCCCGGAGCCGCCGAGGGCCTGGCCTCAGCTACCAGCACCAGGGCAGCGGGATGGCAGCGCTGAGCGTATGTGACCCCACCCATGCAGGGCTCACGGGCACCCACGCAGGGCTCACATGGTCACGCAGGGCTCGGGCACACACCCACAAGCGCACAAACCCCTGTGGGAAGTGCCAGTCAGGGGAGCCCCAGGGCTCCCAGACCAGCTTGCTGGCATCTCCCAGGCTCTGTCCTTGCTGCTCCCTGGAGACACGGCTCCCGACAGCAGCCCCATGTGGGGGGGGCACAGGGGGGCACCTGGTTGCTGCCCGGGGGACGGACTCAGGTGGGACATGCCCCCAGCGGGGGAGGCGCCAGTCTCAGGATGTGCAGCTGGCAGAGGAACTGACCTCAGCAGGCCAGAGCCGCCATCCCCCGCGTGGGGTTCCAGGCTCACGTGGGGCTGGCTCCTGCCGGGGGCTTTGCCCAGAAACAGACGAATGGCTGCGCCAGCGCCCAGCCCTCCCAAGAGACCCTCCAATAACAACCCTCCCCACGCTGCCCCATTGGCCCCCCTTCGGCCCTCGCGCTTAGTCAAGAGTGGCAGGCTGGCGGGGCTGTTCCCGACGGGGCAAGGCAGTGCGAGGAGTCTGCGGTGTAGCCACGAGGAACAGGTGCTCAGTCCCCATTCCCTGGGACCAAACAGCCCCCCCCCCCCCACTATCCCCACGCCTGCCCCTCCGGCAGGTTCTGTGCCCAAAGAGCTGCTCACTCTCACCCTGCCCTGGCACCCAGGGAACCCCTCCCCCAGTTGCTCTTACTACATAAAGGAGCTGGATTGTGCCTTCCCAGAGCCTGCAGGAGGGGGCTGAGGTATGGGATTGTCTCTGGAGCCGACGCACCTGTGGCAGCCAGCGGCACCTTGCTGCAGAACAAGCCCAAATCCCAGGCACGCTGCAAGATCCCTGCACCATCCTGCACCATCCTCCAGCAGCGCTCTGCCCCCCGCCCCCCATTCCGGTCCAGCGACCAACTTCTGCTGGGGAGAGCCACAGAGCTCTCCTCAGGGCTGGGCCAGGTACTCCCAGCGTGCCAGCTAATGGCAGGTGGGACAGATAGTCCCTCACCCCCTCCCGCTTACGCCCCGGGACCAACACAGCCACAACAACCCTGCAAACAACTCTATTCACCGCAAGAAACCTCCAGCCACGCCCCGCATGACGGGGCCCCGATTCGGTCGGGGTCTGTGCGGCGCCTGGCACAACGGGGCCCTGATTCGGTCGGGGTACGACGGGGCCCTGATTTGGTCGGGGTCTGTGCATCGCCCGGCACGACGGGGTCCCGATTCGGTTGGGGTCTGTGCCGTACCCGGCGCGACGGGGCCCCGATTCGGTCAGGGTCTGGGCTGCGCCCGGCATGACAGGACTCTGATTCGGTTGGGGTCTGCGCCGCGCCCAGCACGATGGGGCCCCGATTCGGTCGGGGTCTGGGCTGCGCCCGGCGTGACGGGGCCCCGATTCGGTCAGGGTCTGTGCTGCGCCCGGCGTGACGGGGCCCCGATTCGGTCGGGGTCTGTGCCGCGCCCAGTCTCGGGGGGTCTCCAGCTGCTAGCATACCAGACATGACCAGAACATACAACCCCCCCCGCAGGGCTAAACACCTGCTAGTCCAAAGCCCAGTGCCTGCTAGCACACAGCATCCTCGGCGGGTGGGTCTCAGCATGGCCCTGCCTGGTGCACAGGCCACATCCTGGCGGGCAGCCCGCGGGGCCGGCGCCTGCCCACAGAGCGTAGCCTGCCCAGCACAGGTGGCCCTAACTAGGGCGGCTAACGCCAAGCTCCAGGGCCCCGCGAGGTAACGCCGCTGCCCCCTGCTGTGGGGTGGCAGGGAGGGCACCCCATGCTGGGCACTGCCCTCACGGGTCCGCGCTCGCCCTGGCGTTGGGCCCCAGCTCTGATTGGCTCTTCCTCCCAGCTCACCTGCCTCTGCGTTGCCATGGGAACTGGCTAGATGCTTATGATGTCACCTTGGCAATAGATCTCAGCCACGTTCCCCGCCTGCCGGCCGAGTGTGTGGGGATGGAGCGGGCGGCGGGGCTGGCTCCAGCGCCTGGTGTGAGCGCTGCCCGCCGCTGCTCACTTCTGTTGGGCTGCAGGGCATCCGTGCCAGGCTCAGGCTGGCAGAGGAGCCTGGCGCTGGCAGCTAGCTGGGTAACTGGGGGCGGGAGCCACTCTCAGCCCCCACCAGGGCTAACGAGGGCAGCTCCAGCTTAACGAAGCGAGGGGAAGAGAGCACCCCACAGAGCCCAGCTCCCTGCCCACAGGGCGTGGGAGCCAGATGGGGCGGGAGGGACCAGTGCATGAGGATCTGCCCTCCCCAGTACAGGGAAAGACCCCCGCACCACATCCGATCCCCAGCCCCCTCCCAAGCTTGCCCCGGTCGCTCCCCCAGCCCTGCCCCCTTGCTGCCCCACAGGCTCTCCTTGCCCACCAGCACGGGCAGCCCGCCCCCACCCGGAACTGCTGCTCCTTTGAAGATCTGCACCGAGCTGGCGCTGCTGCCCCGAGGCGCAAGGCAGGGCCCGTGGTGCTGGGCTGGACCCACCGGCTCCCATTTCCCATCATGCACTGCCCCGGCACGTGGGGAGTGCCCAGCCCCACACAGCGCCAGCGGCTCACCGGGGGGGGGGGGGGGGCCTCCCCTGTGCTCCACACTGCACAGGAACCTGGGACCGGGCACCCGCCAGCCTAGACCCGGCCCAGCCCCACTTCCCTCTCCCAGGGGCCAGGCAGTCTGAGGGCAGGAGGGGGATGGGAAACCAGACCCTGCTCCCCCTGCCCAGGGTCCCACGGTGAGGGGAGGGGCCTGGGGCTGCAGCCCCGTGGGGGAGAGAGTCAGCCCCCAGCAGGGCCTGAGGCCGGCAGCACCGGGCCAGCTCGCGCCCCAGCCCGCTGCGGCTCCCGCCACCCCGTCCAGTGCCGGGCTCTCGCGTCTGCGGCTCGCTCCAGCCAGCATCACCTCCTGGCTCACACGCTGGGCGATCCCAGCCCAGCCTGCCCCAGGCCCGGCCCGCTCCTGCCCCCCCCCACAGCCCGCCCCTCTGCTCACAGCGTGTGGCTGTGGCAGGCTGGCCCCCTGCCTGCGCGTCGTTCAGTCACTCATACTCCCAGCCAGGCTGCCTAGTGGCTAGCGCCGGCGCGCACGTGGCTGCTGGCTGCGTGTTCTCAGCAGACATGAGGTCTTGGCCGCCTCCCCGGTGAGCAGCTGTCACGGAGCTGGCACAGCACTGCCTGCACCCCCCATGGCCTCCCCCGCACGCCTTGGCCAGGACCAGGAGCAGAGAGAGCAGCGCTGCCTGCCCGGGCCCCAGCAAGGGCACCTCCCCACGCCCCTCTGCACAGACAGGCCCCGGAGCTGGGCTCCACCATTTCCCTTTGTGGGGCTGGCCCCACTGGCCCCGCATTGCCCCTCCTGCCCCTGGGAGCTGGCAGCAAAGGAGGCGGGTGACAGACTAGTGCTGCGGGGGTCAGCGCTACCCATGGCCAGGCTGCTCCATGGGGCAGTGGGGCAGGCAGACAGGGAGACACGGCCAGTGCCCCCCCACCCCAGGGGGAGGGACAGCTACACATGGCGCCAAGGGAAGGGGATGCCCACGGGGGAAGGTCACTTCTGGGAGCCCACGTAGCTCCTGGTGCCAGAACTGGCCAGGGCGCTGCTCCCACCTGCCCCCCCAGCCTGGGTTCTGCCTGGTGCCCGGAGCAGCGAGCGCCGAGCTCTGGGCGGCAGGACTCAGCCCAGCGCGCGGCTCTGCCGGGATGGCAGCGAGGGCCGGGCGCTGTCCATGGTGCTGAGGCTGGGGGGGGAGGAGCCCGGGGAGCTGCCAGACCCGGCCCTTTCCTGCCAGCTGGAGGTGGGCACACGCCCAGAGCCAAGGGGCAAGCCAGGCTGGGCCTGGAGCGGAGCCACCACCAGCAGCGCCAGCGGCAGCCCCCCAGGGCTCGTTGGAGGCAGCCGTGCCAGGCAGCGAGCGCGTCTCCTCTGCCTGGCTGCTGGCACCACGCGGCCCCCAGGCTCCCGCACGCCAGGGCTCCAGGGCCAAGTGGCAGCCAGCTCAGCTGGCACAACGGGGCTGCCGGGCTCTGGCCCAGGGGTGCTGGTGAGCACCATGGATGGGTCTCCCCGGCCCTGCAGCTCATCTCCGAACCCCCGCGAGGAACAAACCGCCAGGCACCCGGTGGGACGGGGTCCCCACACGCTCCCTGCGCAAGCCCCGGGGACAGGCAGACGCTGGCGGGGCAGCCGGTAGGAGGGGCTGGGGGAGCGGGCCCTGGGTGAAGCACCGCACGACGGCTGGACCCAGGCCAGGGCCCTGGGAGAGTGCAGCACTGGTGGGAGCTGCTCCTTGGCCCCACAGCACCGCGCTGTGGGATCCAGGCCTTGGGCGGAGAGGGGCCACCCCAGCCCAGAGGGAACCCCGGGGGCCGCAGGCAGGGCAGGGCAGGGCAGGGCAGGGAGCCCAGCACCCAGCCCAGCCCTTCCCAGGCTCCCCCGGCATCCCTACCACCCGTGGCCAAGGGCGGCGCTGTGCACGGGGTGGGCCGGGCAGGGCTCTCGGAAGGAGAGCAAAGAGACGGGGGTGGGCAGAGGGGTCAGGGAAGGACGTGGGCAGAGCAGACAGAGGCACAAGTTGTCAGACAGACAGACAGACGGGGAGGGGCATGTCTGGGGGCAGCCCCCACCCTGGCTCACAAGGCCACTTCCTGTAGAAAATAAACTAGCCCGAGGGGCAGGAGCAAGGGGAGGCAGACACAGGGGGTCAGCGCCAGGAGCACAGCGGGCACCTCCGGGGAGCCCGGACAGGGTGATTAGCTCTCCAGGGCAGGGACTGTGAACGCACGTGCAGCGCTGCACAATGCACAGCAGGGGGCAGGTGTTGCCACAGGGAGTGTCTGTGTGTCCTCATGCCTACAGGCTTGTACAGACAGTGCATGTGTGTGTCTGGGTGTGGGTCCGTCTACACGCAGGCTTGTGTGTGTGTTTATAGACAGTCCATGTGTGTGTCCATGCATGTGTGTGTAGGCTTATACAGACAGCGTGTGTGTGCATGCTCGTGTGTGTTACACAGCGTGAGTGCAGGGTTGCACAGACGGCATGTGTGCATTACACATCGGGTACACAGAGTTGCACAGACAGCACGTGCTCGTTACACAGCGTGTGCGCAGGGTGTGACAGAGTGGGAAAGTTCTTAATGTTTTCTCTGAATACTGTGTGTGTGCCTCAGTTTCCCCTCTGTGTCACACAAGTATCTCGGTGGTGGGACAAGGGTGTGTGATCGTTGCAGAGACCCCAGAGGGCAGGTGTGATGCTGCCTGGGCCCAGACAATGGCCGACACTGTATCCTGGCAACTGAAGGCCGGGCCCATCCTCTGCACGGAGCCACGGGAAGGTGTTGGAGAACAAAGGGACCAGGTGACCTGTTTGCCCAGCAAAGAGACAAAGGACAGAGGAGGGGTAGGCCGGGCCCCTGGACTGAGTCAGTCTCCTGGTTTGAGGGGGAGGGGCAGGGGCAGGGGCCTGGATTCCTCCCCCTAGACGGACTTTACTGAAAGTTCCTGATTTATGGGCTGGGCTGTGTTCTGCACGGGAACAGCCCGGCTGTGGCGCACGCTGGCTGCGGAGTGGGGGGCTCCCCCAGGGGTCCCAGGCAGGGGAGCTCGCGGGGGGAACAGGCGCTGACCGCTCCGAGGCCAGACCCAGGAGACCCTGCACCAGAGTCCTGCCTGACTCACGGTTCCAGAGCGCCCAGCCTGGCACGCTGTGACACAGGGCTGCACAGACAGCGCGGGCGTGTGTTACACAGCGTGTGTACAGAGTTGCACGGACGGTGCGTGAGCATCACATAGCATGTACAGGATTGCACAGCGTGTGCAGGGTTGAACAGACGGCGCGTGAGTGTTACACAGCATGTGTGTGTGCCGGGTTGCACAGACGGTGTGTATACATGCGTTACACAGTGTGTGTGTGTGCCGGGTTGCACAGACAGCGTGTGCCGGGTTGCACAGATGGCATGTGCACGTGCGTTACACAGCGTGTGTGTGTGCCGGGTTGCACAGATGGCGTATGCATTACACAGTGTGTGTACAGAGTTGCACGGACGGTACATGAGCATTACACAGCATGTACAGGGTTGCACAGCGTGTGCACGGTTGCACAGATGACTGTGTGCGTTACACAGCATGTGTGTGCCAGGTTGCACAGATGGCGTGTGCCGAGTTGCACAGACGGTGTGTGCACATGCGTTACACAGCGTGTGTGTGTGCCGGGTTGCACAGACAGCGTGTGTGTTACACAGTGTGTGTGCCAGGTGGCACAGACGGCGTGTGCACGTGTGTTACACACCGCGTGCGAGCACGCTGGCGCCGGAGGGAACAGGCGCAGTCTCTCTGCCGCGCTGACGCTGGCAGTGGCTGGGCCTGGAACCTCAGACAGCCCCAGCTCGGCAGCAGCTGTCACAGGAGATGAAAACCGGTGCCCTGCGAAGACAGCAAACCCCTGCCTCCCGGGCCCTGCGCTGGGGCGGCTCTCGGAGACGCTTTCTGCCAGACTGGCTCGTGTCACGTCAGCTCAGCTCCGATCCCAGTCGACGCCCGGCCCCACCAGCCGCTGCGCCGGGGAGACGCCATCCCCACCTGCTGCATCACCGGCTCTGCCAGGGCGGGCCCAGCACGCCCGGCTCCCTGGGTGGGGGCAGCGCGAGGGGCCTCACTGCAGCACGCCTGCCCCAGGGCTGGGCACGGGGAGGGAGGGGCTGGCCAGCACTCAGCCAGATGCCAGCAGCCGGGCGAGCGAAGCGGGAGGGGGGCTGGGGGGTGTGGCAAGGAGCTGTGCAGGGAGGGGAGGGCAGACAGCCGAGTCTAGCGCCAACCTGCTGATCCAGCCAGACACTCTCCTACTAGTAACCAACCAGAACCGGCCCCTCCCATAGCTCAGCGCCTCCCCCTCGCCGCGCAGGGCAGCCACCTCTGGGGCGGAGCGTGGCAGCTGTCGAGCCCTGCGGGCCACCGAGCACTTTGGG
This sequence comes from Terrapene triunguis, assembly GCF_002925995.2. Classification (NCBI taxonomy): domain Eukaryota; kingdom Metazoa; phylum Chordata; order Testudines; family Emydidae; genus Terrapene; species Terrapene triunguis. Next base: position 19,073,041 of record NW_020664980.1, on the reverse strand, counting down.
ACAGGAAGCGGAGAATCCCCTCAGCAAACAAGGCTCCCTTTGCTCCAGCACACGCCTGGGGCGCAGAGAGGGGCCAGGCTCACAGGCCAATGCCAGGCTGAGCTGGGTCTGACCCCAGCAAGGGGCCCCCCCAGCACCCGCGCCTCCAGCACCAGCCTCTGAACACCTCGGTCCCAGGGCCGGGGCACAGCCTGGCACTCTGCCCCTGCCCCCCCGGGCCTCACTCCCCAGCCACAGGGACAATGACCCCGCCCAGGAGGGGCTCCCGGAGCTCCAGACCGGCTGGGGGCGGGATGCGGAGCTGGGAGCCACTGGGATGGACACGCAGCCACCTGCCCCCCCACTCCCCAGGCACCTTTCGAATCACAGCGGGTTCCCCAGCGGGCGCAGGAAGAATCCGGCAGTGCCCGCCTGGCACTCCGTGACAAGGGCCGACGGGTGACACTTGACCAGCATGCGGCCCGTGCCCCGCCATCCGGTAATTAAAGCACTAATTGCTGCTGATGGCACCATCCTAACCGGGGTAGGGGCTGTCCCCTTGTACCCACCCCCCAGGGAGAGCACAGAGCAGCCAGCGCCAGCCACAGCACAGGGGGCCCCTCCAGGCCCACCCAGCAGCTGCCACGGGCCCCCTGACACCCCAGCAACCCTGGGGGTCTGTCTCCAGGTCCAGGAGCCTCACCTTGTACCACCACTGCCTCCTACCAGCTGCCACCCCCCGGCTGGGACCCGCTGGGCATAGACACTGTCCAGATGGGTCACAGTGCCCGCCATGGGCAGGGAGTCCAGCCAGCACCTCTGCCCCCACAGCTCCCCCTCCCCCACAGCCAGCGCCTCTGCCCCCCCAGCACCCACTCCCCCACAGCCAGTGCCTCTGCCCCCACAGCGCCCCCTGCCCCACAGCCAGTGCCTCTGCCCTTCCCAGCGCCCCCTGCCCCACAGCCAGCGCCTCTGCTACCCCCAGCGCCCCCTCCCCCACAGCCCGTGCCTCTGCCCCCCCCGCGCCCCCTCCCCCACAGCCAGCGCCTCTGCCCCCGCAGCACCCCTTCCCCCACAGCCCACACCTCTGCCCCCCACAGCCAGCGCCTCTGCCCCCCCACCCCCCAAGTGCCCCTGCTCCACTTTGTCTGGCCAGGGAATCCACCCGCCAAGGCCAAGCCATCTGGTGGGCACATGTGGACCCTCCCCTCTTCCCAGCAAGCGGGTACCACAGAGCCCCCTCCCCTGCCCTTGGCAGGGTTAGCCTGTTGCATGTCTCCGGGCTGATGGCCTGAGGTGCGTCTTCCCCCCCTCCCCTCCACCTCCCCAACCTGCCCATCTCTGCAGGGCCCCGCCCCGCCTGCCCTCCTAGTCCGGCCCGCTCAGGGCGCTGCTGCCTGGCACCTCCCAGCCCTCGCCCTGACGCCTCCTTCCCAGAGCCAGCTCCCGCCCCGCAGCGCCTCCCTCTGGAGCACGGCGCTACACAGCTCCTGCCACCTCCCAGCACCTGCGCCCACCAGGCTGCCGGGCACCAGCACTGCGACCAGGGCCGCCTGGAGCCGGCCGGGCACAGGGCAGGCTGGGGGCGAGGGCTGGGCACTGACCTGTTGCAGGCCGGGGCACCATGCTGCCCCCATGTCCCCCCATGGACGCCCGCAGCCGGATCAGAGGCACCCCTTGGAAACAGCCACACGGTACAGCCCGCCCCCCTCCCCCACGCCCCCCGGCATCTCAGGCAGCGTCTGCCGGGCCGCGACAGGACCCACTCTGTGCTCCAGGTGCGGGCACTCGGCACGCAAGCAGCAGGCCAGGGAGGCTGGCACCCAGCTTGGCACTCGGGTGCCACACGCAAGGGCAGGGACATGCCAGGCTGAGCTGCCCAGTGCCAATCCCGGCCAGGCAGAGCTCCAAGACAGGCAGCCGCCAAGAGCGGCCTTTTGAGGGGGCTGCCAGGCGTGGGCGGGCACGTCGTGGGCCCTGGCGAGCCAGGGCTTGGCAGGCGGGCATCTGGCAGGGCTGGGGGCCAGGCACCAGCCAAGGCCAGGAGAGCAGGGAGCTCCCCAGCCAGCTAGCCAGCTCCAACAGCGCTTGTGCCAAGGGAGCTGCCCAGCTGCGCTGCTCGGGGCTGGCAGCAAATGGGGGCAGGGCACCGTCAGGAGCATGAGCTCCACACACCGGGGGGGGGGGGGGGCAGCTCTCCAGGGGGCTGCACATCACAGGGCAGGCGGCCCAGCGGGGACGGGACATTAGCACAGGCCAGGCTCACCCCACCCAGAACCCAGGAGTCCTGATGCCCAACCCCTGCTCTAACCACTCAACCCCACTCCCCTCCCAAGCTGGGGGAGAGAACCCAGGAGTCCTGACGCCCAGCCCCCCTGCTCCCTCCCCTATGTAAGCGCAGAAGAGCGCTGCTCGGCAGGGAATACGCACAGCAGGGGCACAGGCTGGATTCATGAGCTGGGGGGCGGGGAGAGGCTGGGCTCGAGGGGCAGCGCCGGGCCAAGGAAACACGGGGGCCATACCAGACCCACGTAAGTACGTGAGGCTGTGGGATGGGCCCCTCTGGAGCAGGGAGGCTGGGTCTGGTCTGGGGCAGGGAGCCCAGGGCCAGGCAAGAGCGTTGGCTCCTCTCTCGTGTCCCATGGCACCGTACCCTGGCACTCCCATGAACCTGCAAACAATCCCCACAGCCAGCAACCCCCAGTCCCCACAGCTCCCCCCAACAGCCAGCACCACCCACCCCCCACAGCCAGCAACCCTCGGTTCCCACAGCTCCCCCCACAGCCAGCACCCCCCCACTCCCCACAGCACCCCCTGCTGGGGCAGGCAGAAAGGGAGTAGTTGGGCGCCCCCTTCTGGGCGAGGCGGGAGGGGCTGAGCAGTCTGGGCGCTGATTAAGTCAGGGACTGCGATGAATGAATTAGTCCGCGGTGGTTTTGCATCACAATGGAGCGGCTCTAATTAAGTATTTCAGCTGATAACACTTCCCCATTACACCCAATTAGCATGTGCTGGCAGGGCTCCCTCTCCATGGGGGGCCGGAGCAGCACCCGCTGGGCCAGGCTGGTCCCGAGCCCCCTGCGTGTCTGGGCCGGGGTGCTCCCAGGGCCGGCTGCTGAGGGCCCCACAACCTGAGAACGGCGACAATGGGGGGCGTCGAGGGACAGAGCAGGACCCTCCTCAGGCACTGCCTTGCCGGGGCACCGAGCTGGAGCCGGGGGCACTGGGGGCAGAGCAGGCTCTGTGGGGAGAACCGGGGGGGCTGGGAGGGGCAGACATGGGGCTCCCCCTCTGGGCACCAGACAGCTCCTAGCAAAGCCATGACCAATGCAGAGCATCGGCACTGCGCCCGGGCCCCCTGTGCTGCCAGCGTGCTGTGAACCACATTCACTAGGGGGCAGGGGACTCGCTGCCAGCCCCACTGTGCCCCCCACAAGCCACCTCCACCCAGGCCTCATTCATAGTCTTGGTGGGTTCGTTAGCAGGAGGCTGCACCTGCTAATTGCCAACCGCTGCCCAGTCAGTGAGTCCCCACTGCATGCGCCCCACCGGTCCCCACGCGCCAACCAGCCGCGCACCCCCCAGAGCTCGGCCCGCCAGCTGCACTGCCCTGGCTGGCCCAGCTGGCCCCGGCATTCCCCCCACAAAAGCTCCCCTGGGCCCGGCCACATGGGACTCCCCACATCTGCCTGGCGTGGAGCCAGCTAACCCCTCCCCCCAGCAGGGAGCAGAGAGACCAATACTGACCAAAGCCACAGAGAACGTGGGCAGGTGCCACCTCCCACCGGTGCCCCTCAGTCCCGACCCGCAGCCCCTGCGAACCCAGCGCAGGGCACCCCCCACACGCAGCCCCTGCGATCCCAGGCCCGGCGCTCGGCTGTGGCTCTTTGGGAAGCAGAGCGAATTCTCTGGCTCCTGTAAGTGACAGTGAAGATCGAGCTCTCGCGTCCGCTTCACTCCTGCCAGGAGCCTCAAGGTCACCCTGAGCCCCGGGGCCTTTGGCTGCGGAGCGGGGAGGAGCCGTGGGGCAGGGGAGCTGCTGCAAGGAGACCCATGGGGCAGGCAGGCAGCCCAGCTGGGGACCCCTCTGTCCCTCCATCCTGGGGCTGGCCACGCTGGGGGTGGGGGGCTCCTGCCCCTGGGCCAGGCCCATCCCCTCTCAGCCTGCAGCTCTCAGTGCCCGACTCCGCTGGGCACAGCTGGCCCTAGCCCTGGCCTGGCAGACGCGTCTGTCTGGGGCTCCTCCCCGGCCGCCCTCAGCCGAGCGCCCAGCGCCCGGGCACAGCACCTGCCTGTGGGCCGTTCTCTGACACGCCCTGTGCCCGGCTCGGAGGCTGCAGGGTGCCGGGGGGGGGGGGGGGGGGGCGGGGGCGGGGGGGGGCGGGGATGTTGCGCATTCCCAGCGCTGACCTGCAGGGGGCAGGCAGGAGCAGGGGCCCAGCCTCGGGTGGAGGGGGCCGAGCTCCGGGGGCTGGGCGGCCCCGAGCCAGGAGACGTCTCTGGGAGCTGCTGAGGGCACAGGCTGGGCGAGGGGCCAGGACGCGCTGCCCCACCTGCACGGGGCACATCACGCTGCTGCGTACGAGGGACAGGCAGAGCCCGTGGCCTGGGCTGGGCTGGGGCAGGCCCTGGTTACCCAGCCAGCTGGGGGGCCCCATCTCGCCTCTGGACAGAGCCTGCATGGCAGGGCCAGCCTGGAGCACCTGGCAGGGTGCTGGGCACAGCCCGGGGCTTTCACCCCCCTGCCTCCGCCTCGCAGCACCTGTTAACAGCATCCTTTGCAAGGGCCCAGCAGGGCTCAGGGAGAAGAGGGGAGGGGACAGCTCAGGGCCCCTCCCCCCTAACTACCCCATCCCCTTCACCCCCATTCCTGCCTCACCGCCCCCTTGGCAACACACGCGACCCGGGGGGACTGAAGGCAAAGCTCAGACAGCGACAGGACTTAGCACTTCAAAGGCTCCGCGCTGGATCTGCAGCTCAGCGGAGCAGGGCCGGGGTGAGCTCTCGCTCCCCAGCCAACAGGCCCCCAGCGCCGAGCCCATAGGCGGGCGGGCGGCTCCGCTCTGGGTGACTGGGAAGCGGCTGGGGGGCCGGGCACAGATCCCCCTACGGGGCGAAGGGCCGGGCATGGCCAGACCCCAGCTGGGGGCTGAGTAAGGGGTGACCAGAGGCATCAGACAGACCAAGCCCGCTCCTGGGACAGCAGCGCCAAGGAGCCACTGGACTGGGCACGGGGCGGGCGTGGCTGTGCCCAGAGCAGCCCTGGCCCTGGCTGAGTCAGTTACCAGAGCCCAGCTTCCCCCGCCCCTGCAAGCACCTGCCGGGCTCGGGGAGGTTTGATTCAGAGCCAGCCCCACGTGGCACGGAGCCAGAACAAACAGCCCCTGGGCAGCCTGTGTCTACCGCGTGCTGACAGCCCTGGCGCAGCAGCTTCCCCGCCTGGCGAGAGCCACGCTTCCCGGGCAGCAGCAATTACCTGCCATGGTGCCCGGCTGAGCCCCCCCACACAGCCGCCAGGCCCTGCTCGGCGAGTCAGCGGGAGACCAGCCGTGGGAGCCGGCCGCCCGCGGGCAGAGCCCATGCCCCCGTGCCCGCTGCCTGCCCCCGTGCCCGCTGCTCTAGCACCACCTCCTGGAATAGCGGCGCCCTGGCTCCC
>NW_020664980.1:19052075-19057406 GCF_002925995.2 Terrapene triunguis | reverse complement strand
GGGGCTGTGGTGTGCTCCCAGCGGAGCCTGCTGTGCGCTGGGCAGAGTTAATTTCATTAGTGGCGCCGGGGGATGAACAATTAACGAGCTGCTCTGATGCCTTGAAGAGCTTTAGTGGGAGAAGTAAACGCTGCTCCCCCGGGCGCTGCCTCCCTCCCTCCCTCTCCCAGCCGGGCCCAGGGACCCCTGCGCAGCCCCCTCCATGCAGAGCTGGGCCCGGGGCTCAGGCAGCGCCAGCCTTTGGCCGCCGGCCTGGCTCTGATCCTGGTGACGGGCCGGGAGATGGGGCAGGCCCAGCCCGGGCAGTCTGGCCCACCGCCCTCGGGGCCCCCTCCCAGCCAAGGCCAGAGGTGGCCTGGGCCCGGGCTCCCAGCCAGGGCAGGTGCAGCCTGAGCGCGAGGCCCTGCTCCCACCTCTGCGCCCAACACCTGCCTGGGAGACAGCTGCCAGGGCTGGCAATATGGCATCTGGCAGGGAGGCCACGGCATGGCCCAGCCCAGCTCCCAGGAGAGCGGGGAAACCCCCAGCTGCAGAGGGACCTCCCATGTGTCCCCCCCCCGGGTACGGCTGCCCAGCAGCTGGGCCCACGGTTCCCAGTGCCAGTGGAGAGACGCTCCAGCCGTGCTGAAAGCAGCAGCATCGCCGGCGCAGCCCGGGCGGGGGCCGGCACGTCCCCTTTGCCCTCTGGCATGCGCTGGGGGTGCTGTGGGAGCCGGGCAGGCTGCACACCGACCAGGCTCTTTGTATCTGATTGGAATAAAATCGGGATCTGATTGAAATCTCACGGAACCAGCCGGCGTCTCGGCTGCCACGAGCCCTCGAAAGCAAATGAGGCACCAGGCGCGTGGCGGGGCCGGGCGCTGGACCCTGGGCTGGAGCTGCGACCCCTGTGCCCTGGGCAGCGCCCTCCCGCTGCCCCACACCCCCAGGAGCCCCGGGATCACAGCCACTCCGGGCGCAAAGCCCTGGCATGGGAGGCAGTTCAGTCTCCAGTCCCTGCGTGGGCAGCAGTGCCCAGTGCCACCAGGCTGGCACCCCCATGCCCCCCGTGGGTTCCCAGCCTTACTTATCAGCATTTGCACAAAAACAGGATGTTTTTGCTTCTCTCGGCTCCATCTGCTCCTGCTGAAGTCACCAGCGCCGTGCATGAGCTCACCGGGGTTGCCGTGGAGACACCAGTGAGCTCACTGGTGAGGAGTCTGAGCTCACAGAGGAGCCAACGAGAGCCTGTGTCCAGGCACATCCCTGGCAGCCAGGGGCGCCTGGCACGGCGGCTGGGGTGCCCAGCACATGCAGCGTTTGACAGGCTGGCACGAGACAAAGCTGCTCCCAGCTCCCCAGCCCATGCGCCATTCACCAGCCTCTCCCGGCCCAGGAGCCAACAGCTGCAGCCTGGCCCTGATCTGGCAAACCCGCTGTGCCCCAGACGAGCCTGCAGCACCCGCCAGCCCGGCATGCAGGGCCCCTCCCCGCCAGGGCCGGCTCCAGGGTTTTGGCCGCCCCAAGCAGCCAAACAAAAACAAAACAAAAAAAAGGCCGCGATTGCGATTTGCGGCGGCAATTCGGCGGGAGGTCCTTTGCTCCGAGCCGGAGTGAGGGACCGTCTGCCGAATTGCCGCCAAACAGCTGGACGTGCCGCCCCTCTCTGAAGTGGCCGCCCCAAGCACCTGCTTGGTAAGCTGGTGCCTGGAGCCGGCCCTGCTCCCCGCCCCGCCACAATGCCCAGGGGCCCTACCCCCCCCGGCCGCCAGGCCCCGGGAGCATTGGATACTGTCTGCCAGTGGCCCTCCTGCTGTGTTTGGGAGAGCCAGGCCCAGGGGTCCACACAGCGAGGGTCCCAGGTGGTGCAGCCAGCCACAACCAGCCTGGCCCTGGCCCCCGGCCCGCTCCCTCTGTGTCTAGCCTGGATGGAAAGGGCCAGCCAAGGGGCTGGAGACCAGGCCAGGGAGGGCAGACCCACCTTCCCTCAGAGGAAATGACCCAGAGCCCCCTGCTCCGTGGGGCAGGGGGGCTCTACCCGGCAGAGTTCGCCTCTGCCCTGGCCCTGTGGTGCCCCCTCGCCAGCCCCCGGGGATGCGCAGGCATAGGAAAGCTGCACAGGGCCCTCAGGCCCGAGGGGGGGGGGGGCTGGTGGCCGCCTGGTCGCGGTGGGCAGCACACCGGGCGGGCGTGGCTGGGATTCAGGAGCCGGGGTGCCAGGGAGACAGCTGCCCGTTTGGGTTGGCCGTATTCATGGAGATTTCATCACACGACATGATCTGTCATTCCTGGAGAGGCCAGGACAGCCCTGGGGGGCGGGCGAGCCCGGCAGGGCCGGGTGCAGGCAGGCGTGAGCACAGGTGTGAACATGTGGCCATGCCTGTGCGCACCCACACGCATGTACACGCACAAGGCTAGGCCCACAAGCAGTGCACGTGGGTGCCGGGTTGCACCAGGTGCACACACACGTACCCTCACTCATCTGCAGGAGCGTTTTGGGGACCTTGCCGCCCCACTGAGCCTGCTCAGCTCTCAGGGCCCCTCCCCCATGCTTGCTTCCCTCCTGCTTGGCTTTAGTGACAAAGGGGGACCTGGCCCGTGCCCCCCTCCCCTCCCACTCCCTGCCCACGGAGCTGCCGTAGGGGGAGAATGGGGGCACCCAGGGGGGTGGGATGGTCCTGCTTCCCCAGCCCACTTGCTCTCCATTGGGTCCCAGTGCCCGGACATCCCATTCCTGCTCAGGGCCCTGCCCCTCGGGGGGCACGCCTGGCTCATACAGGCAAAGCCAGGGGGGTGGGGGGTGAAGCCTCTTAGAATCCACATCCCATTTCCTCCCAGCCCAGAGAGAGCCCGATGGGAGGTGGCCCCAGCCCCCAGCTGTGGCCCCAGCCCTGCTGGGGAGAGCACACAGCCCTGCGCACACTCAGCCCTGCACGTGCACGTGCCCTGAGCTGGCAGGGCCCTGCAGAGCGACGCTGGCACGAGGGGCCGGTGCTTTGCACACTCCATCTGCTCCCTGCGCTGTTGTTATTTTCTCTCCTCCAGGGACGGGTTCCAGCGCCAGCTTCTGCTGCTGTGATTCCAATACCAGCAAAAACCCACCCGCTGGCCTGGGGCCGGGCGGGGGAGCTGGGATGCTGCTGGCCCCCTGGAATAGCCCCGCCCCTGAGACATCCCAGCCGCTGGGCTGGCACCAGGCACTGGCACCGGGTCCCTCACTGCCCTCCGCAGGGCCCCTAGGACCTTCCTGTCCCTCTGAGCCAGGCCCCCACCCTGCCCTCTGCCCGCAGACCCTGCCCCCAGAGCAGTCCCAGCTCCGGCTCTTGGTGCTGAGCAGGAATCACACAGGGAGGCCAGGCTGCCCTCAGCCTGGTACCAGGACCACCAGGGTGGGGACGGGCTGGCTCAGGGGCTGGGGAACAGGACTTCGATCCAGCCCCAGCATGGGGGGCTGGCTGGCTTTGAGGGGGGTATGGGGGTGGGGAACGGGACAGGGCTTTTCCCTTCTAGGGTGCCCAGGCTCTGAACTGGCCCCAAGGCAGGTGCTGGCTGGCTCAGGGGGGCAGGGAATGGGACATGGGGCCTTTCCTCTCTAGGGGGCTGGCTGACTCCCCATGGCACTACCTCCCCTCGGCGGCACTGCCCAGACCCCACCAGGCGCTCAGGGTTGCAGAGGACGGAGCTAGCGCCTTGGGAGCGTTTGCTAGTTGCCAGGCAGGGTGGCGGCACCGGGCCGGGGAACAAGTGGCCACTCGGGTGCGGGGGAGGGGATGGGGAGCAGACGGGCCCCCGGCTCCCCGAGAGCAGAGCAGGCACAGGGATGGGTGGTGCCCGTGTCCGGCTCAGCCTGGGCACAAGGGCTCCAAGTGCAGCGCTGGGAGGGAAGGGGGGAGGGGGAATCGCGCCCCCCCCACAGGGCACGGGCCGTTGGCAGGGCACCCTCTAGCCCAGTCAGCTGGAGTAGGGGCCTGTGCCCCGCTGTCAGGGCAGCTGTCTGGGCAGCTCCCTCTCCACCCCTGCCAAGCGCCAGCGCCCACTTGGGGAGAAAGGGCCAAGCGGCCCCTCCTGCTCCCTGGTCTACACAGCCCCTGGCCCAGGCTCTGACCAGCACCACCCCGCAGCCCCAAGGAGCAGCTTCTGCCCCCCCAACCTCTGTGCCAGGCTCACTGGCTGCTCACCCTCACGGCCCCCAGCCTTTCCCCCGGCCCCAGGCTCTGTGTCCCTGATGGGAGGGAGAGGGGAGCCGGGGAGGGGGAGCTGCCAACCCCGGCACGCAGCAACGCCAGGCCCGGGCGGGGCCGGGGGTGCTTTCCGAGTGGCCAGATCACCCAGTCAGCGCAGCATTGTGCCCACCCCGCTCGCTGTGCCCTGCAGCCCCGCGCTGGCCCGTGGCACAGCCGGCGTGCTGACGAGTTAATAGAGCCTAATTAATACAGATTGGGGAGATCACTTTCAATTTCGCTCCCTCTCCCTCTTGCTGCGGAGCCACAGGGGAGGGGGAGCTGGCTCCACTCCTGCAGCAGCTGGCGCAGGGCCCCACGGGCACTGCCAGGCTCCCGCCAGCACTGGGCACACCCGGCCGGAGAGCAGCTCAGTGCTGTCAGGCCCCAGGGCAGGGACCGCGCTGAGCTCCCGGCCTGCCCACGGGCTGTGGGGGAGAAGGGCCCATGTAGCATTCCCTCTAGGCGGGACGGCGCGGGGGCGCCTGCCCCTCCCCGGGGCACCAGCCATGGGCCCTCAATACCCACAAATGCCCCCGGGCCCAAAGCAGCCCCCAGGCCTGGCTTCGGCCCTCATGGCGCAGGGCTCGGTTCCTCTCCGCGGGTCCTCGCCCAGCCGCCTGCCCTGCCCCTTTCTAGTGCCCAGGGTGCTCCCTGGGCTTAGCAAGCCGGCGCTGGCTCCTCGCCTGGGCTCTTTGCCCCCTTCCAGCTCCACCGGCCCAGGGGGACCCCAGGTCCTGGGCTGAGCGAGACCCTGAGACTCGCCATGAACTCACCACGGAGCGCCATGGCTGAGCCCACCCCCGCCCCACCACTGTGCACCGGGGCAGAGGAAGAAGGGGTCGGCCGGGGGCCGTGTGCGAACGGGGCCGGCAGAGGGAGGCCCAAGGCCTGGAGTAGCCCCCGCCCCAGGCAGCGCCAGGCGCGCCGCGCAGCAGCAAGCTTACAGCCCGGATTAGTCTGATCCTCTCGCTGTGTCAGCCTGGATGTTCTCACCACCCCGCACCAAGAGCTGACTGATCCCTCCTGAGTCCTGCTAAGCGCCACACGCTGCGAGCTGGTGTTAGCGCTTAGCTAGTGTATCCTGGCAGCGCCAGAGCCCCAACCGGATCACAGCCCCGTCGCGCCGGGC
>NW_020664980.1:19046943-19052065 GCF_002925995.2 Terrapene triunguis | reverse complement strand
CCCCGTCGCGCCGGGCACTACATAGACCCTACTGCAGCCGGGTATCTGATATAACCAGCCCCCAAGTCCCACCTCTGTCCTTTGTCTTGTGTCCCAGGTAAACAAGCCGCCTGGTCTCCTCTCCTCTCTGCCTCTCCTCCCTCTGGCTGGAACCGGCTGGTCAGGTCACCGGGGTCCTCTCTCTGCAGCCCATTGTCCTCCCACTGGCCAGAACCGGCTGTGACGCCTGAGCTGAGCCTCCCGGTCACCAGTCGCTGGAGTGTCCATTCTCCAGGCCGGTCGCTGGCCCTCTGTAACAACAACCTCCCTCTCCCACCGCCTGGTTAAACCAGTAACACCCAGGGAAACTGAGTCCCATCCCCTCTGCATGCAAACCCTTGAAAACAACAAGAAACCCCCCCGGTTCAGCACAGCCTCCCTAGGCTGCAGCCCCCTGGCTGGGATAGTGGGAAGCTGGAGCTGCTGGGCTGCGGGCGGGTGAATCGCTGGGGCCTGGAACAAGGGGCACTGGCTCCCCCACACGACGTGGGGCTGTGCTCATAGGACAGCCCCAGGACAGTGTCCCTGTGAGCAGCTAGGCCGGCGGGGGAGGGGCTCGCTCTAGGGAGAGGCTGGAAGGACCCCTGGCCACTGATGGCTAGAGGGCAAAGGTCAGATTGGTTTGGTAAAGGGGCCTGATCCTGGGCAAACGTAGTGCCTCCATGCCAGGGGCCTGGCCCCAGAGCCCCGTCCCTGGTATGAATGACCAGCCTTGTCCCACTGCAGACGGCTCCGTCTGCACCAGGCAGGGGAGGGGGCGGTGGGGGGGGTTGTACAATATTGTTAACCTGTAAGGGGCTAATGGCTGCCAACAAGCCAGTCACAGACCTGGCTAAAGCTGCTGGCTGTGCTGAGCCGCCTTCAATCAGGGTGAATGGAAGGAGCAATTAAGCACCTTTATGCTGTGATAGCTAGAAATAGTAGGTCACCACCCAAGGCACTGGGCTGCTCTGCTCAAGGCTGGGATAGCAAGGCGGTGTAGGTCAGGACCTTGGGCACCCGTAGAGATGTGTGTAATGGGGAGCCAGGGCTTGAATACCGGGGGCTGCTCCATACTGGTCCCAGTCCCCACGCCCTCCAAAGAGCCCCGGGCCGGGGCAGCAGGGCTGCTGGCGTTTCACTCGCGCAATTCTTTGTGCTGAAATGACGACGGACTAAATGGGGAAAGTGGGACCGCATGCACAGTCCAGTGCACTGATCGATGGGATCAGCGTCCTCCCAGGACCCTCAGCACAATCAGTGCCTGTGATTGATCACCCAGCTAGTCAGCTGACAAGGGCGTTCATCATGTGACCGCGGCAGCAGCCCCGCCGTGGTGATGTCACGAGCGCGGCTGACCGCGGTGGGCTGTCCAGGGATTATTGCTGGGAGTAATTAAGATGGAATTAAAAATTAATTCTTTTCTCCAGAGCGATCGCAGCGCAGGGCTAAGCCGCATGTTGCAGCCTTTGTGTGAATGAAATTGGATTGGGACAGAGGGGGAGGCGGGAGGCGGATTAACGGGCTGTGAAGCGCCGGGCAGGAGGAATGAACGGGAACTGAGATGTCTCGCTTTGTTGGGGCCCATCCTTGTTCGACGCACAAGGGCCTCGGCCTGGCGCATTTGCAGCCCCCCTGTGCCAGGACTAGACCCTTCCAGGGGGGAGCAGGAATGCAGCTCAGATTCTTCCTCCCGGGGCCCGGGGGCCAGAGGGACCCGCTCAGAGCGCTTGGGCAGGCACAGAGGACATGTCCTCCCCGTGGCATTAGCAGTCCTTGGCAGGGCTCTGTCCAGCCACTGGCCTGGTACCACAGCTGCCCTGGCACACACTGAGCTGCCCACACTGCAGGCCGGGAGGGGCTGGGGGCCGCCAGGAGCCCTGCTGCAGGCAGGTGGGAGGAGGGTGGGGCCTGGCTCGTCAGGGTGTGGCAGAAGCAGATGGACATGCAGACCTGCAATGATGGATGCCAGCAGAGAGACAGGTGCACACCCCTGGTCTCGCACAGCTGCCTGGCTGAACCAGCCCAGCCCCTTGCCCCTCACCATGTGCCCCCTGCAGCCCCTCGCCAGCTGCCTGTGCTCTGCCCAGCACCATCAGCTGGACAGGGCCCGGGCGCAGCCTGTGCCCCGGAGGCAGGGGCCAGGGAGCAGCCGCACACTCTAGAGAGGACTGCCAGCTCCCATGTCCCCCCTGCCTTGGCAGCAGCAGTTCAGACTGTGAGCCCCCCACGCCCAGTGTCCTGACCCCCGCCAGGGGCTGGCACAGGTGCTTCAAGGGGAGGTGAAACCCCCACCACACACCCCAGGCCGGCTGCTCAGACCTGGCGCGTGCTGCACCGGGGGCTCCAGGAAGACAGGCTGGAATTTCGGATTTAATTCTCCTCTGTGCTGGGGAGAGGCTCCAATGGGCTGCACCCAGGACAAGGTTTGCTGTGTGGATGGGGTGTGGGAGAGTCCCCAAGGCTCCTCCCCCCAGACAGGCAGTGGCAGGGAGGGGTCAGATGGGAAGTTATCTGCCAGGCGCGCTGACGGCATGAGATCTGAAGCGTGGAAGGAAAGCCGAGAGCTGGGTATGGCTGGAAGGATGGAACAAGAGTCTGGGGGCCAGGGGGACCCGCTCAGAGCGCCTTGCCCCACTGCCCCACGGTACAAACAGCAGGGCCCCGGGGGGCTGGCTGGCTGAGCTGTAGAACCAGTGAAAGGCAAAGCTTCAGACCCAGGGAACTCCCTGCTGCAGGATTCCTTGGCATTGAGACAATGACCAAGACTAGGCTGCAAGAAAGGGCTGGATAATCCTGGGTACCTCATCACACAGGGGTGAACCAGGCTCGTGTATGAGGGAGCAGGGAGGCACACACGTGCTCACCTCCGCCCCCCATGCCCAGCTGTGGCACAGGGTATTTGTCCGGCCTAGTGGAGGTGACTTACAGGGCTGGAGTGGCCTGCAGGCCCAGCCTGGCACAGCCTCTGGACGTGGCCTCCTCACTGGGCATCGGAAACGCCCTGGCTCTGCCCGGGGTTCTGGGGAATGCCGCCGAGGGAGGTTGGGACAGTGAGAAGTGCAGAAATCGGGTTAATGCCACGAAGTGGATGAAATGATTCAATCCCGTCAGGCTGGGGGAGGCGCTGCACGCGCGGGCCCTGTGCCGGGCGAAGCACCCGCCGCTGTTCTCGGGCTGGGAACCAGGGGCCAGAGCCGGGGGATGTCGGGAGCAGGAGCCCCACGCGCTGCGGGTGCTGACTGGGGCCGGGGAGGACGCCAGCCCCAGAGCCAGCGCAGCGAGCGGTGCGTTGGCGTCGTCTCTCGCTCGTTCCTGCTGACACGTCCCAGCCATCTGGATGCTGCGTGGCGAGGCTGTGTCCCAGAATGCTTTGCAGCATGGGCCTTGGCAGCCGGCCATCAGATCGGCATCTCCCCCTGCCCCGCTGCACACGGGGAGCCCAGAGCCGGGCTGGCGCCAGGCATGCAGAGCAGGGCAGGGCGCAGGCCGGGTCCTCCTGCCACCATAGGGTGCGGAGGACGCCCAGGGGCTAAGCCCAGAGCGGGCAGGACTCTCCCCGTTGGCCCCGGGGCTCCTGGGCACTGCCACCAGCCAGACAACAACCACAGAGTCCTCCCCCGCTGACACCGACTGGCACGTCCACACGGGCAGCGCCAGCCACTTACACACCTGAAGCTAAACTGGTGCCACTTGGGCCTGCAGCCCAGGTCTTCACCAGCCCCTAACCCCCCAGACCAGCCAGCCCAGCTATGCCACGCTGGCCCCCTTGGACCTGGGATGCATGGCAGGTGCCAGGGACCGGACACATGGCAGGGGCTGGGGGCCGGGCGCGTAGCGGGGGCTGGGGGCCGGGCGCGTGGCAGGGGCTGGGAGCTGGGTGCGTGGCAGGGGCTGGGAGCTGGGTGCATGGCAGGGGCTGGGGGCCGGGCACGTAGCAGGGGCTGGGGGCCGGACTTGTGCTGGGAGCTGGGTTTGCAGGTGCTGGGGGTGTGGCAGGGGCCGGGTGCTGGGTTTGCAGGTGCCAGGGCCATGGCGGGAGTCGGGCATGCTGGCTGGGAGCACGTGGCAGGAGCAGGAAGGGGCCCCAGCCGTGAAGTCTCTGAGGCTTTTCAAGCTTCTGCCTCGGATTTTCTCTCCGGCCAGCCAAGCAGAAATCTCATTACAGCTGAGCACAAAGGCCGTCCCGGGAGCGCAGGGCTGATAGGAGGGAGGGAGGGGCTGGTGCAGGTGGAGAGTGGCGGGGGAGGAGTTCAGGGGCACCAAGCAGCCACCCAGCCTGCAAAGGAGCCAGGGACGAGGGCCCCCGAGCCTGGGGGGAACGGCTCGGCCGCGCTGCCCCAGTGCAGTGCTGCCCTTTCAATCCCGATGAGTGTCTACACACAGTCCCTCCCGGCTCTGCACCGGGGGAGCCGAGGGCCTTGCCTGCGGTACCGAACGAGCCCTGGCTCTCAGCCCCATTGCACATGGTGGAGCTGGGGCCCAGGGAGGCCAAGGGACTTGCCCAGGGTCTCCAGGGAATCTGTGGCAGAGCCGGAGACTGCTGCAGCCCAGGATAAAGGGGGGAGGGGCTCTTTCCAGAGGGTCCTTGCTGGGGGGGCCATGGAGCTTGCTGCAGACGGGGAGCAGCATGTGGGGGGAGCCCACAGCCCCAGGAGCCTCCAGCGAGGGGGGAGCTGGGAGAGGGCAGCCCCACCACGTGCTGGTGCCACAGCAGGCTGGGCACGGTGCCGCGGGGGGAGAGCGTCGCAGGGGAGGTCCGGCTTTGACACCGCAGGAGGCAGCACTGGGCGGGGAGGGTCTGAGGGGTGGGGAGACTGTGTGGCAGTGACCCCCATGGACTCTGGGCATGTCCCCCCCCCATGCAACCACCGCACCTGCCCCCCTCCCGCCCCTCGCCTGCTACATCCCATGCACTGTTCTAATCAGCCAGAGCCTGCTGTGGCCCGTTGGGTACAGACCTACTGGGGTCCCAGCCTGCAAGTGCTGCAGAATTCACACCCCATGGTCCTGGCACCCGGATTCCAGCCCTAGGGGTGCGGGGAGCCGGCTGGGCATTCGTCCTGGGCCTGGCACTCCCCTGACCCAGGGGGGCCGGCTGGGC
>NW_020664980.1:19034801-19046933 GCF_002925995.2 Terrapene triunguis | reverse complement strand
TTCGTCCTGGGCCTGGCACTCCCCTGACCCAGGGGGGCCGGCTGGGCGTTCGTCCTGGGCCTGGCACTCCCCTGACCCGGGGGGGCCAGCTGGGCGTTTGTCCTGGGCCTGGCGCTCCCCTGACCCGGGGGGGCCGGCTGGGCATTCGTCCTGGGTTCACGTCCCAGTGCAGACGTTAGGCGCCAGCGAGCGTCAGGTTCTGCCAGCGGCGCCAGCCCTGAGCTGCCTCGTGGGGAAGCACAATCAGCTCCGAACTGCCAGGGCTGGGAATTGCTGCTGGCTAATTACAGTCTAAGGATGCTCGATGGACAGGGTTGGCACCTGGAGAGGCGGCAGGATGCCACGATGCTTTGGGCCCTCGGTCAGACACCAGACCCAGCTTGCAGCCCTCCCCGGGAGCTGGCTCCGTCTGCAGGGCCAGGCCCTCGGGCTGTGCGGGAGCCGGCAGAGGACAGTGCTCCCCAGGCCTTGGCCCGGTGCCGGTGCAGCTCCGGTCACAGCATACTCACCGAAGGGGGGCTCCCCTCCTGCCCCAGCCGTGCCAGACAGTGCTGCCCATGCACCTACTCCCATCCTCCCCACAGCTCTGGGCAGAGGCAGCACTGCCCGCTCTGCCCCTCTGGCTCCCTGCCAGGTCAGGGGCCACTTGCAGCCCGTGCCCTGGGAGACAGAGCCGAGTGCGAGTGCTCCGGGCTCCCCTGCCCACCCCTGCCCCCCGCCGTTCAGACTAGTTCCATCAAGGGGAGAAAGCAGGCTGATTCCTTTTAGCAGGTGAAATTAACCAGGGAGAAGAACAAGGCCGGGGGCTTGTCTGTGGTGTGGGGGAGGACAGGGAACCCCGGGACACCCCATAATGCAATGCTAAGCTGTTTCATCCTGCTCCACCACTAGGGGGCACTGTGAGAAATACCTTCTTTAAACCACCCTTGGCCCTACTGGGGGAGCATGGAAGGCCCTTGTGATGAATACAGCGGCTGTGGGTGAGCTCGGTGACCAGGCCAGACCAGAACATGACACGGAGTCGAGAGACAGAAAGAACAAAGCCAGAGTGGCTGCTGGGTCTTGTCAATGCCCCAGAGAACTTCAGCACTGACCAGCCCTCATGGGATTTTGCAAGATTTCATATTGCAAACAAACTCCACAGAGACACTGGAGATATACAGGTATCATCTGTAATTGATGCTATGGGGAAGCAGGCGGAGCATATCTTTAGCACCTTTGACTTTTCTGAAGACAGTCACAAAGAGGACTATGAAAGGGTTATGGTTATGTTTCATGCCTACTTTATAACCCAGAGTAATGGGCTTTACCAAAGAGCATGTTTTCAGCAGAGAATCCAAGAACGAGGGGGAATGTTGCATGTTTTATAAGAGCTCTGCATGCATTGGCTGAAAAACTATGGGGCTGGGGATGCAAAACACAAAAATAGACATGTTGGTTATTGGGTTAACAGATAAAAACCTTTCACAGCAGCTACAGTTGAAGAGAGATTTAACCCGAGCCACAGCGATCCGGCTCGCAAAGCGCCCAGAATTAGTCACACTCCAGAACAAAGGCAGGAGAAACCTGAAAAACCTGAAACTAGCTTGAAGCTATAAACAGATACTTGAGAGTTAAAAGTCATTGTCAGAAAACCCCTGAGGCAAGGAGAGAGAACTCCCAGGCTGAGAGTGGCAAGGTGCAGAAAAAGTCATATCCCAAGGGATGATGCATGTCCAGCCAGAGACACACCGACTTTGGCAGCGGTTTGCCACCCCAAAGCACTCAGGGATGGACTCCTATTACAGACAATCAAGAGCCATTGTTTATGGAATTTCTCACTCGCTTGTGATGACACAGAGCCTGCCTGGACAGCGAAACTGAGTATTCAGAGCTAGACTATTGACTCAGGGATTCACAATCCCCGTGAGCCCCTCCCAGAACAGAAGTCACTAGCCCTGGAGTTCCTCTGAACTGCAAGGGCCAGTTCTCCGCAGAAACACTTTACAAAGGCAAAAGCTTTACATTCATAGTTCACGTGATCAAAGGATCAAAGCCCAACAACCTTCTCAGCCGCAGCGTGGCCGCCAGGATGGGCCTCGTGAGAACGGTGGAAGAACTCGACCGAGGATTGGATGATATCGGACTTTAGAAAGAGACCATGCTGAAGTGGACAGTGCCCAAACTCCCACTGGACAGAAATTGGGAGGAACGAGCTGCAGATTTATGTGAATTCAGGGGCCAGCGTTCCCTGGTCATTGCGGACTGGTTCGAAGTATATAGAAGTCATGTACTTGAGAGACAGAACAATCGCAGTGCACTGTTGCTCATTTCCGTATTCCAGAACAACCAGTGACGGACGACGGACCCCATCTCACTGCAGCAGAATTTAAGTCGTTCTGCAGAAAATATGACTTTGATCTTATTACTAGCAGCCCACATTACTCCCAAGCACACGGAGAGGCTGAGAGAGCTGTACAGGCAGCCAAGAAAATCCCACAGGAGGAAGATCCATTCCTTGCTCTTCCGAGTTACAGATCAACACCAATAGCAGCTCCTGGAGACAGGCCCACACAACTCCTGATGGGAAGACAACTCAGAGCAACAGGTTCCTTTCCAAAGTTGGAACAATCCCCAGCATGGCCAGACGTGAAGAGAGCAGCCCAACTGGATCACAAGGCGAGAGGAGCTGCTCTCTTCACGTCTGGCCATGCTGGGGATTGTTCCAACATCACTCAGAGCCTGGGGACCGTGTTCCTGTCCAATTGGCCAGAGACGAAGGATGGATAACGCCAGCTGTTGTACAAAGAATTCAGCGCCCAGATCAGGTGTGATGGACACTGACAGTGAAGAGTTCAACAGGACCTGTCGACACCCACAGTTTGTCAATCACTGGGGCAGGCTCTACAGGTGCAGAAGAAGAAGACACCAGCCCGATGCCCACGTTACGCACCCGGGTCGCGTATCCAGAAACCCAGCGTGATTCAGAGACACTGAACAGACTGATCCGTAGGGAGCGTCCAAGCCGGCGTGCGTGTAAATCCGGCCCGTCAGGAATGCAGAGCGGAAAGGGGCGAGGGACTGGGACACCGAGCTGTACCATACTCGGGGTGCGTAACATCCCTCGACTAAGCTCATCTCTGCCAGACCCGGGGCCTCGTGGTGAACGCAGCTGGTGTGTAAACCAGCCCTGTGGCAGGCCAGATCTGGTGCAGAAGTACGTGACACCCGGCTTACCTCTGCAGCAGAGACAGACTGGCGGCAGGAGGGCTCCTAGATGGTCCCTGGGACAGAGCCCACCCCAGCACTTCCCTCCCTTCCCCAGCACGGCCTTGGGGGAGGGGGCGCGGGGACACCCCTCCCTTGAACCCGCGCTCTGCTAGCCAGACGCCCTCCTCTGCATGCCCCCTTCACGTCCTCACACATGGCTCCACTGCCCACCCTGGCCCGGGGCACCACGCCCGCTCCGCCCCTCCCCAGGCGCCCGCTCTCCCTGATGCAGGACCCGGCGCCAACCCAAATCCAGGAGCAACGATTTAGAGGAACATGAAATGTGACCTTAGGGCCTGCATGGGCGGGCACCACTCCGGGCTGCACGTAGGCATCACTGGCCAAGGGACCAGGCCCTGGGGGTGTCTCTGGCCCTGCAGCCACAGGGTGCCCAGTCGGGCTCTGGCAGCAGTGGATAACCCCTCCCTCGGGCACCAGGCTCCCTTCGGCCGTCTCCAGCTCAGGGAGCCAGACCCCATGGGGCAGGGGCCGCAGCCCGCTAACCCCCGCCATGCAGGCTCCAGGCCAGGGGACGTGTGGGGCAGCAGGAGACTGAGACGTGGCTGTGGCAGGCTGGGGAAGGCCGTGGGGGCAGGCAGAGGGAGGGGCGTGGCAGCGTGGGGAGGGCGCGCGGGGTGCAGGAGCTGGGGGGAGCGGTGCCATGGCCCACAGGCAGCCTGTGGCTCGGTGCCCGCTGCATCTTAGCCTGCGCAGGTTTCTCAGCCGCGGCGCTCTCGGGCGCTGCCACGACCCATTACTGCAGCCGGGCTGGCACCTGGCTCGCCCGCTGCCAGCACATCTGTGGTGGGCAGGGAAGGCCCAGGCCTGGGGGCAGGACCCCAGGTTCTCTGGCCAGCCCTGCTGCTGTCTCGCTGGGTGCCCTGCACTGGCTCCGTCTCCTCCCCAGGGACGGGGCGTGGGGCAGCCCCGCTCCCCACACCGGACGGGGCCCAGCTGGGCTGAGTGGGGCTGGGCTGGGGGCTCACCTATCATAAGCCCAGCACAAGGGGGCAGCCAGGCCCCAGTGCTCGGGGCTGGGGGGCCGAGCTCGCCTCATTCCAGCTCCCCCCGGGGTCCAGTGCCCAGCCCCGGAGCCAGAGGCACAGGGGCTCCGGGGGAGACAGGCCCAGCGGGAGTCACCCACCAGGGCAGCGCCCAGAGCTGGGGACCCCTCGCTCCTGGACGGCGGCTCCTCGGGGCTGGTGGGCAGGTGACGAGAGGGGCCCAGCGAGTGCCCATGGCCGCCCTGCCCTGCCAACACCCCAAGCAGGGCCCCGTGAGAGTCACCCCATGGCTCCGGCAGGCAGGAACGCTGCCATTCATTAGCCCCAGGGCCGTTGCGCTGCCAGCCAGGGGGTTATGGCAACGTCTCCTTAACCCCCCGACCAGCCACCGCAAAGCACTTTGCAGCCCCCAGCTGGACTCCGACTCCACGTGCTGGGCCTGTCCCTGGAGCAGCAGCCCCAGTAGCGCCCGCAGGAGGGGGCAGCTCGCTCAGCCCGGGGGCTCTCTCTGCGGCTGCTTAGCCTAGAATGGCACTGGGTGGGGAGGGCCCCGGGGCGGGGGGTGGCCAGGGCCTGTCCCTCCGGGGACGCAGCCAAGGGGGCTCCGTGCAGGAGGCGTCCGGGGAGCACGGGGCAGGGCGAGTCGTGGGGCTGGCGGCGCTGCCCTGTGCCGTGCAGCCGTGAGCCCGGCGAGTGGGACGTGCCGCTGGCAGCGCCGTTTGCAGGCGGCGAGCGGCTGAGTGGCGTGTGGAGAGCGGCTGAAAGCACTCGCCCCTGCACCAAGAGGCTTTTGAGCAGAGGAGAGGCAGCCGCGTGTTTACTCCTGAACAAAAGAGACGCTGACACGTGGCCCGGGCGCCGCGCACTGAAAAGAGCTGCGGAAACGCTCCCTGCGGGCAGGATTAGCCGCACCGCGGGCTGGAGCATCGCTAGGCGCAGGCTGGGCTGCTCCCCCACCCCGTCCCGCAGCGCTGCAGGAGGCGCCACATCGGCCCGTGCATGGCGCTGCAGCCACCCAGTGCCCGCGCTGGCAGGGCCTGCCTGGCTGGAGTAAATACCGACCCTCCCCCCCAGCCCGGCAGCGTGGGCAGAGCCGGGGCCGCTCAGGCAGGGGGCCCAGAGCAGGACTCCTGAGGAAAGCCCCGAAAAGGACGGTCAAAGCACGGCCCAGCCTGGCCAGCCCAGAGCAATGCCCCAAGCCGAGCTGGCGAGAGCCCCGTCCCTTTGCAGGCCCTGCCCTTCGCCAGCCCCCGGCCGGGAGCGCCCAGTTCCTGCACGACCCCCGCACCTCCCAGGACTCACTGGAGCTGGCCTTGTCGCTCTGGCCCTTGCTGATCTGGGTCAGTTTCAGCCAGTTCCTTAGTGAGCGTGTCCAAGCCCCCCTCCCTCATAGCAATGCAACGTCAAGGGGAAACTGAGGCACACCTAGGGGTCATAACAATATTTCCCTTTGTCCAGCTGCCCCCTCCCACTGAGCCGGCCCCGTTACTGAACCAGCCGCCTGCATTAACTCAGCAGGGCCATGTCCTTGGCACCATGGCCAGGGGACCTACAACCTGGGTCTGAGCAGCCTGAGACAGCCCCAGAGAGGAGCCGAGCGGCCCTGCCCCCTCCCCTGCTCCACGCACAGCATTAGCCGGTCACCGACGGAGCCCCCAGCGCGGCACCCAGGGCCCTGCCCCACGGAGCAACGCAGCCTCCCCTTCTGTGCACCAGCGCTGCACACGCTATGGGGCGGGAGGGGCTGGGGGCTCGACAGCCTCCCCACAGAGAGCCTGGGGGGCAGGGCAGCAGGGGGCTGCTAATGCTCTCTAGCCCCATGGAAGGGCTGTGTGGGCGGGGCAGGACTGAGCACCAGGCTGGGTAGAACAGCTGAGCGCAGGCATGACTGACGCCGGTGACGGCTCCGCTCTCCCTGCTGCTCCAGTGATGAGCATGTGGGTTCCCGGGCCACTGAGAGACCAGGAGTCATCGGCTGAGTCACCTGAAAGAGTCACCCCAGCCCCCGCCCCACAGAGCCCCCCTGGTATCCCGGCACAGGCACCGCGCTGCCCAAATAGCTCAGCGTTCGGTGATGCAGCCAAGCTCCCAGCATGGACCAAGCTGAGACCAGCCAACTCCTCTCACTGGTGACCCCGATGGCAGCGTCCAGCCTGGGCCCCCAGAGAGCAGCAGAGCAGCGCCAGCTAGGCAGAGACGCTCCCTGCAGCGGGGCCGGACGGCAGAACAGCCACTGGCGGCCCCAGGAACGCTGCCTTAGCGCCACACGGTGGGTCCCGCCTGGGGCCGGAGCCTTCTCGCTGAGCACCGGTTCAGCCTGAACCTGTCCCCACCCTCACAGCGCGCTCTGGCTCTGCCCTGCCCCCCCGGGGGGGCGCCCACTCAGTGCTTTGTGCATTGGCAGCTCTCTGTGGGCAGGCTGGGGCCGCGGGGACCTGCCGAGGGTCGGGGGGGCTGGCAATCCGTACTCCCACATCGGGGGGGCGGGGGCAGCCAGTGCAGGCTGGGGGGAGGGGCAGCACAGCCATCGCCCCATCAGTGCCCCACGCCGACACTCCACAGATGCGGCTGACAGTGGCACGGCCCACTGCCGGTTCTGGCCAGTGGGAGGACAATGGGCTTTAAAGAGAGGACCCCGGTGACCTGACCAGTCGAGGGGCCAGAGGATAGAAGAGGGGAGAGGAGGCCCAGGCGACCTGGAGAGAAGACAATGGACAGAGGGGGGCTTGGGGCCGGGATATCAGATGCCCAGCTGGGAGCAGGGGGGCTCTGGGCTGGAGAGGGGGAGCAGGCAGAGCCCACCTGGATGCAGGGAAGACTGAGATGTGCTGGGCTGAGGGAGGCCAGGCCTGAGGCTGGAGAGTTTCCTGTGCTGGGTTCAGTCACTCAATAAACCCTCCTGTGTTACACTGGCGGAGAGTCACTCCGGTCTGGAGAACAGGGCGAGGGGGGGGGATTACTCCCTTTCGGGGGGTGGAGGCCCCGGGGGTCCAGAGCGAGGGGACTTCCTGAGGGGGCCCACGGCAGAGACAGACATGCTAAGGCTCAGGGAGGTGCGGCTCCAGGAGGTGGAGGGGTCTGACCCCGAGAGAGATTGGACCCCCGAGAAGGGCTGTCGCACTGAAAGGGGCACCCCCCACGGACCGCACGGGGCCAAGAGTGGGCATGATCTGTGAGTCCGTTGCACTGAGCGCTGGGTCTGATGACGGCTCTGGACTTTGGGGGGGGATTCGAAGCAGGGGGGGCTTTTGGGAGCTGCCGGTTTATTTAGTCTCCTATTTAGTCAATAGATGCCTGTTCACCAGGTGCCAGAGCAGCTACATGGCTTGCTCTGGGCACAGCAACCAGCCCTCGGCACTCCCAGCCCCTCATCTCTTCCGTTTCTAGAGCACCCGGCTCACCCTGCCGGATGCAGTGTTGCTTTTTGCAGCGCTGCAGCCACCTCTGGGGCGAAGCGGAGCAGCCACGTCCCAGCCCAGCGGCCCTGCACCAGCCCTGAGCCCCCTGCAGGGCAGGATTCGAGCGGCAGGTCCCCAGCCCGGGTGCCGAGCTGAGCGCCGTGCGGAGAGGGCTGGAGTCCTGGGCCCCTGGGTCTGTTCTCATCTCAAACACAGACCCCCAGCAGCACAACACCCTGGCGCCTCCCCGGGGCCTGCGCTGCACCCCCTGCCCATGCGGGTTCTGTGGGCACGGTGCTGCCCGTCGGCCCCACGGCCAAGCCGAGGGAGGCAGCGTCTGGCTGGTGGCGCGTGCCGAGCGTGGCAGCGAGGCGCGTGGGGGGAGCTGTCCTTTATTCTAATCCTCAACCCATCAATCACAGCTGCAGAGGGAGAACAAACAGCATGTGACGGCTGAGGGGGGCTGGCAGCCAGCCAGCCAGCGCAGCGTGGGGGGCAGCAGGGCTGGGGGAGGGGACGGGGAGCTCCCAGCCTTGGCTGGGCTCCAGCACTGCCAGCGTGGCGGCCAAGGTGACCCTGGCGGAGCGGACGGCTGCTCGGTGGCGAGGGACAGACAGCGGCGCAGGCTGCAGCTGAGAGAACGTGTCCAGGTGCCCCACGGGCAGGTGGGGGCCCCAGGGCCGGGCCTGGCGTTGCGGGGAGAACCGGAATCAGGCCCTCCCAGCGCTGGGCACTTCCCCAGAGCCAGCCCAGCGTGGGCTGCTGCAGAGCCGGAGAGGGCAGCGCGACCCGCCGGCCAGCAGCACCCGTCCCGTCCCGAGCCTTCACCCACCTCGTCGCGCCCAGCCCCTGCCCCACGGGCAGCCCGACTCCCCGCTCGGAAAAGGGGGATGGGGCCGGTGCCCGGGCAGGAGTCGATGACCGTCACTAGTAGAACCCAGGCTCCTGGCCTCCCCCGCCCGCTCACTCTGTGCCCATCCCTGCCCATGTCCAGGAGACCGGCTCCCTTCGCTGCTTCCCCATTGCTGAGTGTGCGGGGACGCACGTGAGCGTGCGAGGTGCCAGCTCCCCAGAGCGGTTGCTGCCGTGTGCTCTGGACTCGTTAGCCGTGCAGCTGGCACCGGGCCGTGCCCGCCATCCAGAGCCGGCTGCACGTGCTGCCTCGGCTCCGCTCCGCACATGGTGCCGTCTGCCGCTCCCTCTTCAGCGTTAGTGCTGAGCTGCCGCGGGGGAAGGGGGCCAAGCCCGGGCCGGGGGTAGGACGTGGGGTTGCCGCTCACAACCAGAGGCGCCCAGGACTGACCGGGCGGTGGAGACAGTGCGAGGGGGGGGCCTGGTGCTCCACCCCACCGAGCTGCCAGCCCAGCCCAGTACGCTCCCATTCAGAGGAGCTGGCAGCGTCACGGGGCTGCTGGTGCCTGGGGGGGACTGGCAGGGCCCCTTGGACAGCCCAGGGCCGGCCAGGCTCCCACCTAGGTCCAGCTGGCCAGACTGTGCCGGGATGGCCCAGAGCGGGTCTCCAGGAGAGCCGGGCCAGCCTGGGTCATTGCCCAGCGTCTCCTCTCCCGCCCCGTTGGTTACCGCGGGCGGGGGGCAGGGGCTGCTCCGGGCTGCCGGGGATCACTGGAGGCACAAAGCACTAGGGGCAGAGAGGAGAGCGTGTCCCCTGCTCAGCCCACGGGCTCCCCTCCCCACGCCGGGTCAGCCCTGGAGCTCAGGCAGCTGCCACGTGGGCTGGAGCTGGCGGGCCCGGCCAGGGGTGGGGGGGAGATCGAGCCCCCCATCTTCGGCCCATTGTTCTGGGACCCCCATAGGCACTGGCCAGTCTCCAGGCCCTGGGATGGGTCTTTGCCTGGGCCAGCAGGGCCCCACGTGGCTCCCCGTGCTGGAGAGTGGGAGAGCCCCACGTTCCCTGTGCCCCTCCCAGGCCAGGCAGCTCCCAGGGCGGGGCAGCGGTCCTGCATGGCAGTGACGGCGGGGAGGGAGTGGGGAGCCAGGAGGAGCAGGCTACAGGCCATGGCCCTTGCTGTGGCTGGGCGAGTTACCGCCTTGCAAAGGGGGCTTCTCTCTTTCCAGGCCTCCCCCCAGTGCCCCAATCCCCGGCCCGGCCCGGCCCGGCGGGCGTTCTGCGGAGAGGGGCTCCCTCTGCTCACGCCCTGCGCTGGGGCTGCCTGGGCCCAGCCTGACTCAGGGGGAGCTGTAGCAGGAGGGGCCGGGCTGCAGCCTGCCAGGGCAGTGCCAAGGGCTGGCGGGCAGAGGGATCGACGCCGCTGGAGAGGGCTGGCGGGGTCTGTCCCCAGGCAGGGGTGCAGCAGGAGCTCTGCTCTGCCACCGGCTCCCTGCCCTGGCTCCCTGCCCCGCTGCGCTCCGCCCCTCTGGGGGCAGCTGCCAGGGGCACCGGGGAGGGCGGGGGGGACCCTGGGGCTGGCACCAAGGCAGGGCCAAAAGCTGGTCAAGGGCGCCCTCGTGTGGTGAGAAGCAGTCACTGCAGCGGTGTGCATCCAGCAGCCCCGAGCACAGCCCCACGGGGTCAGAAGGGACCGCCAGGGTCCCCCTGCCACGGGGCAGGATCTGTTGGGTCTGTCCCAGCTCCAGCCTCCTCTGGAAACCTCCAGTGAAGGAGCTTCTACGACCCCCTCAGCATCTGCGCCTTTGTCCTGCTGCTCTGCTGTGGTTTGAGCCCACCGCCCCTTGTCCTGCCCTCGGTGGTACGAGAGAACAACTTTTCTCCATCTTTTGTATTGCAGCCTTTCCAGTAGCTGAAACCTGCTGTCATATCCCCCTGAGCTCCTCTTTTCCAAACGACACGGACCCAGTTCCTGCAGCCTCTGCTCAGATGGCTGCATTCCAGCCCTTGGATCAGCTTCGTCGCTCGCCTCTGGATCCCTTCCAGTTTCTCTACATCCTTTCTATACACTGGGGACCAAAACTGGACACAGTTCTCCAGCGGTGGCCTAACCAGCGCCGAGTCGAGCGGTACTATCACCTCTCGTGACTTGCACGCTCTGCCTGTGTTAATGCACCTACAATTGCATTTGCTTTTTCCACGGGGCAGGATGCACCATCTGCTGGGAACCCGCCCTTTCCCCTGGCCCGTATTGGCCCGGCCCGGCCCGGCCTCCCCCCGCTCAGCCCAGCCCTGTCCTGGCCCCAGCCATTCGACTGCCAGCCCTGCTGCAACCCGCCTGCTCCGCAGCACTCACCTGGCCCCAGGCCCTGCGTAGGGTGACACCCCACAGAGCAGCAGGACCATGGTGGGGGCTGGAGCTCGTGGGGGGGGTGTGGCTGTGGAGAAAGGGAGCCTGCCCTCCAAGCGAGGAAGGTTACTATGGTAACAGCTGCGGGGGGGGGGGTTTAAGCCCATGGAGCCCCCTTTCCAGCATGATCCTTTCACCAGGGCATTGGGGGCAGAGGCAAACGGGCAGTGTCCTGCCCGGCTCAGGGAGCGCAGGGCCCCCAGCCCAGCCCCCACCTGCCCCTCCAGCGCCCCCAGGCTGGCTCCTGGCGCATGCAGTGCCGTGCCCTGGGGCAATGCCAGAGCTGGGGCTGCACCGTCCCATCGTGCGGAAGCCCTGGTGATCGGGGGGGGGGGGCAGACGCCCTAGATTGGAGGCCCCACTGCTCCGCCACCTGAAGGGGAGACCTGAGTATATGGGGAAGGGGGAGCAGTGGAAAGGAGACAGGCCCCAGCCCCCCTCCACAGCAGGTAAGAAGGGGGGGGCAGGGAATGGGGGAGGGGGTCTCCTTTACCCTAAGAGCTTGGGGCTAATGGTGGTGGGGGGAGGTGGTTCCCTGCCCCATCCCAGACCTCAGCCTTGCATCATCAGGGAAATGCTCCGGGGCGATGGGGGGGGCTGCCCCGGGGAAGGAGCAGCAGGGGCACTCCACAGTCAGTTACATGTGGGGCCGGGGCTGGGCATTTCCCTGGATCTCCAGCCAGAGGGGTGGCCCCATGCAGGCCTGGCTGGGCTCCGTCGCTGCCGCCAAGCTGTGGGGGAGCAGGGGGCACCCGCTCTGCATCCGTGAGCTGGCCCCGAAGCACATGCCCTCGCCCCCCAGCCCTGCTGAGCCCACGAGGCCCCGAACCAGCCCCATGCACTCCTCTCACGCGGCGTGGTGCTGGCCAGCTTCTCCTGCCCCCTGTGCCGCAGCTCGGGACCCCCAGACCCGGCCTGGGCAGCACCCTAGGGAGCCGGCCGCAGGGCTCGGGGCCTGCCGTGGACCCACAGTGACACCTGGTGGCCGTGGCTGGAATCACAGAGGGGCACTGGAGTGGGGATGGTGCAGGTGGCATCATGGCCCCGACTGCTCCTCGGCGCCAGCGTCACCAATTCGCCTTCACGGCCTCGACGTCGCTCACCAGGTTCTGCGCCAGGCAGACGCCGGAGATCCGAGAGGGCGAGCGGAGAAGAGAGGTGCAGCCACCCACCGAGCCCAGTCCCGGGCCTCCCGCAGACCACACAGCTGGGCCGAACCCAGGC
>NW_020664980.1:19034301-19034791 GCF_002925995.2 Terrapene triunguis | reverse complement strand
GCTGAGCCCATGCGCATTGCAATGGCCACCCGGGGCAGGACGGTAATTCTGGTTTCTGGAGCCGCCTCCCAAGGGCCCCCCACTAGCAGGAGGTGCCTGGGAACACAGCCCTCCCCACCCCTTACCAAGAGACGGACACCCCGGAGCGCTCCCTGCTGGGGTTCAGGTCCGTGCAGTTGAAGTAGATATTGAGGTTCCAGTCGTTGGGTCCATGGGCCCCACAGCAAGACCACTAAAGGAGGGGGAGGGGCTCCAGTTAAAGCAGGACCGGGAGCCCCACTGCCTGGCCCAGCGCATGCCCCTGCCCCCACTGCCCCATGCAGCACACTCACAGCCTGGCTCGGGGGGGAGAGCGTCCGGCCAGCCTGGGGGTGTTGCTGGGGGAACCCACTTGAGAAGGGCTGGGGCGGAGACCCGGGGAGCTGCCCCACACAGACCCTCTCCCCAGAGACCCTCTGGCACGGGGCGTGGGGCACTCACGGAGAAATGG
>NW_020664980.1:19013670-19029301 GCF_002925995.2 Terrapene triunguis | reverse complement strand
AGTGGGGTTCCGCAGGGGTCTGTTTTGGGACCGGCTCTGTTCAATATCTTCATTAACGACTTAGATATTGGCATAGAAAGTACGCTTATTAAGTTTGCAGATGATACCGAACTGGGAGGGATTGCAACTGCTTTGGAGGACAGGGTCATAATTCAAAATGATCTGGACAAATTGGAGAAATGGTCTGAGGTAAACAGGATGAAGTTTAACAAAGACAAACGCAAAGTGCTCCACTTAGGAAGGAAAAATCAGTTTCACACATACAGAATGGGAAGAGACTGTCTAGGAAGGAGTACGGCAGAAAGGGATCTAGGGGTTATAGTGGACCACAAGCTAAATATGAGTCAACAGTGTGATGCTGTTGCAAAAAAAGCAAACGTGATTCTGGGATGTATTAACAGGTGTGTTGTGAGCAAGACACGAGAAGTCATTCTACGCTGGTTAGGCCTCAACTGGAGTATTGTGTCCCGTTCTGGGCACCGCATTTCAAGAAAGATGTGGAGAAATTGGAGAGGGTCCAGAGAAGAGCAACAAGAATGATTAAAGGTCTTGAGAACATGACCTATGAAGGAAGGCTGAAAGAATTGGGTTTGTTTAGTTTGGAAAAGAGAAGACAGAGGGGACATGATAGCAGTTTTCAGGTATCTAAAAGGGTGTCATAAGGAAGTGGGAGAACACTTGTTCACCTTAGCCTCTAAGGATAGAACAAGAAGCAATGGGCTTAAACTGCAGCAAGGGAGGTCTAGGTTGGACATTAGGAAAAAGTTCCTAACTGTCAGGGTGGTTAAACACTGGAATAAATTGCCTAGGGAGGTTGTGGAATCTCTATCTCTGGAGATATTTAAGGCCTGGTCTACACTAGGACTTTAATTCGGATTTAGCTGCCTTAATCCGAATTAACCCTTCACCCGTCCACACTACAGAGCCAGTTAATTCGAATTAAAGGGCCCTTTAAATCGATTTCTGTACTCCACCTCGACGAACGGAGTAGAGCCTAAATCGATTTTGTTAATTCGAATTAGGGTTAGTGTGGACGCACACCACCGAATTACTGTGTTTAAGTTAATGGGGTAGTGTGGCCGCACACCACCGAATTAATGTGGTTTAAAACCGAATTAAGGTGCTTAGTGTGGCCGCGCACAATCGAATTTATACAACCTGTTTCCCAAATTCGAATTAACTAAATTCGGATTAATCCTGTAGTGTAGACATACCCTAAGAGTAGGTTAGATAAATGTCTATCAGGGATGGTCTAGACAGTATTTGGTCCTGCCATGAGGGCAGGGGACTGGACTCGATGACCTCTCGAGGTCCCTTCCAGTCCTAGAATCTATGAATCTATGGAAGGGACCTCGAGAGGTCACCTAATCCAGTGCCCTGCACCCACAGCCATTGCTGACAGGTGTTTGTCCAACCTGCTCTTAAAAACCTCCAGTGATGACCCTCCCCAGCCCAGCCCGGTGCCAGGGTTCGACCCGCCCCAGCCCGAGCCTGTTGCAGCTCTAGCAGCTGCCCCCAGCCCGGAGCGCAGCCAGGCCGGCCGGAGGCTGCAGCCAGCGGGATCGCGGTGCGCACAAGCCCCCGGCCCGGCTCACCCAGCAGAGGACGTTGGAGCCGAAGAGCGGGTACTTGGTGCAGCAGCTGACCTGGGGCCCTGGCAAGGGCGGCTCCTTGCCAGGCATGGCAGGGCCTGGCCGCTGCCACCCACCTCCCTCCACCGGCTCGGGGCAGCGCTTCGCCCCCCAGCGGGAGCCACCCCATGCTCAGCCCTGTGCGCCTGGCCGGCCAGGTGCCGCAGGGAGCCCGGTGGGATCGGGCCCCCCTGGTTCTCCCCTGGCTCCTTCCCAGGGCGAGCCAGGCCCGGGGAGGGGGCACAGGCTGCTCTGCAGGTTGCCCGAAGCTCTGTGCCCACCGGCCCCCTCCACTCCCCTGGGCAGTGCTGCCTGGGCCGTCTCCCTGGGGAGACCATTGCTAGAGCACAGGGCCCCGCAGAGCCAGCCACTGGGTCCCCTCCCCTGCGCACGCAGAGCAGGCCTCGGGCACCTGGCTGCGCCCCATCCTGGACGCCAAGATGCAGGCGCTGCCGGGCAGAGCACGACCATTGTGCTTCGCAGGCCAGAGCAGGGCTCAGCACGTCGTCTGTGGGCAGCAGGCCCCAGCTCGGCGGGTATGTGGCAGCTCCCTGCTCCAGCCCCCCTTCCTGAGTGCCAGAACCCCAGCCCTGCGTGAAAAGGAGCCGGGCTCTAGCAGAGAACCTGGGAACCGGGAGCTGCAGGGAACCAGGGCAGCGAGGTCTGTGTCTGACGCACCTGGACACAGCTCCCAGGTGGGGACATAGAATCATAGAATATCAGGGTTGGAAGGGACCTCAGGAGGTATCTAGTCCAACCCCCTGCTCAAAGCAGGACCAATTCCAACTAAATCACCCCAGCCAGGGCTTTGTCAAGCCTGACCTTAAAAACCTCTAAGGATGGAGATTCCACCACCTCCCTTGGTAACCCATTCCAGTGCTTCACCAAACTACTAGTGAAAAAGTTTTTCCTAATATCCAACCTAAACCTCCCCCACTGCAACTTGAGACCATTGCTCCTTGTTCTGTCATCTGCCACCACTGAGAACAGCTGAGCTCCATCCTCTTTGGAACCCCCCTTCAGGTAGTTGAAGGCTGCTATCGAATCCCCCCTCACTCTTCTCTTCTGCAGACTAAACAATCCCAGTTCCCTCAGCCTCTCCTCATACGTCATGTGCTCCAGCCCCCTAATCATTTTTGTTGCCCTCTGCTGGACTCTCTCCAATTTGTCCACATCCCTTCTGTAGTGTGGGGCCCAAAACTGGACACAGTACTCTAGATGTGGCCTCACCAGTGCCAAATAGAGGGGAATAATCACTTCCCTCGATCTGCTGGCAATGCCCCTACTAATGCAGCCCAATATGCCATTAGCCTTCTTGGCAACAAGGGCACACTATTGACTCATATCCAGCTTCTCGTTCACTGTAACCCCTAGGTCCTTTTCTGCAGGACTGCTGCCTAGCCACTCGGTCCCTAGTCTGTAACAGTGCATGGGATTCTTCCGTCCTAGGTGCAGGACTCTGCACTTGTCCTTGTTGAATCTCATCAGATTTCTTTTGGCCCAATTTTCCAATTTGTCTCGGTCCCTCTGGACCCTGTCCCTGCCCTCCAGCGTATCTACCTCTCCCCCTCCGCGGATCCCCGTGAGAACGAGGCTGACCCAGAAAGTATCGTCTCTTCCCTGCTCATCCCAGCGGGTAAGGAAGGAGCTGAGGCCCAGGAGCCCAGCAGGGAGAATACGTTGTGCAGCCCCCAGAGCCCAGACGGGCCCCAGGACACCAGCCTAGGGAGCTGCACGGTCACGTTTTAGACAGTGCACGAGCCCGTCAGCAGCATCTCGCGTGGGCAGCACCTGTATCCCAGCCTGCCCCCGGCGGGCAGTGCACCCATGGCCACGTGCTGAAAGGGGGCTCTCCCGGGAAGTTACTTAAACGCCCGACCCGCGGTGTCCCGCAGAGGCCGCGCCCCAGGTCCAGGCTGCCCCAGCCCTCCCTTCAGCCCAGAGAGGGGATTTGAGGCCAGGCCCTTTCCAGCCCCCCGGCCTGCCCAGAGACGTTCTGCTCAGTCTGCGGCTGGCCGGGGGTCCCCATGCAAGCGCCCCAGGACAGGGCACGTGTCTCAGGGACAATACAGAGCTGAGCGGGGCCTTCCAGTTCCCAAAGCCAAGCAAAGTGCTGCCAGGCGGGTGCATTTCCTGGGCCCATTGGCAGAGGGTCAATCTTAAACCTGCCCACATCCCAGAGGAAATTCCCTTCCAAGCAGCATCTGGCCTGACCTCCACTCTCCGGGGCCTGGCGCCCCCTGCCCCACACCCAGCGAGGGGGTCACATGGCCCAGGAAAGTGCAGAGACCCAGCCCCAGGAGAGCCCAGCCCCCTGCCCCTCAGGAGGGGAGGGAAGGGAAGGGAATGACACAGAGATTAACCCCTGCTTGCAAAGTCCTGGGAACTCTGCTTAGGGCAGAGCAGAAGGGTGGTTTGGTTTTTTTCATAGCTTTACAGATTTGGGACCAGAGGGGACTCCTGGCTGTGGTCTGCAGGGTGTAGCCCAGGCCCCCTAGATATCACCCAGTCCCTCGTGCTTCGGCTGAGGTGCCCGCTCCAGCAGGGTAGCCAGTCTGGACCCAATGCCAGCGAGATGGAGAGACCCACCCCCCACTTCCCAGGGACTTTGTCCCAACGGTTGATCACCCTCATGTGAAAAACTGTGCCACCTTCATTGGAATTCGGCTTCTGGGAGACATCCCAGACAAGTTGGTGTCAGCTCTGCCTAGCTTGCTGGATGGCCCATTAAGGACCATCAGCTATACAATGGACCCATTGAGAGAAGGCAAATATGCCTTGAGACTCAGCAAAGTATGCAGGGACTGGCCCATGTGACTCCAGGCTCCATTTTGCTGTAATTTTCCACAGTAAGAACAAAGAGGTGTTCTTACACCTGGAAAAGACTATAAAAGGCTAATGCCTCATCTCCATCTTGTCTTCAATCCTGCTTCTTACCTCTGGAGGGACTTTGCTGCAAACTGAAGCTCTGAACAAAGGACTGATGACCCATCCCAGCTGGGGATGTTCCAGAGACTTGATTTGAACCTGCAGTTTGTTCTGTCACTGCTACAAGCCTGAACCAAGAACTTTGCCATTTCTGTATGTAATTGATTCCATTTAACCAATTCTAGCTCTCACCTATATCTTTTTCCTTTTATGAATAAACCTTTAGATTTTAGATTCTAAAGGATTGGCAACAGTGTGATTTGTGGGTAAGATCTGATTTGTATATTGACCTGGGTCTTGGGCTTGGTCCTTTGGGATCGAGAGAACCTATTTCTTTTACTGGGGTATTGGTTTTCATAACCATTTGTCCCCCTAACGAGTGGCACTGGTGGTGATACTGGGAAACTGGAGTGTCTAAGGGAATTGCTTGTGAGACTTGCGGTTAGCCAGTGGGGTGAGACCAAAGTCCTCTTAGTCTGGCTGGTTCGGTTTGCCTTAGAGGTGGAAAAACCCCAGCCTAGGGCTGTAACTGCCCTGTTTTAAGCAATTGGTCCTGAATTGGCACTGTCAGTTGGGTCCCGCCAGAACTGCATCATTACAAGGGTTACTTGGTGTGACAAAGCAGGAATTTTTTTGTAATATGTTTATGAATCTAGCACTTGCCTCATTTTCCCCACTACTGTGCATGGCGGGGGGGCGGGGGGGGGGCAGGAGGATTAAGGCTGCTCTAGGGGCAGCCTGAGAGAGACACGTGTGTTTGTGTCACCCCCAGGGCCAGGTGGAATGAATAGAGTCATTAAGGAACTGGCTGCAACTGAGCCAGGTGTGACACCAGGTCAACAAGGCGTCTGGAGAGACAACTGAATAGTCCCCACAGCGGCTGAGTGGAGACCCCAGCTCGAGAACAAAGGCCTGGGAGGAGGGAGGAGACTTGGGGCTCTCGCCCCCCCCAGCTTGAGAACAAAGGCCTGGGCTGGGAGGTGGGAGGAGACTTGGGGGAGGCTCTGGAAGAAGCTTGGGGCTCTCTCAGCTGGGACCGACCGGGCTAGGGAAGGAAGCCAGCGAGAGCCCAGAACTGGTTTGTTCCAGGTTGGCTGGTGAATTGCAGCTTGACCAGCTGGGCCTGCTTTGACCCTCCTGGCTCTGGGCTAACGTCAGAGCTGGTGCTGCACGGCTGCCTGCTAACCCCTGTTCTGTGACAGCGCTGGGGGCGGGGGGCTGCGAACACGGGGCCAGGGCATTAACCCCTGTGGAGGGGACACGGCTGTACCAGGGTCTGTCTCAGCTAGACACGGTGGGCAGAGCTCCCAAGGGAAGCAGGAGGGCTGTCAGGAGGCCGTGGGGTACCCCGAGGCAGGAGTGGGACCCCAGGGGGACTGGCTCACTGGAGGGGCTCGTGCAGGAGTATGTTCACACGCTGGGGCATAGCGCCACTCCTGGGATCCGTGACAACTCTACCAATCTCCCTTTCATTAGTGCATGAGAGGCCAGGCAGCCCCACTGCCGTGCGGAGTTACCTGCTCAGGGCCTCAGTTTCCCCAGTGACACGAACTGGGACTGTTCTTAATGTAGCCTTTGAATGCTGAGTGGGGAGGTTGGCTGGGCCGGTCTGCTTGGGGGGTGGGAGACTGGCCTTGAGGGAGAATACCTGAGCATGTAACGTGAGAACCCAGGAAGGGGGTTGGAGCCAGGTGACACCTCTGCCCAGAAACTGGACAAAGGCTGCGGGAGGAGCTGGGGGGGAGGCTGATTGAGAGACGCTGGAGAGAGTGAGAGTTTCAGGAGCTGGCTGGTGTAATGGAGGGGAGCCCAGACAGGGCTCTGACCCCCACAACGGGGCTGTGGTGCCCCTGGGACCCCAAGATGGACCTAACTGAGAGGGGTCCTGTTGTCTGTACCTGCAAGACCTGTCTTGGACTGTGTTCCTGTCGTCTAAATAAACCTCCTGCTTTACTGGCTGGCTGAGAGTCCTGGTGAATCGCAGGAAGCCGGGGGTGCAGGGCCTTGTCTCCCCCCCACACTCCGACACGCCCAGCCTCCCCCGCCTCTCAGGGACAGGGGCTTGGGAGGGTTTGAGATACAGGGGAAGGGGGCAGGGCAGCACCTGGGACGTAGGAATTGCCAGCTGGGTTTAGAGCCAAAACGCAGCTAGTCCCATCTCCCAGTGCAGCGGACACTGCAGAGGAAGGTGTAGGAATCCCGCGAGGGGCAGAGGGGGATAATCTGCCCCCCCCAGGAGGTCTCCCATCCCACAGCCCCCCTTTCTAGACCAGCCCCAGCTGCTTTTCTCCTCCCCCCCCCCCAGCTCAGCTGGAGTCCCTCCATCCTGACCCATAGCCCCTTTTATCCCAGCCCTAAACTTCCCCCGCCTTTGCTGCTGCTCCTCACTCCCGACCCGCAACCCCTCGGCTATCTTCGCCGTAGGCCCCTCTGGCAGCTGAGCGGTGCAGGGACACTGCCCCTGCTGCCCAGGAGATACGGGGAGCTCGTGTTGCTCCGTATGGATCCGTCCCTCCCTGCACCGGCTGTGAAGTGCTGAGGAAAGGTCTTTAAAACAGCGCTGCACCGTGTCCCGCTGCCGGAGCTGCCCAGGCCCGGTGGCACCAGGCGACGAGCCACAACAGGGCAAGGAGCAAAGACCCGAGCAGGCCTTAGGCTGGGACATTCCTTTCACTGACGTTTTGAATAAAGCCAGAAGCTGCAAGACAGGTCAGCGCTGCCCCTGCTGCTGCCTGGCCCTGGCGGGAACGGCAGCTGGGGGCAGGCCGCTCGCCCCCCCCCCTGCCCAGGGAAAGCGGCGACTGGACGGCTCAGCCCTACTGTTCCCCAGGCAGCTGGGTGGGGCTCGACACCCTCCCACACACACGCCCTGTGCACTGGCCCATCAGCACCCAGAGCCCGGCGCAGGGGAGCTACGGACGCTGCTCCCCATGGCCCACACAGGGGGGCTGTGCCAGGCAGCCAGTGCTCCAGAGCCTGGGCAGGGGTACAATGGGGGGCTCGCTCCTGTGCCTGCTGGGCCCTTGAGTCACTGCCTCCCTCCTCCGCCACAGGCAGCCCCCCCCTTCCACCTGCTCCACCCACATGGAGCCCAGCTGGGCACGGCTTTCCCCTCCTCCAGGAGGGCAGGACCAGGGGCCTGGAGGGATCCCCCCCATGCTGCCCCCCCCCCCCCCCCCGCCCCCCCCGAACCCCTGGGCCCCCCCCGACCCCTGCCAGGCATCAAGGCCTCTTTCTGGGGCATGGGGGGGGCGGGGGGGAAGCAGCTCTGTCGTGTGCTCCTCACCGGCAGCCCACGCAGCTGCTGGGTCAGCACTACCCAGAGGCGGCACGGGACAGGCTGCCTGGCTGGGCCCGTCCAGAGCCAAGCAAGGTGCCCCTGTTGCAGAGCCTGGAGTGGAGCTGGGTGCTCTGCCAACCCCCCGCGTCCCAGCCAGGGACACACACCCCTGGCACCCCGTGGGAACCACCAGGGCTAGGCCGGGGCCAGGCATGGGGGAGGTGGCCCTGTTGCTCTGTCCCCTCCCACAGCCTGAAGGAGCAGGAGCCTGGCGTGACTCCAGTCCCAGCCATGCAGAGTAGGGCCCCTCCCCTGCACGGGAAGCCGAGAGAGGGGGAGCCCTGTGGGGCAGCTCCCCCTGCGCCAGGCTGCTCAGGAGCGGGTGGGGGGGCCCTGCTGTCCCCTGGGCAGGGCTGCAGCAAGGGGTACCTGGCTGGTAGCAGCAGGGGGGCTGGACCCCAGTCCCGCAGGCAGAGCTGGGGGCACAGCCACTCTCCATGTCAGGTGGGCCCAGCCTCCCCTCTGGGCACCTGCACCACCAGGCATCTACCCAGGTGTCTTCAGCGCTGGAGCCCACATGCACCCTCCCCCTCCGCATTCCCAGAGCCTCCTCTGCAGGAGCTGGCAGGCGGGGGCACATGGCCCAGCAGTGACCCACCCCACCCCACCCCCCAGGCAGACACAGAGTCGGTGTTTGGATGCAGCACTTGCATTGTGGGAATTTACATCTTGCTTCCCACAGCAGGCAGAGCCCCCCCATGCCATGCCAGCCCAGCCCCTCAGGGGAAGGCCCCAGCCTCAACGCCCCCCCCAGCGGGGCACTGCCGTCACAGTCCCAGGAGCCCAGTCCGGCGCTCACACCACAAACTTGTTCTTGGTGAGGGAGCCGCTCTTGGTGGCCGTGTCCGCGTGGGCCTGGTACCCGATCACCACCTTGTGGGACAGCCCCAGGCGCTCCTTGTACACCCGCCTGGGGGGAGAGAGAGAGCGCGAGCGCTCCTGAGTTCTGCCCTCCCCACCCCCACAGCCCCCGGGAATCCCAACTCCAGGGCCCCCCTCAGCCCCGGGAGACCGGCCAGCCACATGCCCTGCTCCAGGGGCCGGCTCCCAGCGTGGGGAGCCAGAGGCACTGATGCAGAACAGCACCTGCCCAGCGCCAGCAAGGAGCTCCCGGTGGCCACTGCAACAGGGCCTGAGCCCAGCTCGGCGCCAGGCCTGCAGAGTCCCGTGGCTCTGGGACCGTGGCTCTGGGGCCATGGCCTGGCTAGCAAGGGGCGTTTGGGGAACACGGCGCCCCCCCCCCCCCCAGCAGAGCCTTCGGAGCCACGTTACCCAATGTGGGTGACCCCCTCCCGGTTCTCCGCCTCTCGGGTCCAGACGGCGATCTTGTCTCCCTTGGCCCGGATGTTGATGACGGCCCCGCAGACGTCCTCGCTGTAGGGGCTGAATGTCTCGCCAATCAGGCACAGCAGCTGTGCGGGGGGCAAGGCCCCTGGGTCACCATGGGTCTGCAGCACCCACTCCCCAGGCGGGGCAGCGCGGTGCCCTTGAGGAGCTGTTACTCTGCCCCATGGCAAGGAGGGAGCTGCTGGCTCAACCCGGCAGCCCCGTAGGCCCCCCTGGGAGAAGCCGGGCGCGCCGGACCCGGGAGGCCCTGAAGGGCTGACCATGAGGAGCTGCCGAGGATTCCTGCCCCACCGGGGGAGGCTGTGCCCGGTATCCAGCCCCCCTTGCGCAGAGGGGCAGCAGGGCCAGGGGCAGGGCAGAGCCTGGGGGCTGCGGGATGGGGCACAAGGGGAGCTCAGGCTGCAGGGGTGCGACTCGCACTCACCGTCTCCAGCCAGAAGCGGTCCAGCTCCGTGTGCCTCTGCTGCTTGGCCAGTGTGATGAGCCAGCGCCCGCCCCGCTTGTTCCGGTTGTCTTCCCACATGGGCTCGATCCCGTCCTGGGCCAGGGAGGTGCCGAGTCAAGGGGCGCAGGCAGCAGCCAGCCTGCCCCAAAGTCACCCTCAGCCTGCCCGACAGCCCCTCCCCCGGCATCACGCTGCCCCTCGGCTTGTCTCACCCCCCGTGGGCAGCCGGGCGGGATCCCTCCGACTGGGCCCTGGCACACAGACGGACCCAGCGAGCTCCCCCCCCCGGGTGTCCCCTGGCTGCGAGGCTGGGCACTGCCGGGGGGGGGGGGGGCAGAGCCCTACCTTGAAGAGGGAGTAGTCGCAGCCCGACGTCAGCTTGCTGGCTAGCTGGATGTGGCCGTAGAGCCTGCTCGGCGCCGGCGCGGAGAGAGCGGGTTAGTGGCTGGACAGACGAACCTGGTGCAGCAGCCCCCCCAAAGCCCCTGGGACCCCCCTCCACACACACACCACCTGGGGCCCAGCGGAGTGAACATCCTCCCCCCACAGGTCAGAGACACTGAACCCAACTCCTCTGCCAAGCCCCGGGGCCTGGGCACAGACGGGAGCGAAGTCCCCATGCAGGCACCGGGGCGGAGGCCAGTCCTGACTCCTGGGCTAGCCCCCCCGGGACACGCGCCAGCTGCCCC
The DNA here is from genome assembly GCF_002925995.2 of Terrapene triunguis. Taxonomy (NCBI): domain Eukaryota; kingdom Metazoa; phylum Chordata; order Testudines; family Emydidae; genus Terrapene; species Terrapene triunguis. The sequence goes on along the minus strand of NW_020664980.1, from coordinate 19,018,921 downwards.
ATGCCCGTGCCTGCAGCCAGTCCCTCCTGCCGTCGCCCCCCTCGGGCGGGCGAGCCCCCAAGATCCCTCTGCAGAAGTTGAAGCGCCCCCACCCCCGCCAGCAGGGACCCAGGGGAACTCACGCCCAGAAATCCTCCGCGGTGCTGAACTTGGTCACCAGGCGCAGGTTCGCCTGCCATGTCTGGCTCTTGTCATTTTTGAAGAACCAAAGAGCCCACCTGGAGGGGGGGGGGCAGGGCAGGTTAGAGCCACACGCAGCCGAGAGCAGACATCAAACACCCCCCTACACACACACCCTGCATCCCCCCCCCCCCCCCCCCCCCCCCCCCCCCCCCCCCCCCGGTCACCCAGCCCCTCCAGGCCCACACAGCCGAGAGCAAACCCCATCACCACACACCCTGTGCCCACCCAGCCCTGCCACACCCTCAGCCAGCCCCCTGCCACACACGATCTCTGGCCACCCAGCCAGGCAGCCCTCTGCCACCTCCCACTCTACCAGCTCCCCCAGCCAATATAACCAAACCCAAGTCGCCCCCCTTCACTGACAGGTCTGTCCCCCCAACCCACATCACAAGGGCTCTGCTTGGCTGGCTGCTCTGACCCACCCAGGCTTTGACTGGTCACCAGGGGTGGGGTCAGGAAGGAATTTCCGCAGGTCAGACGGGCAGTGCCCTTGGGCGGGGGGGTCACCTCCCTCTGCAGCACAGGGTGCAGGTCACTCACCAGGATTATCTGGGGGTGTCTCACTTAACCCTCTCCCTGCCATTGCAGGGCTCAGCCCCTGGTGCCCCTCATCCATCCCCCACCTCCCCACCCCAGTGCCCCTCGTCCATCTCCCCCGCCCCCCCGGTGCCCCTTGTCCCACCCCATCCAGCCTGCTGTGAGGTGGGAGATTCTGGTCTCCTGTCGGTTGGGGAGTGGAGGGGGGGAGGACGCGGAGGGGCCGGTGACACATGGGGTCAGACTGGATGATCAGACTCCATGACCCCTCTGAAGTCCAGAACCCAACGTGGCCTTTCCCCAAAGCTGGGGGTCTCTGAGGGGGGGCTCACCTGGCAATCAGAGCCACCTCTGCCTCTCGCTCTGCCCTGCGGCTATGGCCAAACACCACAGGCCCACAGCGCCCCCGTGGGGCAGGGCACCCGCGGGCATCTCACCAGCCTAGCCCCAGGGTGGGTGTTTCACCACAGCACCTGGGCAAGCAGCACAGAGCGGCTTGAGGAGAGACCCAGGCGGGGTGGGGAGCAGCAGGCAGGAATAAAGGGGGTGCCAGGGGAGCTCCCCCCCCACACAAGGTGCAGCCCCCCCAGCCCGGACGGTACCTGTTCTGCAGGGGGTGCTTGTCCAAGATCTCGGCAGCGAGCGCCTCCCTTCGTGCCTTTCGCCGCCTCTGCTCCTCTCGCCTGTGCAGAGCGCCCCCCTGCCACACACTGGCGTAAGGCGCAGGGCAGGACACACGGCGCGGCAGACTCTGGAGGGCAGGGACGGCTTCGAGGGGACCCCAGAGGGGGGCGAGCAGAGCCCCGTGAGTAACCAAGCCAGCCTCACCCCAGCTCCAGCCGCACAAGCACTGGGTGCAGAGCGCTCCAGCCCCATGGCCAGAGACTAACAACATGGCTGCCAGGGCCCCACGTGCCCTGAGACAGGGACTCCCTGGCTCGGGACCTGCCCACGGAGGCCCCAGGGCAGGAACCAGGCTCCAGGCCTCCAGCACCCAGAGCTGTTCTGCAGCCTCCCCGGGACCCAGCCTGCCCCGTGCACTGGCAGCACCGCGGGGCACAGGGACTCTGTCACTTCGCAGTGCTGCAGAGGTTGCTGCTTGCGGTCTCCTCCACAGCCTCAGCCCCCCACCTCCCTCTGCTGCCCCCCAGCCCTGCCGCTGCAGGGCTGGGACGTGCCCCCAGTCAGAGCCTGCCCCAGGGCTAGAGGGTTAAGCCATTGCCCCTCTCCCCCAGGGGACATGGGGCCGAGCCTGCCCAGCCACACTGGTGCCATGGCCCTGCCTGCAGCCACCTGAGACCATTTAACCAGGGGCTGGCACAGCCCTGGGCAGAGCACGCGGCAGGGAGCAGCCTGCCCAGGCCTCCGGCAGAGTCACACACAACTGCAGCAGCTGGGACCCTCCCAGCACCAGGGCGGGAACACCAGCCCACCCCAGATCCTGGCCCCCTCCCTGCCACCCCCACAATGGGGCACTTTAAACAGGCTGCTCGGGGTCTCCCTGGAACACTTCAGAGCCAGGGCCTGGCTCCACACAAGTGCCCAGGAGGAGCTGCTCCAGGTGGGACTCAGAGCAGCCAGGCACCCATGGTGCAACTCACCATCTCAGCTGCAGCCATCTTCCCAGAGTAGGGCCCACCCCCCTGCAAAGCTCCTTTTATCTGGAACCCAGACTCTTAAAGGCCCAGCTGCCTGGGGCAGGGGGGTGAATGGACAGCCAGCCCTCCCCGCGGTCTCACCCCCGCCCGGCCCACGCTCTGCAGCCGGGACTTCGTGCCCCCTGGGAGTGTCACGGAGAAGGAGCAGCGTTTGCTGGCAAAGGGGGAATCCCAAGGCCAGGGCCGTGGGGCAGGAGGTGTCCTGAGGGCTGGGGCAGCCCACAGGGCCGGCTTTAGGAAGTGCGGGGCCCAATTCGAACATTTTCGGTGGGGCCCCGGCAGGGATGACTTAAAAAAAAATGTAAAAAAAAGCCTTTCATTTCTTAGCAACCGATTCCCTATAAAAAGTTCTGATTTAAGAGATGTGCCACAGTATGTATTTTTTGTACCAATGGGGTTATCATACGTCTGTATTTTCCTGGACGGCGATTTAAGAACCAAAAAGCCTGACATGTCCGGGAAAATAAGGATGTATGTTAACCCTACCTAAAGTTCTTTTCTAAAAAGATGGGCCTGAACTAGAAATGAGCTCCGTTTCACATGTGTGGGTCCCCACCACTCCCTGGGGGTGTGTTAGGGTGACCAGATGTCCCGATTTTATAGGGACAGTCCCGATTTTGGGGTCTTTTTCTTATATAGGATCCTATTACCCCCACCCCCTGTCCCGATTTTTCACACTTGCTGTCTGGTCACCCTAGGGTGTGCACATGTGTGGGTCCCAGCTGCTCCCTGCCCCCCTCATTGAAGCAGGTGTGCAGGGTTACTGCCCTGGGTACTGCAGGGCACCAGTGGACATGGAGCTGGCTGGAGGCAGGGCAAGAGGTGCGGGGGTGGCTGGAGACAGGGGCTGGTGCGGGCAGGGCAGGGGGTGTGGGGCTGGAGGCAGGGCAGGGGGTGCGGGGCTGGCTGGAGACAGGGCAGGGGGTCCGGGGCTGGTGCCGGCAGAGGGTGCGGGTACAGCCCACCCTGCACGGTAAGTGCCCCCTCCTCCTCCCTCCCCCACCGGGGTAGCAGCAGCAGCCCGCGGCTCGGGGGCTATTTAAAGGGCCTGGGGCTCCTCTGCTTCCACTGCCCCGGCCCTTTAAATAGCCGCAGGAGCCCTGGGGAAGTGGCGGGGCTCCAGCAGCTATTTAAAGGGCCTGGGCAGTAGAAGCAACGGGAGCCCTGGACTTTTTAAATAGCCCCCAGAGCCTCGCAGCCCTACCCCAGGGCTCCAGCAGTGGGGCTATGGTGACAATTTAAAGGGCCTGGGGCTTCAGCCCCTGCTGGGAGCCCCAGGCCCTTTAAATTGCCCCCTGGGGAAGCCGGGCCGCCTGGGTACAGCACACCAGCTCTTGCTGGTACGCCGTACCGGGGCTTGGGTGCAGGGCCCTCTTAGGGGCGGGGGCCGATTCAGGGGAATTGGTTGAATTGGCCTAAAGCCGGCCCTGGCAGCCCAGATGCTGCAGAGATGGGTGCTCTGCCAATGGCACTGGGAGAGAGACCGTGTCTTCCCCCAGCTGAGGCTGCCAGCGTGTCCCGTCCCGCAAGGGAGCCTTCCCCACTCCACGCCTGAGCCAAGAGGGGGGTGGGAGAAGTGACACCTGCCCCGGAGACGGGACAAAGGAGAGGAGGAGCAGGGGGAGGGGGGAGAGAGCTGCTGGAGGAGTTGTTAGTGTCAGTTTGGGCTGGGTGGTGCAACGCAGGGAACCCCAAGCTCCCTGAACCCCCCAAAAGGACTTGATTGAGGGGTCCTGGTTGTACCTACATGCAAAAAGCACAGGAGTACTTGTGGCACCTTGGAGACTAACAAGGACTCAGGTTCTTTTTGCGGATACAGACTAACACGGCTGCCACTCTGAAACCTGTCATTATTTTAGACTGCGTTCCTATTGTCCAATAAACCTTCCGTTTGAGAGTCCCGGTGAATCCCAGGGCCCTGACTCCCCCCCACTCCGTGACAGCCGGGCCAAAGAGACGGTCTCCAGGTTTGGCCCCCTGGCTGGGATTATTGTAATCACCTTGCAACGCTGACCTCTGACCCCAGCCATCAGAGGTCCCAGGGCCCTGGCGGCAGTTCATGGGCACCCACGCAGGGGCAGCGGCGGCTGTGCATTGTGGGGCCCTGGCTCTGATTTCCCGAGCAGCCCCCCAGCCCCAAGCAGAATGGACGTGGGGGGCAGAGGGACACGCTGCCCCGGCCCTGGCGCCGCCTCCAGCTGGGGCTGTGGGCACCAGGGGCCACTTGCTCCCCGTGCTCCCCCGTCTGAGTCACACCCAGGGGCCGCGGGGGGCTGCACGAGGGCCAAGCCTGTGGGTTATCCCTGTGTGACGAAGTGGGACTGTTCTTAATGTTTTCCTCAGTTTCCCCAATGCAGTTCTTAAGTATCTAGGTGGTGGGATAAGGGTGTATGGTTGCTGCAGAGGAAAGGGACAGTGTACATAAATGCCCGACACTCTGTCTCCTGGCAACTGATGGCCTGGGCCCCTCCTCTGCAAAGGTGCCAACTGAAGGTGTTGGAGAACAAAGAGATCAGGTGACCTCCTGGCCTGGAAAAGAGACAAAGCCCAGAGGAGGAGGGGCTGGACGGGGGTTGGAGTTTGAAGTTAGCTGGGGACTGGAAGGGAGGGCAGACAGGGGTCTGCCTGGCTGGGCCCCAGAATGGACCCGGCGGAGGGGTCCCGTTCGCTGGACCGACAAGCTCTGTTTTAGACCATGTTCCTGTCATCTAATAAACCTCTGTGTTACTGGCTGGCTGAGAGTCACGTCTGACTGTGAAGTGGGGGTGCAGAACCCTTTGGCTTCCCGGGACCCCGCCTGGGCGGACTCGCTGTGGGAAGCGCACGGAGGGGCATATGCTGAATGCTCCCAGGAGAGACCCAGGAGGTGAAGC
>NW_020664980.1:18997401-19013660 GCF_002925995.2 Terrapene triunguis | reverse complement strand
GGGGGGGGGGGGGGGTACAGCTGTGCCCGGGCTGCCCTGGCACGGGGGGGCTGGTGGGCACCGCGGGCAGCGGCCGGGCTCCGGAGCCATCTTGCGGGTCTGTCTCCATGCAGAGCCGCCGCCATGGACGCGTTCATGAAGGGCTTGTCCAAGGCCAAGGAGGGGGTGGTCGCCGCGGCGGAGAAGACCAAGCAGGGGGTGGCGGAGGCTGCGGAGAAGACCAAGGAGGGGGTGCTGTACGTGGGTAAGGCTGCGGGGGGCTTGGCAGAGCCGGGGCCGGGCACCCCGGGCTGTGGGTGCGCAGAGGGGCTCCGGGTGGCAGCCGCCTGGGGCGAGAGACGGGCGGGGGGGGAGGCTCTGGGGGCCCGGTGCCTGCGTCCAGCCCTGGGGGTCCCGGGGGCTCCCCGCCCTGCCAGCGGCTGGGAGCAGCAGACAGGCGGTGGGGGGGTTCAGCCCTTGGCAAAGGGCAGGACGGAGGGTGACCAGAGAGCAAGGGTGAAAAATCAGGACGGGGGTGGGGAGTAATTGGCACCTATATAAGACCAAGCTCCAAGTATCGGGACTGTCCCGATAAAATCGGGACATCTGGTCACCCTGGCCAGGGGGTCCCAGGCCCTGGCACGTGACCCACAGCTGCCCTCATCTCCAAGGGCGATCCGTGGACCTGCCACCCCCAGTGCAATGGCAGACCGGCCCAGGCCATGCGGAGCTCCCCAGCTGACGGAGGCAGCTGCTCCCTGCGCCGGGTGCCCTTGGCGGCCCCAGGTCTGGCCCCCCGGGGGGCACTGGCGGGGGGGCCTTGCCGGCGCCCGGGCTGTATGCAGGAGATGCGCTCTGTCCTGGCTGGCTGGTGCCTGCGCCGCCCCCCCCCCCACACACACACACACAAAGCTCAGGCCGCTCAGACTGGCACAGAGCCAAGAGCCCCCTGTGCCCAGGCCCCCGCAGAGCCCGGCCCCGCCTGCCGGGAAGCAGCAGCACCCGCATGTGCTGAGGATCGGGCCATGAAGGAGTGTCTGGGGCCTGCTGCCCCTTGCCTGCCCACGGGCCTGGGCCCATAGCTGTGGATTGTACGGACCAGGCTGTACGGGGGAAGCGCTCCCGGTCGCCCGGTCAGTCGTGTTTGGTGGTGAGGTCACTCAGCCGTGGGGTGACGAGGGCCAGGAAAGCTCCTTGGGGGAGACGCCGACTGAACGGCAGAGGGGCAGGCGGCTCCCACCCCGCCTGAGATCCTCCAGCGGTTAGTGACCGACCCGGCAGGTGGCACTGTGGGGCGCGGGGCAGCAGTGCTGGGGGCGGCTCCAGTCCTGGCCCGGCCCAGAGGGAGGCGCTGCTGTGAAGTGTTCGAGCCGGGGTGAGCCAGGGGGGAATGCAGAGCAGGGCGATGCTCTGACGTGGGGCCGGCAGCCAAAGCCTCCAGGGCTGTGGAGTGTGAAGTCCCTGGCGGGGCTGCTCTGCAGACACCCCTGGACCCAGCCCCCCTCCCCGCCACAGGCGTGGCCTGCTCTGGCACTGCCCCCCCACCCCCTCCACCCCTGGGGAGGGCTCAGACCTTGGCAGCTCAGTCTAATTCCCAACCCCCTGCCTGGGCTCTGCTCACGGGGATTCACGCCCGGCAGGCCGAGGGGCCATCAGGGGGGCTGGGGGCTCAGCTTGTGGGAGCCTGCCCCACCACAGCTTGGCACCTCTCGCCCCTCAACCTGAGCAGAGCCCCTGCACGTGGGTGATGTGGGGCCCAGAGGCCAGTTTGGGGAGGGATTTGATTTAGTCCTGACGAGCTGGTGGGGAGAGGAACAAACAGCTGCCCCAGAGCCCACTCCAGGGAGACAGAGATCCCTCCGCCCACATCTCCCAGAGGGAGTGCCCCTAAGGCGTGGGGCGGGAGAGCTGGCTGGATGAGGCGCTCCCAGCTGCTCCCAGCAGGGGGTGCCATAGGGAACAGGGGAGGGAGCCGGGGGGAGCGCTGAGTGTCGGGGGAGCAGGGGGGAGCGCTGCCTGTGCTGTGGGAGGGAGCTGGCGCAGGGCTGGCGTAGCAGGGGCTGCGGGTCGGGGCTGAGGGGCACCGGCAGGGCTGGGGGAGCAGAAAGGAAGGGAGATGTTACCCTGTGGCCTCTCCCACCTCCATGGGTCCCGGCTGTTCCGGGCAGAGCCCCCGGGCCCCAGAGCTGAGTGCCTCCGTCCCAGCTGAAGCAGACCCGAGCAGGATCCCAGCCACAGCTCGGGGGCCGTGCAGCAAATGTGGGCACACGGGGCAGCCATCGCGGGCAATCCCTGCTTCCCGCGAACTCCACACGCCCAGCCAGGGAGCCCCCAACCCCAGCTCGAGGAATCCACCAGCCAAGCAGGGGCGGCACCAGTCCCATGTGACCTGCGTGGCCGATCTCGGCAGCTTGGGTCTCCTTTCCAGAGCACTCCCGGAGGAGGATTCAGGAGTGGGGGGAGGCGCAGTTCCCCTGGGGCTGGCCCCAGCCAGGGGGTGATGTGGGGTGAGCACTGGGAACCCCACACCCTCCATCCCTGCCCCACGGCCCCAGGCCACTCCCCTTGGAAACTGCAGGGGTCCTTCTCTTCCCCCATGAGGTGGGGGGTCCCCCAATAGGCACCCCAGCCGCTGAGGAGTATCTGCTTGGGCCCTTCTGTCCCCTTGGGGCCGGGTTGGCAGGGTCCCCCAGAGCCATGGGCCTTGGAATGGCCCTGCCCAGGGCAGTTCCCCTTTCACAGCTATGGTCTCAGGCTCTTGGCAAACTCAGGCATTCAGCGGTTGTGTCTCTTACCCCAGCGTTTGTTGTCTCTGGCTCGAGGATCCTGCTGGACGTTGGCACTGAGGGTCTGGTCCCTCTGCCCAGGGGTCTCTGACCTGGAGATGCTAACGAGCCCTGGGGGTGCTGTGATGTGCTAACGCTTTGCTCTTCACGCTGACGTTTCTGCTACGCCGTGTGACCTGGAAAGCCAGGGCTTGCCCCGATTGATCACGACCTGCCCCGGGAATCCATTACTAACTCCTGGCAAGCGAGCTGGGCTTCCCAGTGGGTGAGGACGGTGCCCCTCGATGCCCGCGGGATTCAGTCACGTGTCAAGGCAGCCCGAGTCCGCGTGCGGGTGTCAGACGTTGTAAGTGACTCACCGCTGCGCTAGACCTGCTCCCGCCCAGCCTCGGGCCCAAGGCAGCGGGGACCCTGTGTAATGCCCTCACGTCCTCTTCCCGCAGATGCCACATTTGGCTGCCTCCTGCTGGAGGGCAGCCTCTGCCCTGGCCCCTCCATGTGCTGCTGGGGCTGTCCTCGTGCTGGGCGCGAGCAGAATCCCACCGCACACACCAGCTGGCATCCCTGAAGCGTCCGTGCTGGGCGGAGTCGGGGCTCCTCAGGCTCAGGTGGGCGGCGCTCCCTGTGGGTCTTGTTCAAGCTTCTCCCATTCCCCTGCCGCTCCAGCTTCACCACAGCGGGCGCCCGGGAAGCCCGTCTGCTCCGAGCTGCTCCATACGGGGCCTGTCTCATGCCATGGCTGGATGCTCCCAGGGTTGTTTCCTGGAGCCCCGGCTGAGCATCACAGCCTGGTCTCTGTGCTCTGCCCGCCTGGGCTGATCTCTGCTCCGAAACTGCCCCCAGCCCAGGGGCCGCTGTCCTGCGGTGTGCTTTGGGCTCCGCCAGTGCTGGCTTTGCAACGTGCCCGCCTGCCCCCATCCCAGAGCAGCACCACGGCGGTCCCCCTCCCCACGGCGGTCCCCCTCCCCACGGCTCCCCCCTCCCCATGGTACTCCCCTTCCCCACGGCTCCCCCCTCCCCACGGCGCTCCCCCTCCCTACAGCTCCCCCTCCCAGCCACTCAGGCTGCTGGCCACTGCCCCAACCTGGGGGTTCCCAGGCTCTTGGAGTGCAGATGGGTCTAGCACCCACCTGAGCTGCCCCCCAGGGCCTGGCTGCCTAGCCCCTAGCTCAGAGCTGGCCCTTCAGGCTGCCCCATAGCTTGAACGCACCTTGTCCCAGAAGCCCCCTCCCCCCCTCGGTTCGCTCTGCCGGGGCCCAGGGAGCACGTGGGGACACCTAGCCCGCACGGCGTCGCACGCTCACTACACGGGGACATGGCTCCCCTGAAAACAGGCGCTAACGGCCCCTCTCGGACGGCCCTCGCGGAGTCCCTGGGGGACCCAGCAGACGTCCACAGGCTGGGTAGCTTCTCCCTCATGGAGTCACTCAGCCGGTCAGTGCCCTTCCCCCAGGCATCTGTCCTGCCCCCCCCCAATAGCCATCCACTGCTCCAGAACCACCACCCCGTCCCCCAACCCCGGATCCCTGCCCTTGGCACTCCCCTGCTAGCCGCTGGGGCCACCCCTACAGAGGGGCAGGCCTGATACAGCAATTCTCCTAGCCATCATCCCCCCGTCCTGGCCTGCACAGGGAGCTGGGTGAGCAGCAGCCAGAGGCCAGGGCCCCCCCTGCACCCCAACGGCTCCTCCTTGCAGCAGCCTCCACCCCAGAGCAGGGGGCAGCGAGTCCTGGCCAGACCCCGGCTGCCTCCCTGGCGGTCAGCTCCGAGGCTGCTTTATTCTCTGCAGCCCCGTTCAGCGCATGCCCCCCGCTGCTGAGTGCAGAGACCACGTGTGCAGGGCACCCCCGGGACAGCCAGGAACCCCCAACCTGCCCATGGGGTATCGCCAGGGAGATGCCAGCCTCTGGGGTGAGAGGGGGTGCGTGTCGGGGGGGCAGTACGAGGAGGTGCTGACGTGAGCCGGCCTGGCGCGCCCTGCGAGGGTCAGCGAAGGAGCTGGGCCAGGCTGCCGTGCCCGCGGGTTTGGGTCGCAGGGCATCAGCAGAGCCATGCGGTGTGGCTGCAGCCAGGGTGGCCCCACACGCCTGTATGGACACCACGGCCCCTCCGCGGGCAGCCCCAGACGGCCCCGCCTGGCACCAGCCCCTCTAACCCCCTCTCTCTCCCTCTCTCTAGGAAGTAAAACCCAAGGCGTGGTGCAAGGCGTCACCTCAGGTACCAGCTGCTCTATTCCCCCGGCCCAGTGCCACGCATGGGTGGCTGCGCTAACGAGCTCAGGCTAATCGGGGGCTGTGATGTCACCGGCCTAAAGCCCGTTATGTAACGGGGGCCAGAACACGGGCTTCGGAGCTGCTGGGCCAGGACTTGAAACCCAGCCGCCCCATGGCCCCACGCCTGATGGGGGGAGGGCTGAGTCTGCCCCACAGGGCACATGCAGGGTGGGGGGAGGTGCCTGAGCTCCCTCGCGCTTGCTGGGGCTAGTAGTGTGAGGCCAGGCCTCCCGAGCGCTAGCCCCGGCCGGGCCCTGCCTGGCAGCCGAGGGGCCCCCCCGGGCTGTAACGCGGCTCCGCCTGCCTCTTCCAGTGGCTGAGAAGACCAAGGAGCAGGCGTCCCAGCTGGGGGGGGCCGTCATCTCAGGGGCTGGGAACATCGCGGCCGCCACCGGCCTGGTCAAGAAGGAGGAGTTCCCCACTGACCTGAAGGTGAGTGTCCCCTACAGCGAGCCGGGGGGTGCAGCCTCTCCAGGGGGACAAGGGGCGTCCCGCACCCACGTCCACAGGGTGGCTATCAGGCCCTGCCCGGTGTGCCTGCCTCAGTTTCCCCTGTCTTCTGCCCATGAAAGGAACATCATCTCAGGGTCTGATACACCCCCCACCCCTGGGCACCATGGCAGTAATACCCCGAAAGCTGGCTTCCCTCCCCCTCTGCCTCCCCACCCCTGCTCAGGGGATCAACCCTCCCGCTCCAGCCCCCCCACCAACAGGAGCCCTGCCTCAGCCTCCCACTTCACAGGGGCTCCCAGCTCTGGCCAGTTCTCACCAGCTTCCCCCAGGCTCCTCACTGCAGCTCCGGGCGCTGCTCTGCGTCCGCTCGTTCCTGGCTCAGGCTTTGACCCTCGCTGCCTCCTTCCCGCTAGGCCGGTGCCCTCTCTGGAGCCCAGCGGGGGTCAGCTGACCTGGCCCAGGTCAAGGGCCAGCTCGCCCTGTGGCAGGGAGTTCCCCAGGCACAGCAGGGCCCAGACTGTGCCAGGGGGGCGAGCGTCTGGAAGGTGGAAAGTCCAACTGGGAATCGGGTTGAGCCCCGGCCAGGCTGCCCAGCCGCCCGCAGACACCGAGCCCCTCAGTGCAGCTGGTTTGGCTTCCCCAGCTGAGCGAGGCCTGGCCGGGGGGGGAGCAGCAGGAGGAGCGGGCGGCTCTTTGCTCGGGGGGTGACTCTCCCCCATCATGGCCAGGACAGCACCGCCCGCTGGCTGGAAAGGAATCGCTGAGGGGGCGCGTGGTGTGCACAGCGAGTACCTAAGGGGCGCGCTGGGATCCGCACACAGGCAGGTGGAGACGGGGAGGTGCATGCATGGACGTGTGCAGACATGTGTGTACATGGTTGTGTGCGTGTGGAAGGGTGTGTACATGCGGGGAGGTTTACGGACGTGTGCGTGCGTGTATGAGACCGTGCGTGGGTGCATGTATGTGCAAGGATGTGTAGGGATGTGTGTTTATACAAGGCCGCGCGTGGGGGTGTGCACGTGCAGAGATGTGTATAGACGTGTGTGTGCATGTACAAGACCGGGCGTGGGGGCGTGTGTGTATACAAGGCCGTACATGGATGTGTGTAAATGTATGGGGGTGTGCACATGCAGGGATGTGTGTGGACGTGTGCATGTGTGGACGAGCTCTTGTGTGTGTACATGCAGGGATGTGTATGGATGTGTGTATACAAGGCCATGTGTGTGGGGGTGTATGTGTACGAGGCCGTGCGTGGGGATGTGTGCGTGTACGAGGCCGTGCGTGTGTGTGTACGTGTACGAGGCCATGCGTCGGTGTGTGCATGTGCAGGGATGTGTATAGATGTGTGCATGCGTGTAAGAGGTCGTGCGTGGGGGTGTGCACGTGTACAAGGCTGTGCATAGGTGCGTGTATGTGCAGGGATGTGTGTGGACGTATGCATGTGTGTACGAGGCGGTGTGTGTACATGTGGGGATGTGTATGGATGTGTTTGTATACAAGGCTCTGCTTACGTGCATGTACATGCTGGGATGTGTAGACCGTGTGCGTGCATGTACGAGGCCGTGCATGGGTGTGTGTGTGTGTGTACGAGACCATGCATGGGGGGGTGTACATGTGGGGATGTGTATGGACATGTGTGTATACAAGGCTGTGTGTAGGTGTGTGTATGTGCAGGGATGTGTGTGGACGTGTGCATGCGTGTACGAGGCCGTGTGTGGGTGCGTGTGTGTCTACAAGGATAAGGATGGGGGTGTGCGTGTGTATGAGGCCATGTGTGTACGAGGCCGTGTGTAGGTGCGTGTACGTGTACGAGGCCGTGCGTGGGTGCGTGTACGTGCAGGGATGGGTAGGGACGTGTGTGTGCGTGAACGAGGCCGTGCATATGTGGGTGTGTGCGTGTACGAGGCCATGCGGGGGGGGGTGCATGTGCGGGGATGTGCACTGCCGTGGCTGCTGTCACTGGAGCCGTGCGAGCCGTGAGGTGCCCGACAGCTGCAGCCTCCACAAGCCGAGTTGCCACAATGAGCCGTTTGCTTCCAGCTTATCCGAAAATAGCAACAGCTGAAACAAGGAGGCCGCGGCAGTGGGCAGCTGCAAGGGGAGGGCAGGGAAGGACGTGGCTGCGCCAGGCCAATCGCTGGGGCCGAGCTGAGCCCAGACCTCGGCAGCCTGAGCCGCCCCTGGGGGCAGGGGCTGTGAGCCCGAGGGGGCAGCCGGGGGCTCTGCACAGGCCGGCAGCCGGTGGAGCTGCCCCCAGGCCCCCAGGCCGAGGAGCCCAAACCCGTCGCACAGGCCAGCATGGGGCAGCCAGCCGGGGCTGGAGCCAAGGGGCCCAGAGGGGCACGGCCCAGCCTGGCTCCCCACCCATGACCCAGCCCTGTCCCCCTGCCCCCAGCCCCTCTGCCCCCCCACTCCTTGCAGCAGCGCGGGCAGGACCCAGCCGCCCCCTCAACCAGCCAAGCTCAAGGCTGCAGGGACCTGGAGACAGGTGGGGCTGGGCCAGGGGCATGGGGGGAAGGGGGCGGGCAGGGGCAGGGCCAGCCCATGGGCTCCCTGCGGGGGCAGTGGGGTGGTATTATTACCCACAGTGCCTCGGGGCCCACGTACAGCACAAAGGAGAGCAACAAATGGCCCAAACTGCCCCCCCATGGGTGTTCCTGCCCCCCACCGACCCCTGGCCCCAGAGCCCTGCTGCCCCCACACCTCTGCCCCCACCCCTGCTGCTGCCCCTCCCCCCGGCACCGGCAGAGCTGCGCATCTCTGGGCCCTGTGCTGTGGCACCCAAGGGAGGTGCCATGCTGGGGTCCCTCAGGGAGCTGGCTCGGTCTCCTGCACGAGCCAGTGAGCCCGGGCTGCCCCGATGCCGCTCTCTCCCCTGCAGCCTGAGGAGGTCGGGCAGGAGGCTGTGGAGGAGCCGCTGATTGAGCCTCTGCTAGAGCCAGAGGGTGAGAACTACGAGGAGCCGCCTCAGGTACAGGTGGGTGGGGCAGATTCTGCAGGGCAGGAGCCCGGATGCCCGGGGGATGGGCTCACCTGGCCCATGGCACCACCCACGCTGGTGCCCACCCCCCCGGCACCAGGCCCTGGGCCCACAGCAGCTGCAGCCCTTCTGCCCGGGCTGTGTGCGGCCCAGTGTCCCTGGTGCCCTGGGTACAGAGACCCCTCCCCAGACACCCTCAGGCCGGGGGTCAGAACCGTGGGGCAGTGGGAGCGGCCTGCCCGGAGCTCGCTGCCAGGGATGGGAGCCCAGCCCAGCCCCATGCCCCTCCTGGAGTCGGGAGCTCCTGGGCAGGGCAGGCTGCGGGGCACAGGGCCCAGTGGGGCTGCAGTTCTCTGTGGCTGGATCTAGTAAAGGCCCCGTTCCCCGGCCCCTCTGCTGGGTAACACCCGGTCGGCTGGGGGGTGACGTCAGGCTGAGCCTAGTGGGACACCCCGCCCCGCACTCCCAGCTCACACCGCACCCTGCCCTGTTGGAGGGGGAAGGCGCCAGGCCTGGTCACGGCCCCAGGGCGGAGCAGCCTGCGCTGGGGAGGTTGTCACCCATGAGCCTTCCGGCCGCTGGCCGGGGCAGGCTCGGTCCCTCACCCACTAGCCTGAGGAGATGCCCCCATGGCGGGCACTGCCCAGCCTGGCCCCAAAGCAGCCCGGGGCGGGGCCCATTCTGGGGCCAGGGCCTGGTCAGAGCATTCTGCGCCCGGCGGGTCTCGTCTCCATGGGCAGCCCTGAGGCTGCTCTCCCCTGCACTTAGACTGTGCCAGCTGGGTCCGCTGCCTTGTGCAGACCGGGCGGGGGGGGGGGGTCCAACCTGGCACAAAGGCTTCTGGGCATGCAGCCAGGGCCACAGCCCCACATGGAGCGAGTCTCTGGTGCTGGACCCACGTCACTGCCTGGCCTGAGGCACCCGGCTGGGCTGCAGCTCAGCGGTGGCTGCTGAGAGGTGCCAGGGCAGCTGGTCCCCAGCACGCGCTGGAGGCAGGGGCCCTGGGGCAGCCCCTGCCCAGGCCGCTCCCCCATGTGGAGGCCGTGCTGGGTGCCCTGGCACCGCGCAGTCTCCAGCTCACGCCAGCCGCGGTCTCTCTTCCCCGCAGGACTATCAGGAGTACGAGCCGGAGGCGTAATGGCCGCGCCCACCCCGCCACCTCCACCAGCAGCACAATAATGACAATACCCCCTTGTGCCCCTCCCCGGCCTCTCCCCAGGCAGGTGCCAGCGCAGGGGGCGATGGCAAGGACCCCCTGCCCCATTAAGTCACAAGTTCTTCCTGCAGCCCCGCGCCCAGGGGCCTCGCCGGAGGCCACGTTGCTGTATCGTGTCCTGTAGTGTAAAGAGAAACTCGTCCTGCAGCCGCCCGCGCCGCGTGCCCCTGGCCCGGCTTATTGCCCTGCGTCCCTCCCAGCGCCATAAGCCCGGCTGGCCCCGTGTCCGGCCCCAGCATGTTTCACTGAGCCGAGTGGCCCGGCCGGCGGGAGCCCTGGTGCGGCACGCGCCCCTGGGGCTGCTGTACATTTGCTTGCACGCGCCTCCCGGTGATTTTGCGCCCGTCTTCATGGAACTTTTTTTGATATTCTGATGGATGGTTTATGCCCTTGTGCCCCCCCCCCCCCCGATGCGATGTTGTGACGTGGCATGGATCCCCCCCCCGTGTGCAACACGGGGCAGCTGCCAGTGACACAGCTGCTCCGTCCGTGAATAAAGCCAGATCTTCTCTGTCACTGCTGGTGTGGGTCTGTTGTTCCTGCGGGGGGGGGGGGGGGGAGAGAACCCCTGCAGGGTCACGGTGTGTAACCCACAGGGCTGGGCATGGGGGTCACACCCCAGAAGGGGCGCCAGCCACTTGCTTCCAGCCTGGGGCGTTTGGGCTCAGCCCAGCCCCTAGGGAACAGGCCTCTTCCCTGGGGGGCAGGGGGGAGCGTGACTCAGAGACCCCCAGACTCTGGAGCCAGGGATAGCCCCACAGCTGCCCTGAGGTAAAGGGCCCCAGCCCCCACTGCCCCACAGCTGGAGTGGGCACAGCACTCCCCCCAGGCCCCCGTCCCCTGCTCGGTGCACACTCAGCAACCCCCACGTGGGAGAAAATCCCACCAGCTGCAACGCCCCCCCCGCCCCCTGGCATTGCAGGCCTGGGGATCAGCCCCCACCTCGTGCCGGCAGCTCCAGGTGCACCGCAGCCTCTGAGCGCCCCCAGTCTGCACCCCGCAGGGATCCCCTCCCAGCACCAGAGCCCACGGCTGGGGCACGGGGACAGGGGCTGGCTCAATACGAGGCCCCATGGACAGCTGCACGAGGGGGAAGGGCCTGGCCAGGTGCACTCTGGGGGGCTGGCTCCGAGCCCACCCCCCCCTTGCCATGGGTCCCAGCTCCCACAGGGCAGGGGACAGGCTGTCTGGGACCCCAGCCCCAAGGGGTGCATGGCCCATAGGAAGCAGGTGGCCTTACCTGCCTGTGTAAGGGAGGGGGGAGCAGCAGGCATGAGGCTATGCAGTGACGTGCTGAGCCTCCCGCAGGCCCAGAACCCAGGAGTCCTGGTGCCCCTAGGCCCTGCCTCTGCCCCGTGGCTGGAGTTACACGCTCCCGTGAAGGGCTCCAGGAGAGGGGCTGGCCAGAGGAATCCTGAGAGCCCGTGAGGGAGTTTTCATGGCTGCTGCCAGGGCGTGAGGCAGGTGCCAGTGGGGGGCGGGGGGGCTGGCCGATGCAGGTTCGTGACTTTACAGAGAAAGTTCCTGGTGCTATGATGCTCCCCCCTCCTGTGCTGGCTGCAGAGCTCAGCACCCCACTGCCACCCGACAAGGGGCCAGGTCCCAAGAGCACGTGAGGGGCGACCCTTCAGAAAAATCCTCCTTAACCCTTCGTGGTCTCCAATACACCATGCACAAGGAGCAGAGGTGGGGCCCTTCTCTCACTCCTGGTCTGCCTTTAAGGTCCCGCACCTGGGAACAGGACGGTTCTCGCACACCCAGGATCTGAGCTGGGCCTTCGCAAGAGGTGCGCATGGCCCTCTCCGCTCCGCACAGCAGCCCCTCACACAGCTCAGAGCTGCTGCCTCTGCAGGGCCGCTGCTCTGGGCCCTCATCATCCCTGACTCGGCAAACGCCAGCCAGCCCGAGAACGGGTGAGGCTGTGAAAACGGGTAACCCAGGGCAACCCACCTGGGTTGAGGACTACGAGCCACCCTTAGCAAGTCCTAGGGCACTTGCCCTTCGATGAGGGGCACTCGCCCTTGGGTCCCCACCTCATGTTACACCCCCCAAGCCAGGCCTGCTGGTCACCGTCCCCAGCACAGACCGGAAGGGGCAGCAGCCAACAACCCCAGCACACAACGGGTTCGCTGATGCCTGCAATCCCCTCTGCAGCATTTGCACACAGCCAGCAGAGCTCCCCGCAGCACCTGGTGCCCCAGCTCCTGGCGCCGTTACACGGTGCCCAGCCCTGCCCCTGAGCGAGAACGGGCTCCCTCGGCCCTGGAACGCAGTCAGGGCCCCAGGAGAAAACCCTGCCAGCGGCCGGGGAGGACACAGGCAACAGCCAAGGGCGCACCAGACTCTGCCCATTGGTTCAGTGTGCAGGAGCCACCCGCTCCCTGCAGCCCCCCAGCCAGCAAACCCACTCAGCAGCATGGCACAGGGGTGCCAAAATCACAGGGACCCTTTCCCACCCAAGGGGCCCCCTGCTCTCAGGTGGCAGGGGGACAGATCTAGAGAGGGCAGAGTCCAGGGGAAAAGATGGACACATCCCAGAAAAACACAGGGGGTTTCCATTTCTTCTAAGGCCGAGTATGGAAACCTTGGAAATTTGGGGAAAAAGTGAAAAGAAACTTGTGTGAAATGTTCTCTCCGGAGGAGCCGTGAAAGAGGGAGGAAAGACGGCGAAACTCGAGCTACGCCAGCACTTCCAAGAGCACTTCAGTAACTGCTGCAGTTACACTGGGCTGTCCGGTGGTGAGGTCTGTCTAGAACGACAGCACACAGGGCGGACCGTGCACCGTTAAAGAGGCCGGGGTGGCTCTATACTCAACTTGCCTGCTGTTCCTTACTCGTGTGCTCTGGGATCTGGGTATGGGGATATTCCTTCTCTAGAACCACCACTTCCTTCTGGGGCTGCAGGATGATGGCAGGGCGGGTCTATTTCCATACTCGTGCTGAGCCCACAGGCTGTGACCTTCCCCGGAGTTGACACCAATATTGATGTTTTCTATTTTCAACATCTCCGATTTTTTTCTCATTCGCCATCGGGCAAAAACAAATCCACCTGACTGTGCAGCTGCGGCTCCCCCCGAACACGAGCCGCACGCGACATCGTTACTCCATCAAAGCGAAAGAATTTATACTTATTTCCTAAATCTACCAAGCAACGCTGGGGGCTCCCTCCATTCTACACCCTACACTGCTCGTTCTTAAAGAGCAAATCACGTTTAGTTTTGACAAACAAGTAACTACGGCAGATATTTCAATTTTTCCCAAAATTTCCATTAAAAAAACCCCACCCAAAACCCTGAACCTGTTTTCTCCATCCCTTCACCGTTCCTGGAGACATCCTGGCAGGCCGGGCTGCAGGAGTACAGCCGGAGGGGGGGAGCTCAGAGGCAGGTGGGAATGCCATGAAAGCCAACGAGCAGGAAGTCAGCGACACAGCCCAGGATGGTCTGGGGCGCTCGGAGTTTCACTGGCTGCTGCAGCGCTATGGGTATCACCACGCGGAAAGGCCCTGGGGGGTGGCTTGCCCTGTACGGCTGTAGGAAGCCCAGCAGCTCTGCCTGCCCTCTCCAGAGGAGCTCGCTGCATGTGAATGACATGAAGGCCTGGATGCTGCAGGAGCCTCCGCGCCTGGCCTGCCCGCTGCAGGTGCAGGATGTCACCAGCACCCTGCCCTCCCGAGCTCTGGCAGCCCGAGAAGCAGAGTCAGGCAAGGAGAGCACCGGTGCCGCCGCGGGGGGCAGGTGGTGCACGCTGCAAGGATGGGCAGGGAAGGCAGCTGACCCAGGCAACCCCGAGCGCCCTCAGCACAGCTGCACCCAAAGCCCAAGAGGCTCTCAAGGGGTCTGGGCGGAGCTGGAGTCGCCGTGACGCACAGCCCCCCCCTCGCTCCCCCCAAAGGGAAATGCTGAGACCCTGGGGGTGGGGGGGCATTGCTCCCAGTAAATGGTTTATGAAGAGACAATGCACTGCCGGGGTGACACTCACAGAACTAGGTGACCCCACGGCAGCGGCTCCCCGTGCAGTGCGGGAGGGCTGAGGTTGCAGCCACAGGCACAAACGTGCCCTGACCCCCCCACCAGCACGTCTCCCCGCCCCCCCCAAGTCTCTTTCCGGGAGCGTTTCAGGCATGGCAGGTGGCCGTGCCCTTAGCCCGGGGAGGGAGGGAGGCCAGAGGACAGCTCACGTCAGTATGCGAACCCAGCTTCATTGTACACCCTGAACACCTTCTCGATGGCGCACAGGTAGGCAGCGGTTCTCTGGTCCAAGCCCAGGTTGTACCTCGTGGCGATGTTCATGATTTGCTAGAAAACAAACAATGCGCAGAGGCACAAGGGCTGAGCCGGGCACCGGGCGGGCTGGGGGGCAGCGTGAAATCCAGCAGCCACCAGCAAGCCTGGGCCCATAACCATCCCTTCTGCAGCTCCAGCAGCAAGAGCCCTTCTGGGAGGAGGCCCCGAGGGGCAGGTCAAAGCCAGGGTTTCAGTGGCAGCGGAGAGGCCGTGCTGGGAAGACAGGGTTGTTCCGGGCAGGCTCGGGGCTGCACCAGCAGGGCTCTCCCAGTCACAGGAGCAGTCTGATGGAACGATCCTAGCGCTGCTAACACACCCAGAGCCCCCGACGCTGCACTGGGTACGGGCCACCCGAGCGCACGCAGGCCGGCTAAACACGGCACCCCACGGCAGCACATCGCCAGCGGGAACCCCCCCGGCCTTCAGTCTGGGCAGCCCCAAGTTCTACCCAGCCCTCGACAAGGGCAGTGACAGCTGTCAGTCACTTCAGGGCGAGTCTGCAGCCTGCTCAGACGCTCCCCGGCCGGGCCCAGCAGTGAGAGCGCAAGTGGGTGAGGCCTGGGAGGGGCTGTGGTTCGAGCAGCCCTGAGATCGCGACTGAGCTGCCAGGCCTCGCCCTGCGCGCCGATAACGGCACAGCGCCACGGCCAAGGGAAGCTCTTTTCTAGGGCTACACCGGGAAAAGCTGCGAACTGGGCTCCAACCCGGGGGCGCCCACGCTGAAGGGAACGGAACAAACCGCAGCCCTGGGACTGATCCCCAGGGCCCCGGTTCGGAGCAGCTCCCAAGCCTGTGTGAATACCCAGAGAGGGAGAGGACTGGGACTCGTTAGCACAAGCTGCAGTGACACCTGGGGGACAGAGGCACATACCTGGGCCGAGCGGTCCATAGTGTAGGCCAGCCCCGAGTGCACGATATCCTTCTCTGAGGCCCCCTGCAAGGGGAAACCAAATGAACCCCTTGACAGGGACGAGGTCAGCATCACCCGCCTTGCCGAGCCAGACAGAGCCTCGGGGTGAGGCAGCACGCTCTGCGGAGGGGCTAGCAGCGGGCTGGGTGGCCATGAGGCTGACCCTGTGGCCGGGTGCTCCTGCTGCTTCTCCGGGGATACTTCCCTGGCTCAGGGGTTGCCCCCGATTTACAGCAGCATGACCCTGTCGGCCCAGGGCTCAGATCACTGTATCTCGTTCTCCGTCCCACGCTAAGCCCAGCCACTGACCCAGTCAGTTCTGCAGGGCTCTCCTCTAACACCAACTGGTCCCCAGCCGCTTGAGCACCTGGCCCCCCTTTCCAAGGGCTGGTCCCTACGGCCTTGGCTTCTCAACCCAGCGCCAAGCCCGCACCACTGGGTTTCCAACACAGCCCTGGCTACAGGAACCTGGGATCCCAACCGCTGGCTGAGCTACAGGTAGCCAAAGCGCAGGCTGCCTGCAGCCAAGAGGCCGGCATGCCCCCTACTTGCCATGGGGCTCAGCCTGCGGGGCCGCCTTTGTCCCTCACCCTTCCGGCCATTTGTCCTTAAACCGTTCGGTGAGTCTGCACAGGCCAGTCCCAGGGCATTTCCACACCAGTGACACTGGGACAAAGGGGCTGGTGTAAGGTCCTCCCAGGAACCCCAAGCACATGAGGGGCCTACACCAGGTGCAGAGCCAGCTCTGTGCATCCCCGGGCGCAGCAGTGTTCTGTGGGGAGTGGGGGTCAGGGCTGCAGCCGGGTAATTCTGCACCCTGGCAAAGACCCACGGGCCCCTTGCAGCAGGGGCACAACTTGGGCAGCCCTCAGAGCTGGCCTGGCTTTTACCACATCAGTGCCCACTGCACTCAAATAAGGAAGGTCTCTGTCCCTGCACCGGCACTGATCTGGCCCACAGCTCTGGAGGGAGGCTGCCCTTTCCCAGCGCCACAGCAGCCCCCGCCCTCCAGGGGAAAAGAAACGAGCAGAGAGTGCCTGCTACCCAGGAAAAGCCTGGACTTACTGCCACCCTGGCCCGGAACTCCGGGGAGGGGATGATGGGGATCTCCCCGCTGCCCTTCCCAAGGGTCCGCTCCAGGCTCTGCTGGACAGACATCAGCAGGTGGTAGTTGGAGTCCCGCTCGTACTTGAAGGTCAGGCGGCCATAGCTCACGTGGTTGAGGTTCTTCAGCCACTCGAAGAAGGAAACGGTCACGCCGCCCGCGTTCACATACAGGTCCTGCGAGGGGAGAGGCCGCGATGGTACAGACCCGCCAGAGCGAGCCCCGTCAGAATCCAGACACAACGTCACGGCGCAGGCCACTCTTCCGAATC
>NW_020664980.1:18987054-18997391 GCF_002925995.2 Terrapene triunguis | reverse complement strand
GCCACTCTTCCGAATCGGCGTACGCTGCCCACCCTCCCACCGAGCCCCGCTTGTGCGCCACAGCTGGATTTGGCCCCACAGCATCATGTCCATCTGACAGCTCTCAGCCACTGCCCCGGCTCTGGCAAAGGGAGGGGAAGTCTGCTCAACCCTGCCTTGCTAGAGCATCAGGGCTGAGCAGGGACCACCGTGGGCCCAGGGAGAGCAGAGGAAAGCTCTCCCGCCTGTCTACACCGCATCCTGGGCTGACTCGCAGGGGGCGGGGTGAAGAGGCGTCGGCCGTACCGGGATGACGAGGATATTTCTCTGCAGGAAGATCTCATGGGCTGCTGGTGTGGTGGGGCCGTTGGCAGCTTCGGCGATAATCTGTGAAGCACAAATGGAGGCACAAGGCAGCCAATGCCCAGAGGAGGTGGACACGGGGCTGCAGTCGCGATGACCTTGTTCCCGCCTCTCAACAAAGGTTATTTCTAGCAGCCCTTCCCAAGGGCACTGAGCACCAGCAGGCAGCTACTGCGGGGGCTGCTCAGGCTGCGCCACCAGCAGACCAGATTGGTAACTGACCAGAACCTGAGGGCTGCCCAGAGTTTGTGTACAGTAAAGACAACTGCAGACCTAGGGCCTAGAGCGACCTGCTCCACCGTGAGCCACATGGAGATCATGCCTGCTGGGACCTGGCGTCTCCATGGGCTGCACCTGGCCAGCAGGCCCATGCTTGGGCTACCCCGACGTCCTGCATTTGTTTTGTTGCCTAGTGGAGAGTGACAAGACCTCCATGTGCAGGGGATACGGATCTCCTTCCCCCTCCGAAATGTCTCTCCCCACCTGTGGTTTCCTGACCCTTTTCTCGCCCTCTGGCAGTGCCCTAATGTCTGAACTGGGGCTGAGGGTTAGTTGCGGAGAGGCTGCTCTACCAGCTCCCCACTCCCTCCCAGCACAGTGAGACGTGAGGGGTTGACTCACCGCACACGCTTGATTCCACTCGGGTTTCCATAAGGAACTTTGACCATGGCAGCCGGTGCCTGGACGCCGTAACAGTGACTCATCACCTCTGCCTCATGCTCCAGCACCATGGGAATGCTTATCTGTATTCAAATGAACCCATCTGCCCATATTCCCTCTGCACAATCGCAGCGAGGAAGGGCCGGCTCAGAGTGCAAGGTGCTGCACGCTGCGTGTTGACAGTGAGTCTAAACTGGGTCGTTTATATACGGAGGGCCAAATTCTGCTCCCCGGTACCTGGGGCAGCTCCCATTAATTCGGGCTCTCCTGCATGGGAGAGCGTTCTTTGCACTGCGTACCTTGGCTTGGACCCGATGCGCGTTCTCCTTCGTGAGCTGCTTCTCGATAGCAGCTGGGATGAGGATGTCACAAGGTACTTCCAGGACGCTGCCTTCGTAAGGCTCTGCTTTTGGAAAGCCGACGATAGTGCCATGTTCCTGGAACGCCAGGGACAATTCAGCAGTGTCCAGCCAGGCCTGCAAAGCCAGCAGCTCCTCTGGGGGGAGGGATAGCTCAGTGGTTTGAGCACTGGCCTGCTAAACTCAGGGTTGTGAGTTCAATCCTTGAGGGGGCCACTTAGGGATCTGGGGCACAAATCACTACTTGCTCCTGCTAGTGAAGGCAGGGGGCTGGACTCGATGACCTTTCGGGGTCCCTTCCAGTTCTAGGAGATAGGTATATTTACTTATTCTACAAGTGGCTCACAGCTGCACCACAGCACCCTGCCATGGCTGGCTTGTGCTGGCCTTTGTAGACGCCTGAGCCATAATCTAGAGAGGAGAGGAGAGGAGCAGCCCACGCCCCACATTTCTTCTGCATCTCAAACTAGGCTGGACACTCCCCCCCTGCCCATTAAGACCACATTTTTGTGGGTCTGGATTGAACCTACCATCTTATAATCTTGTAGTTCCTTGGGATGGATCCCACTGGAATTGTAAATAGCACCATCCACCTCCCCGACACACACACAGCATGCTCCGTGGCGGTGCAGGTACCTCATGGTGTGCAGGCCCGTGTTGCCAAAGCCCTACAAGAAAAGAGGTCAGAGAGCCGCTAAGTGGGGGAATCCAAACACACTGGGATTTCCACACTGGGGCCCTTTAAGGTGTTTGGAGCTGGGCACTACTCGCTTTGGAAATGCCTAGCAGCCATCTCATGGGAGCCAGTGGCAAGGGCACTCTGGACCGTGTGGGCTAACGAGATTCCATTAATGAGACTCAGTCTTTGGAGGGCTGATGGCTACTCAGCAAGTTCTGGCACTGTAGGTGCCCCATGGTGGGTGAAGGGACCAGTCACGCAGCAGCCTAGGCGTTTACAATCACTTCCCCGATTTGCACTCATTGCACTCCTCAGCAGGAAGCTAGAGTGTTCTATTTTACCAGAAAATGGACCCAGACCAACTCCTGCAATGGGCTTTCCCCCTGGATGGTCAAGGCAGGCTAGACATTAGCTGAAGGTTAGGCAGATCTTTTATCCTCCTATGCTGGTTCAATTAACTTCCAAGAAACCAGAGGGAGGAAGAATTCTTGCAGGTAAGGGAGACCTCGTAATGGTGAGGTTCTTGGCTATTAGCAAGGATGCACCGGGATGCGGTCTCCAGCCCCTGTTTGCCAGAAGCTGGGAAGGGGAAACAGGGGATGGGTCACTCAGTGATTCCCTGTTATCTTCATTCCCACTAGGGCACCTGGCATTGGCCACTGTCAGCAGACAGGATACTGGGCTAGATGGACCTTTGGTCTGACCCGGTACGGCCGTTCTTATGTTCTTCCCCTTAAGGCAGGTGTCTTCCCCCCCGCCCCCGGATCCTAGCTCAGCTGCTGGCCAGGATCAGGTTCTTGAAGCAAAGCTGAAAACCAATTTTTTATTTAGCAAAAACAACTTCCACAGAAAAACTATAAAGGTGAAGCAGCCAAGGGCCTCTCCTCTCCTCTGCTCCATTAGCCCAGTAAGTTAATTAGAAAGTGTTCACGATCCCTTTGGAGATTGCTCAGAATAGCTAATTCAATAGAGGTGACTCCTGGAGCCATCACTTCCTTGTACAATCTCAGCTCGGCTGGCGGAGTCCTGTGGCCCGAGGCACAGAATCTCATAGGTCACAGCATATTTCTCTTGAACTGAAGCAGCAGCTGGGAGACAGCCAGCTTCAAGTCCCACGGAAAGGGAGCTCCATTAGTAATGAGTAATTAGGGAAGAAAAACCAATGTCCAGCAGCAGCCCGTTCCCCGCCCAGCAGCACTCCCATACAGGTAGTCACCCTGCACAAAGCCCTTCATTTCAGACGCTGAAGAAACGGGCGTGTGCTTGTCACACAGCTAGACACACCCATGCCCTGGACGCAAATGGACACAGTGCAGCTGTCACAACTGTCAGCTGAATGTGAAAGAGACCAGGCTTAGAACACCCCAGGAACAACAGCCTAATGACCAACCCTGTCTTTTCAGATTCATCACCCACCAAATTCCAGCCCAGAAACCTCAGGGTGCTAAATGAATCATAGAATCATAGAATATCAGGGTTGGAAGGGACCTCAAGAGGTCATCTAGTCCAACCCCCTGCTCAAAGCAGGACCAATTGCAATACAGGTGAGCCACACCTTCCTCAGTTGTTGATTAAAACATGACAAATGTATTCCAACCAGACCTCAGCAGCTCCTCCAGAACAACCCCATCCCTGCTTGGCAGTACAGATGCTAGGTCTGACCATGCCCGTTTCGCTCCTGCACATAGGCTACCGCGCGTTTGCATTTGTGGTATTAGTAAAATACTGTAGTACCTTGCCTAGAATGGACCATGTAAAGCAGGGGGTGTGCCGGTAAGTGAAGGGACCTCTCCAATTCAACACTGAGTATGGGAACATGAGTTTTAGCATGTTATGTTTTCAGGACCCCAGTCTTCCTGCAGTCTGAGAGCGATGGGCATCAGCGACTGGAGGGTCAATCCGCAGAGTCGCTACGCAGCTTCGGTGTGATCTTGCTGACAGGCTCTCCTAGGTACCACAACGTGGTGAGTAGAGAAAGGCCTGGAAGTCTGACAACACTGTCCATACACTTGGGTAGGGCACAGCAGGCTCCGAAAGACATGCCGACTATGTTCACACTAGAAACATACAGCGGCACAGCTGCACCCTCAGCCTCAAAGGAAACCTGCACAACAGATGAGCCTGGGAACTTCAATTCATAACTCTGCTAGACACAAACTCATGGACTGAATAGACACTGGATTTATGGCTTATTACAACAATCTGTGACCCACTCAACCCTGCCACCCCTCCTTTCTCCCCTATGACTGGGGAGACGTTAACAGGCCACTTCACCTTAAACCGTCTCTTGAAATGTGTGTTAACTACTTATGCAAAAAAAAAAAAAAAAAACCTTACTATGTTAGTCTATAAGGTGCCACAGGACTCTTTGCTGCTTTTACAGATCCAGACTAACATGGCTACCCCTTTGATATTTATGCAAAGCAAATTTGTTCCACCTCGTCTTTAACTGTGCCGCTCGGAGCACCTTTCCCAGACCCGCAGAAGGGCTCTGTGTAGCTTGAAAGCTTGTCTCTTTCCCCAGCAGAACTTGGTCCAATAAAAGACATTACCTTCCGCACCTTGTCTCTTATACACCGCTACCCCAATAGAACGCGGCCCGATATAACACGAATTCGGATATAACGCGGTAAAGCAGCACTCTGGGGGGGGAGGAGGCTGCGCACTCCGGCAGATCAAAGCCAGTTCGATAGAACGCGGTTTCACCTCTAACGCGGTAAGATTTTTTGGCTCCCGAGGACAGCGTTCTATCGGGGTAGAGGTGTACCTGCATATGGTCAGGCACAAGGAGAGCCTGTGTACATCGGTTCAGAAGGAACACAACCACGGGACACAGAAATCACAGGACCAGAGTGAACTTCCTACAACAGAGTCCAGAGATGCTCTTTTCCTGAGCTTTGACTAGGGAGACTCAGCTCCCCGGCCACAGGCTGCTTCATCATCCTGGAAAGCTTTTTGTCAGAGGACTGGGTGAGGAGGGACTGTGCGCGTGAGTAACGCTGCCAGAGGCAGTCGGCACATTAGCACTGGACTCTCCAGGCCACTGTGATGAACCCAGAGCTCAGGAGCTGTAAGTGCTCCATTGCCATTTGGCAGGACAAATGCTATGACATCCAGCAGGACAACGCCGGGCTGATGCAGGCAATGTTTGGAAAAATAAACAACCGAGCTGGATCAGCAGAGTCGGAGCGTAGCGGCATTTGGCAAGGAGTGAGTCGGCAGCACCAGGAGAAGAGGGCAGAGCTATCGGAGACACACAAGAGGGAAGCATTTCACCATGGTTCCAAGGCAGGCCCTGAACTGGGATCTGCAGGGAAGGTGGAGAGAGATGCAGAGAAGGCAAGCTGCCAGGTTGACTGCACACAGACACATCTGGCTAAATCAGGCTTCCCTCACCTCTCACCCAGCACAGAGACCTGAGGACACCAGCCCTACAGCGGCTCAGGTTAGACAGTGGGGATTTGGAGACAGACCCACCAGGGTGGAGGCACAGAGTTATGCAACATGTTTGATTTTCCAAGGTGCTTAGCACCCAAAGCTCCCACGGACTTCAACAGCACTTGTGGGTACTTTTCCCCTCTGAGAATCGGACCCTGGCTTACATGCAAAGCCCTGAGAACTCCCGGATTCCATGGAATTCTCCCCGTGCCACAGAATCATGCTCCAGAATCTCAGCTTTTTTTTTTTTTAAAAAGATGTTTCCAGCCCTTATGGTTGCCGAGATAGCCTTGAAAACATGAGCCGAGTGTAACCGATGCAGTCCGAGTACCTACAGTCTGCAACTGCTGCCTGCCTGAGTCTGCAGAGAGCCTGAAACAACAGCTCTAAGAAGTGCTAACCACCCCATTCATTTGAAACTGGGACCTGTGGACTCCATAGTTCCATAATATGGCAGATTCCCAAGATGCAAAATTCACCATTTTTGCTCTAGCATTCACCATTTTGCTGTGGCTGGGCACCTGGTATTTTGTTCACCGTCTCCCTGCCCTGCTGGGACCTGCTGTAGCTGTATCTTTCACTGCAGATGTCCTCAAAAGGGGAAGCAGGATTACAGCACGTGCTCTCTGCACAATTCCACAAATCCAAGCGCAGGGGTCAGGAGGCTAGAGCTGCCAGGGAGCTGACCCGCTGAAGCTAGCTCCAAGCCCCACTGCTTCCCTGGTTCATATGGAGAGAAGAAGGAGATTCATCCATGAGCCATCGCTGCATGTTTGAGCGGGCTGCGGAGCGTGGGAATGAGAGGTGCCTGGCAGCAGAACATATGAAAATCAAAGAGAAAGCCCTGAGATTTACTGAAGAGCATTATATAAAAGCTAGGGATTAGTTATTACTATTAAGTTAACACTGGTGTAGTGGTTATCACAAAACGTAGGGATTCCTGCAGCAGACTCTGGTCCCGCACATGGGGTCTTGCTTATTTCTGCAGGTACCGGACACGTGAACCTGGGAGGGGCATAGCTGCAGGCCCCGAACTCTGAGCATCTGGCCTTAGTGTGTAACCAACATGCAACCAGCTACTACGACATGCTTTGTTCCCAAGGTATTAAATGTGCAGCAAGCTGCACTGGGATGTTCCACGGCTAACACAGGACGCTGCACCAAACCACAGCACAATTCACAGAGCCGCAGGGGGTCAGCTGTTGAGGCCAACTGTCTTCCCATCTGGAGACGGGCTGTGTTCTCAACGGCGGACGGGAGGCTGGGAGATAAACGTCAGGCAGCATTGCTGGAGCTGAGCCTGAAAGACAAAGTCTCCTTTGTCGACATGGACGGAGGATGCGAAGCAGCTGAATTCTGCTGGGAACGGAGCGATGGCGACAGTGAAGACCACAAGAAAACAAGCCTAGTTTACAATGTTATGGCTCTGCCCAGTGCTTACCTGCAACGCAAAGGTCTTGCCAGGGAAACCAGGGCTCAGGCCAACGAGGTTCATGTAGAGAGTGTTGTTGATGTAGTTCTCAATCCCATGCAACAGACCACGGCCTGTGGCGGAGACTCGCCCATGGATTCCTCCCTGACTAATAGGCTTCCCTGTCACACAGGCATGGGCATTGATATCCTACAATTCCAAACAGAAGAGCAAAGGTCAAGCCCGCGTCTTGCTCGACTGGTCCAGGGAAAACAAGGCCCATTAGAGTTCAGACTTTCCACAGGCCCAGCCCAGTCAAAGATAAAGCAACTTTACTGTCAGCCCCATTTTAGTACCAGACCCAGCTAGTCTGCCCCACCCCAGCCTCAGTGGGAGGCCACCCCACAAGCCATGGGAACGTACCACCTCCCAAAGGAAGCAGCAGTTGCTCAGCTTGCCGTAGAACAAGCCAACATTACCTTGTAGCCGAGAGTGCGGGAGTAGGTGTCGGCAATCCAGGACATCTCCTTTTCCCCTGTATTTATGTCAGGAGCAGCAACGTCAGTTCCAGGCCCTGCCAGGGAGAACAGATCTGTCAATTCTGGTTCCTTCTCAATTCGGTCTCTTTGTTCAAACAGATCACAGCACCTGCACTTCTGAAGGGCCCGGGGATTACAAGGCCAGCTGAACCCAACGCACTGTTGCCTTTAGACGTAGCTAATGATCTTCCGTCTGCAACATGGCATTTCCGGTCCACTCCAGTCACAGCCTCACTGCCCCTGGGCTTTGCCCTGACTCTTCCCAACCGTCACACACCCATGGTGACTCCAAGATTCTTTGCTGTGTGACGACTCTCCCTTGATCCGTGTGTGTCACACACCGAGGGAGAAGGAACTACGAAGCTTCAGATCCCACACACACACCCCTGGCTGAAAAGGCCGGGGGAATCTCGATGGAACGCAAAGGTCACAAATCAGTGGTCTGGTATTGTGTTATCTGTATGACCAGATCGCCTAGGAACCCAGCCAGGGACCAGGACCCCCTGTGCTAGGTGCTGTACGAACACAGAACAAAAAGACGGGTCTTCTCCTGGACGCTCTGCAGTCTAAGTGTACGACAGGTGAAAACAAGACAATATCGCTCAACGTGACAAGCAGTGGCCCCAGCACACCTGCTGACTAGCCACTTGGTTCTCTGCTGGGTCCTTTGCCTACCTGCAAAGCAGTCATTTTTCATACAGCCCTGGAGGAAAATGTGGGAAGGAGCCAGCCTCACCTATAAATCCCTTCTTGGCCATTTCAACCGTAAACTGCCTTGTTATTTTCTCCAGCTCACCTTCCTGTGCAAGAACATCAACATTCAGCCATTACTGGGGCCCCCGAAAGAAAAGCGAATACCTGAGGTATGGCAGCCAGCAGGGGCCATATGCCTGTACAGGGGCAGCGTGTTCTGATGTCCACAAAGCTTCGAACATGGCTGAGGCGCTGCAGGAGTTAATGCAACTGGTGCTGTACAGAACCGGGGCGCCCTGTTAGACTGACGTGGACAACGAATGCATGCTTGGTCGCCTCTGCCCAGCCCTTCAGCCCAACTCTAACTCACAACTTGCCCCGACACACCTGCTGGTACAGCTCCAGCCCCAGCCCCAGGCCCAGCCCCGCAAGCGTGTCTTTTGTCACCCGCCTGGCTGAACATACTGAATCAAAGCTCATCAGCTCTTTCTCCCCCAGAGCTGCTTTTCACAGCCACTGGAGAGAGCTGCTCCCCAGCAATGCCTCTTCCTCGCTTGTCAGAGTGCATTGCTAGGAATGGCTGCAGGAATCCCGTGCAAATGGAGCGTGAACAATAAAAAGGAAATAATGCCAACTTACTGAATACTTCTTTGGATCAATCTTCACGCCAGCCATGGCACCACCAAAGGGAACATCTGAAATTCATCAGGCACCCAGATCAGTGACAGGCACCCCGACGTCCTGCCCTAACGCACCCTTTTGTTATGAAGCAGGGCTGTGCGAGTGACTGCCCCAAGTCTGCTGGGGCATCGCTCCAGAAGGGGAGCTAACCCAACGCACAGGAAGTACGGTTGGTAACGAGAGCACAGGGCCAGACCCCCATGCCACACTAACCTGTCACTGCCTCCATAACTACATCTGTAAGGCCCAGGTCCTAAACGAAGAATGGCTAGTGAACCTGTACCTGTCACAATCACCACCAGCAAGGACTGACTCCGTGACAACCAGGAGACACAAGATGTATTTCATGAGTGAAACCCCTGTGACAGGACCTCCGGGGTACAACCTGGGACTGTGGGACTGCTGTGCCCCCTTAACTCGCCAGCCTGGGCTGTCTCACACATTGCTACGCCAGTGGCAAGTAGCCAACCCCTCCAGGCACTGTTATCACTCAGCCATCAGCACATGGAGCCCACACCCAGGTAAATTGCATGAAGGCTCCCTTGAGCCACTCATGAATTATACAGAGAGACGCATCAGCAAATCACCCCCGCCCCCAACCTTGCACCTCAGAAATATACCATCTCACACTGCTCAAGACTCCCTTGGACAGCGCAAGCTCATTAATTAGTTTGCCACTCCAACAATGGATAGTGGACGTACACCAGCCCTTGTTAACCTACTCCCACTCCAGCACTCACGTTTTTTCACAGTTTTTCAAGATAGAACAGAATTCCTTGATCCCACCACTCAAGAGGATTGGGGGCATCATCACGCACTTTACATAGCACAGTACATCTTGGCTAACACACACCGATCATGGTTACACGCGGCACTTTGAGAACAGGGCTCATTATCAAAGCACAGCATGAGCTCTCCTAGGTGATAGAAGTCTGGCATTCCACGAGCACCACCACCCCACTGACAGAGCCCACCGGGCGCCTTCCCAGCTCTCACTGACTTACCCACCACCGCACATTTGTATGTCATTAAGGCTGCCAGGGCTTTTACATCATCAATGCTAATTGACTCCGAAAACCGAACCCCTGGGGAAAAGCAGAGAGACAACAAATGAAGGAGACCTGCATATCCAGCAAGACAGTGGCACAGAGGAGAGTCAAAAAGGGCCCAACGCTGTGGCCAGCCTCTCTGCAACGGCAGCACCTAGTCACAGCTCAGACCGGCCATCGCTCAGCTCCACTTGTTCCTCTCAGGTGCTCTGAGAAAGGAAGGTTATTGCACGGGCACCAGACACCATCCAGATACAGCTGCTCAGGTTTCATTTAGCAACCTGGAGGTGGTGGAGTGTTTCCCCGCCAACACTCTTCTCGTCTGAATGGCTCATGGAGAAGTAAGGTGGGTAACCGGCACCCTGCCCTGGCAGTGTTAATGATCAGGGACGCTGCAGCGCCTTTAGCATCAACCCGGCGGGAGCGTTAATGGAGGGAGAGGCTGGGCAGGGGAGGCTGTGCT
Organism: Terrapene triunguis; assembly: GCF_002925995.2. Lineage (NCBI taxonomy): Eukaryota > Metazoa > Chordata > Testudines > Emydidae > Terrapene > Terrapene triunguis. Next base: position 18,987,077 of record NW_020664980.1, on the reverse strand, counting down.
GGGCTCGGGCCTGCCCCCCTTAC
>NW_020664980.1:18952449-18987044 GCF_002925995.2 Terrapene triunguis | reverse complement strand
CTGTGCTGGGCCCGGGCCTGCCCCCCTTACCCCCTTTGCAGGGCAGGAGGTGCTGGCTGTGCTGGGCCCGCCAGCCCTCGATCACCTCCCAGTGGCCGCTGTCCCGCTTTACGGGGATGGACACCTCCAGCACGTGGCTGCAGCGCTGGATGGTTTCCAGGATGCCCTGCACCCACTGCCGCTTCTCCTTCGCGGGCCGCGCGCTGCGGAGCTGCTGCACCAGGTCAGCCTCGGCCACGCGCATCGCCCGCGCGCAGAACGTCTCCACCATGGGCAGGAGGCCGGGCGCGTCGAGTCCGGCCTGGGCCGCGGCCGCCACGTGCTTCCCCCTGCGCCAGCCGAGAGCGCAGCCGCCTTTCCCGCCACTTCCGCCTTCCGGTGCGTCACTTCCGGTTGGCGGAGCCCCGCCTCCGTTCACTGGCTGCCATAGTAACGCGGCCTTACGCCGGCCCGCCTCTGCTAGGAGCCTGAGCCTGAGCCCGGCCCGCCCGCTCCGCCGAGCCGCCCCCACCGCCTCCCAGTGCCGCGGCCCGGCCCCCAGCAGCCTCTGCATGGCCGCGGCTCGGGCTGGCCGGGGAGCCTGCTCCTGACACAGGCGCGGGCGGGCGAGACGCGGACACCCTGATTGGCTGAGAGGGGGGCCAGGGCAGCGTCGGAGAGGAGACTCTCCTGATTGGCTGAGGGGCCTGGGGGCTGGACGTGAGATGATGGACGCTCCCGAATGGCTGAGAAGGAAGTGGGCGGGGTGTCATCCCACCTTTCGGATTGGCTGAGAGTCCGGCCAGCGGGTGACAAGGCGGGAAATGCAGCTGTGACCCAAGCACGTTGCGCCCCTTGGGCCAGAGGGGCGTGGCGAGGCCTAGGGGGCGGGGCCATTGGGGGCAGGAGGATGGGGGCAGTGGGCTGTTGCTCCCAGCAGCCTTTGCTCCATGCTGCCCCAGGGCGGGCGGCCAAGGCCCAGCAAGGCCATGCCAGCCAAGTGGGCTCTGCTGGGCCCCCGCCCCCCGGGCCCCACTGCCCCCGCCCCACAGGGCTCTCCACGGGGGGGCCCGCTTAGGAAGTAGGGCGGCTGTGGCCCTTGGGGCCCGTGCGAGACGCATGGTTTCTGGCCCCTGGGGCAGTTCCTGGGACGAGCTCCAAACCGGCCCCACGGTTTGCTGCCCCGGGATGTACCGTAGGCACCTCTCCCGTGCCCTGCTCTGCCGCCCAGCCAGGCTCCCCGCACCAGGAGAGCGTGCGGCTGCGTCGTGCTGAGCTGCACCCTGCACGTTCGCTCTGGGGCCCAACGACCACGGTTCGCTGTTTCACCCCTGGCAGAATGCTTGGGATCAGGGGAGGAGTTTGACCATCCCTTGTTTTCCCAGTCTGAGCTCTGCTGGCTTGTGGAGACTGAACTCACCTCAAGCTGGTGATAGGTCATAGGGACAGGGCTTCCCAAAGTCGGCTGTTTCACAGTGCCAGGGAACCTGGGCGGGGGGATGCCAGGTCGTGTGCACACGGAGAAGCAATCAGGGTAGTCTCCAGAGTGGTCACCCTAGCACCGTTCTCTGAGTTCACGGGCACCAACTACGTTCATTTAAAAACATTTTTAATTCACTAGAACGGCCTCATTTTATATTTAATATTTGCCGCTGGGAATTAGCTCTTAAGTAAATAACATGTTTTACAAAACAAACTTAATGAGGCATTTACCTGATAGATCTCAAACCTCATAAGGTAAAGAATGCATATTTATAACATAGAGTACCAAGACATGTTGGAATTTTTATTCTTAAATACCAAAGTCATTAAAAGGACATAATCAAGTTGTTTTTAAAATAATGTTTAAATATTCATTTCTTACCTCCAGACTCTTCGAAAACTGAAAAATAAATACTTCCTTACCCTAACTTGGCTTTCCTCCATCACATGCACACTCGTTTGTTTTTGTAGGGTTCTTTATGATCAGCATGGAGCTGCTCTAGTTGCTTTTTAGAAAACATTGGTTTGAGGAGAATTACATGCGTCTTGTAAACAAATATAAGAACAAAAAACTCCAGGGTGCCCCTTATATAATACAAATCTGTATTGAAATCTGGTTAGGTTTGTAACACAAGTTAACAAAAGCTCTTTCCGCACTTAGCTCCTGGTGCCCTCTCGATTTCACATTCCCTACTGAAGAAGTAAGTGCTGGGGAGTCACGCTGTATTCCTTGTGTATAGTGAAGTGATTGGATCTCTGCTGTAAGTGTAAAACTCATCACAAGCTTAACTTTGGAACCGTGATGGGGCTTCCATAGTAATTGTCAGTATTATTTTCCCTCCGCTTCCTTAGGCGTAATAGCATCTTGTGTGATTCGTGTTACTCCTGCTGTACTTTGAGCAGAGGTGTCATTGTACTGTCCCCTGTGCAGGAGCGGTGCCAGGGGTTTTGGCGCCCTAGGCGGGGGTCCTTCCGCGCTCCCGGTCGTCGTTGGCAATTCTGCGGCGGGTCCCGGAGCGAGTGAAGGACCCGCCGCAGAATTGCCGCCGAAGACCCGGAGCACGGAAGGACCCCCCGCCGCCGAATTGCCGCCCCCCCAAATCCTGGTGCTCTAGGCAACCGCCTAGGTCGCCTAAATGGAAGCGCCGGCCCTGCCCCTGTGGCATCCTAGGGTTGCCAACTTTCTAGTTGCACAAAACTGAACACCCTAACCCCGCCCCTTTCCCCAAGGCCCCGCCCCCCGCTCACTACATTTCCCCCTCCCTTGGTGGCTCGCTCCCACTCACTTTCACAGGGCTGGGGCAGGGGGTTGAGGTGGGAGGGGGTGAGGGCTCCAGGGTGGGGCTGGGAATGAGGGGTTCAGGGTGTGGGAGGCGGCTCTGGGCTGGGGCAGGGGGTTGGGGTGCAGGAGGGGGTGCGGGCTCTGGGCTGGGGCTGGGGATGAGGGGTTTGGGGTGCAGGAGGGTGCTGTGGGTTTGGGGGTGGCTCAGGGGTAGGGCAAGGGATTGAGGTGTCAGCTTCCTCGGGTGGCTCCCGGTCAGTGGCGCAGCAGGGGGGGCTAAGGCAGGCTGCCTGTCTATCCTGGCACCGCACTGCGCACGCCCCGGAAACAGCCAACAGGTCCAGGTCCTAGGCTGGGGGGCCAGGAGGCTCCATGCGCCGCATGGCTCTCGCATGCAGGCACTGCCCCCCCCCCACTCCCATTGGCTGCGATACCCAGCCAACGGGAGTGCAGAGCCGGTGCTCGGGGCGGGGGCAGCACGCGGAGCCTAGGAGCCAGACCTGCTGGCCGCTTCCGGGGCACAGCACAATGCCCCAGGACAGGCAGGGACTAGTCTGCCTTAGCACCGCTGACCGGACTTTTAACGGCCCGGTCAGCACGAGGGTCCCTCTTTGACCGGGTGTTCGGTCTCCCTCTGGCACCCAGAGCTTTTCTCTGCGTGCTTACAGTCCATTCTGAACCCAGGCCACCCCACAGTTATCATTTGCCATCTTAAAAGTCGACCGTTTATTCCTGGTTTTGGCGTTCTTCCCCTTACCCAGTTTCTCATCCATGACAGAACTTTGCCTCTCCCCTCTGACTACAGAGATTCCTCAATAGCCTCTCGTGAGAAAGGTTGTCAAAGCTTGTTGAGAGCCCTAACCAATGATGTCAGCTGGTTCTCCTTCGTCCACTGCTTGGGTGACATGCTCAGATAGCTCTCGCAGAGTTAGCCGCAAATTTCCGCTCCGAAGCCGTGCTTGTTAGACCTTCTCCTGTGTGTAAAACGACGGCTTCCCCTCGTGAAGGAAGGATCGCTGGGCTGTCCTTCAGCGAATCAGCCCTGCCGCCTTTTCAAAGCTGCGTACAACATCTGTCACCCTTCCAGCCCTTCCGCACAGGGTTCCTCAGAACTGCTCCAGATTATCACCCTATTCCAGTGCGTTTATTTCCTTGCAGGCCAGGGAGGGAGCTCACGAGTCTCTTGCAGGTTTCTTGTACACTTAAGAATTGCTTGTTGGCAGAGCAGAGTGTGGTCGTCAACTCAACAGCATTTCTCTGTCTGTCCATAATGTGAACACCGCAGCCGGGAATTCCGGCACTGCCGGGAATCTTCTAGAACCCTACTGCGTTTGGTGACAATTGGCAAACTGGAAGAGGGAAATGGGGGACACACGGAGCCCCTGGTTAGCACAGCCATAGCTTCAACCCCCCGGAAAGAACCAGGGGATGGTGTCATTCCTGTGCCTAACTCTGGGTCTCCAGCTACTTTTCTAGGGGAGCTGGAGTTTTATTTGTAGGCACTGGAGAAGGGCAGCAAAGTGAACTCTAGCCCACCCAAAGGTTACAATGGCACCTGTGATAGATAGGACTTGTATTCATTTAGCCCATTTATTCCATCTACACCAATGCAACAGGCTATATCCTACAATCTCCTGGAGAAACCGCATGGAATGGCGTTAAAGTATGAACCGGACAAGTGCTGCAAAGGCTGACCACAGGGTGGGCAATACCGGATTAGACAGGAAAGTGACCTAGTACTAAGTATGGGCTCTAGGCTTGGGGTTGTTTTTCTTTTAACTGTAACCTCCTGTTTCCAAACCCTTCTACTTGCTTCCATTTGAATCTCTACCACAGGCTCCGTTAAAGAAACTTCAATCTGGCTTGACTATGGACATGTCCCTTGTGCTAAGCAGGGTATTGAACGGAGGTGGGCCCAGTGAAGTGGGGAGCACTGCTTTCCCAATGGCCGCAGATCAGGGTGCACTGCAGGTGTCCAGAAGAGAACGGCCGGGCACTCAAGTGGAACAAAGTGGGGTGTGTAAATTGCCAGCCTGCAAGAGGAAAGAGTGGGGCTCCCAGAGCGTATTGGCAGCAGACGGTGGCTGGGAGTGTTTCCCCAGGTGCGTACAACAGACTAGGCTCTCTTCCGTTGTGATTCTCCCCAGACATCCCGGATAACCCCAGAAAGTGTCATGACAACCTTTGGGTCTTGGTTTCTCAGGCACAGGTGATTGGTGTGTGGTCAGAGGAGCTCCTAGTCTGATTTCAAAGTGGAGAAAGAAAACAAGCAGCAGCGTGACCAATTTCCTTCCATTCTCTTCAGCGCATGGTTCTGCCACAGGAAAGGTCAAACCACCGGGGCCGTCTTGCTCCCCGAGAGCTGGGGGGACGGACCTGAGTGCGTTCTGGCTCTGTCAGGCCTTTCTTACGCACAAGGTGAGGCAAAGGGAGTGTCTGAACCCAGAGTGGCCCCATTGCTCACCCCCTGGGGCTGGGGTGCAACCCCGGGGGCTGGCGGGGAGCTGTCCCCTCACGTTTTCACTGCCCCCCCCCACTCAGGCATGTACATGGCCTGTTCCTCCTCAGCCTTTCTGTGTGGTTCCCCCATGCCTGGGAACAGGGACAGAGACACCCCCCCCCCCATCACAGAGTCCCCGGGCGATGCTCTGGAACTGCTCCCCACAAAGCCAGGCAGAACTCTGGGGAAGTCTCCTCTCCCTTGGAGCAGACTGTCTCCAGGGCAAGGAGCTCACATGGCTTCACCTTCCTGGGTCTGACCTTTGGAGCATTCAGCATCCTCTGCCCCTCCGTGCGCTTCCCACAGCGAGTCCGCCCTGGCGGGGTCCTGGGGAAGCCAGAGGGTCCTGCACGCACCCCCACTTCGCAGTCAGACATGACTCTTAACCAGCCAGTAAAACAGAGGTTTATTAGATGACAGGAACATGGTCTAAAACAGAGCTTGTAGGTACAGAGAACAGGACCCCTCAGCCGGGTCCATCCTGGGGGGCAGCGAGCCAGACACCCACGTCTGCACTCACTCCACGTTCCCAGCCAGCTCCAAACTAACTCCCCCTCCAGTCCCTCGACCTCTGGGTTTGTCTCTTTCCAGGGCCAGGAGGTCACCTCATCTCTTTGTTCTCCAACACCTTTAGCTATCTCCTTGCAGGGGGGAAGGGCCCCAGCCATTAGTTGCCAGGAGATAGAGTGTCGGCCATTTATGCACACTGGCCCTTTGCTCTGCAACAACCTCACCCCCTAGAGACTTAAGAAATGCATAGGGGAAACTGAGGCACCCACACAGTATTCAGAGGAAACATTAAGAACAGTCCCAGTTCGTCAGACCCCCTCACCACGAAAACGCAGGGAGACCTCCATCTCAGGGGGCTGAGGACCCCAGCTAGGCTCTGAGGCTATCCCTGTGGGCTGGTGTGTGGGGGAGATCTGGGGAATGCCCTCACTCTGTGCGGTGAGAGGCGCAGCAAGAACAGCACCATGGCAGACGCCTGCCATTCAAAGCAGTGGGGGCGAATTGCTGCTCAGAAGGGGGATTCCTGGCTGGACAGAGCAGAGGGCGGCAGTGCTGGAGGCTGGCAGGGTGCGGAGTGTGAAGCACTGGGGAGGGCGGGGCTGAAATGCACCTGCACCCCCATCCTTGGAGCATTTCCTCTCTCTTCTCTCTGCCTTGACCCTTACCCGGTGGGATCTGCTGCTTGATGCCTTGTGCAGAGGTACCAGCCCCTGCGAATGCAGGAGGACAGGCTCCTGACCTCACAGGCGAAGCACAGAGTGCAGACTTGGAACGGCAGCTCCAGGGTCACTGCAGGGCAAAGAGGCTCCGGGACGCTGGCAGACCAGGTGCCGTCTCGTGCCAAGGTCCTCAGGTCTCAACAAATACACAGCTGGAATCAGGCTGGCTGGCTCACCCGCGTGCTAGCACTGTTAAAACAGGCATTCGAAGGAGAAGACTGTGTTTGTCTTTAGACTTTATTGGATGCTTGTGAGTTGCTGCCACCATTAATCTCCCGTATAACAGCTCAGCTGTGTCTATATTGTATCATTTGGGCTGTTGTGTTGTGAGCCTCTGGGATTGTGTAAATCGCCAGCCAGGAGAGAGACATTAGCTAGTGTGACGGGCTAGACTCCAGCAGAAGGGGTCACGTTCAGCCCTCGACACCAGACGGCCCATCGTGGGACTTTGCAGCGGGAAGTTCCCTACCTACCCTCGCCAAGAGGACAAACAATTTTTGTTGTTACTCTGCCTCCTCTCCGTAAAGAGGAGTCAGGCAGGAGCCTCCTCCCACCAGCTGAGCTGTGCCGCCGAAAGCACGTGGGAAGGAGAGAATAAAACCGCTAACAAGGAGGAACCAGATATTTCTGTGGTGCGGGGGCTCTTGGGGACAGGGTGTTTCTAGACATACGCAAGAGACCCCAGCTGCTTAGCCTGGCTAAGCCGTATAGGTCAAATAGAGCTTGCTGATGTGAGCCCCTATTACCTCTAGAAACCTAAGACTAACTCACTCGCGTGTCTGTGTTTTCCTGCTTTAACCCTGTAAATCTCTCTCTAAATTCCTTCTCCTGTTTACTAAATCTTCATGCAGTTACTATAGGATTGACTACAAGCCTTGTCTTTGGTGTGAGACTTAAAGCACAATTGATCTGGGATCAGTGACTGGTACTCGGAGACTGGGCGTAACCCGAATATTGCTGTGATTCTTGGTGTCACAGCTGTCACTCACCCGGGGGTGCACCCCAGGGGACTGTCTGGGACCCCGTCTTAAGGCTGATCTAGCGTCTGAGAAGTTTGCACCGGGTGCAATTGGCTGGTGAAATTTAAGGTCAGAGCTCACGGACCAGGTGAGGTTTGTGCCGTGGTTTGTAACTGTTGCCCTGAGGCTGTTGCCCTGAGGCTGCTCTTGGGTCCCCACTGGGAGCCCTACAGGCTCCTGGCCCCATCTCTGGGGGAGCAAATTGCTGAGCTCAGTGCAGGGGCTGGGGGTCAGGGGCTGGGGGCTCTTCTCCTGGCTCTGACCCCATCTCCTCTGAGCCTGTTCCCCACCTGGAAATGGGGTGTTAATCCTGACCTGGCCTGCGGGTGCACCGATCTCCTCAGACGCTGAAGGGCAAAGGATGGTTTATTCTCTGAGGAGGCTCCTTGTGGATGGGTGGGTGTCTGGCACGTGGCCGGGGATGTGTGGGTAGGGTGGATTGCGGGACCAACCGCCTGTGTGCAGCGTGGGGGTGCAGAGAGGCACTCAGTGTGTCTGGCTTGGGGCGGGGGTGTGAGCCAGATTTATACAGGTGAAGATTTTGCTTTCCATCTGCCGGACCCACATCTGCTCCAGAGCCTGGCCTTTCTGCATGGCTGCCTGCAGAAAACTGGCAGAGCACTCTTGCAGATAAAGCACGCAGCCATGTGTGAAAGGAGGGGGATGGGCGGAGTGCAGCCTCTGGAAATGCCTTGCCTTTCTCCAAGCGAGCATCCTCCTTTCCCAGCCCCTCCCTGCACGCCCAACCAAGAGACGGGCCCACACTGGCCCCAAGGGGTTCCGATGACCTTTGCTGGGTCTTCCAGTTCTGTCTCTCCCCCGTGTCTGTGCCAAGAGCCAATCGACCTCTCACCCTTCGATTGTGGCTTTGATGTGAGATAAAACATCCATTTCCTTCTGGCTTCTGCTGCAGGGACGTCCTGGGGGAGCCAGGGGGAGGTGTGCCCCATACAAGCCTTGGGGCAAAGGTGCGTCCCACCAGGGCGTATCCACGCACATCCCAAACTGAGCTGCTCAGATCAGCGTTTGGGGTGTGGCAGACCTGTGGGGCCCATGCTGAGTGCCCCCCATGTGGCGTTGGCATGTCCTGGTCTGGCGCCCATGTGTTGGAACTGAGCCCAGAGGCGGTTTGCACATGTGGCACAGGGGGCTTGTGGGGGAGCAGGTGCGTGCGTGCAGGTGACAGCATGGAGGGGTGAGACCGACTGGATCCCAGCGTGAGAACCATCCTCAGTGCGTGGAAGTGTGCCTTGGGGTTGTGTGGGCGTGGCCGTGGTGATGTGGAGAGCTCTGGCTGGCCGTGTGAGATGAGCAGAGGGGAATCTGCCTGTTTTCCCACGCTGTGCTGGAGGGAGCCGGGCTGCCTTTGCGTGGCTGTGCATGTCGTTTGCCAGGCATTGCCAGCGCGACTTACCAGGCACAGGGCCACTAGGCTAGTTTCTGCATAGCCCAGGCCTGCATTAACGCCTGTTCACACTGGAGCTAGCTAAAGAATCCAACCTCGATTTCAAATTGCCAGAGGAGATGGCGAATGCACCCCAGGGAGGCTGCGTAACTTTGTGTGTGTAGTTGTGTGTGTACTCGTAGCAGTGTGTGTTCTGGTCCACGTGGAGCCATGCTGGGAGCACGCCGGTGCGTACATGGCCTTGTGCGTGGGCCGTGCGTTCACATGCCTCGTCCCGTGCTTGTGCGAGCAGTCACTCTCCCGACGGTGCATGCACAGAGGGGAAGGCAGACCGTGGAGGAGGGGCTGCGACTGTGCCAGCCTCTGCTGGGGTGAAGGCGTATTTCAGGCGTCGAGAGCACGGAGCGCGTTTCCAAGGTGATAGGGAACATCTTGCTCAGCCTCTCTCCTATTGTTAGCCTGCCAGTCGCACGCCTTGCGCTGGGAGAGGAGGAGGCAGTCGTCCTCCGAGGGAGAAAGCTCCATCTGAGCCTCCCCTAACTCACGCCCCCGTGAGCCGTGGGGCTGGCCCCCGAAGACGCCTGGCTGTGCCCGGTTCAAAGGGACCTGCTTCATCAGAGCGAATTCTGGGGCCATGGCTGGGGAGGGGCCAGGGGGAGACAGCGATTTAGGCTGGGATGGGTGTGGGCCCAGGAGCATAGCATGGCTGGGGGCTGGTAGAGAGACCTGACCCAGCGATGGGGTCACTACGCCAGCGGAAAGGTGCCAAGACAGCACCAGCCGACTCGCCTGTCCAGCCCCATTGGCACAGCCCAGCCTGGCTCCGTGGCTGCCCCAGGCACAGCCAGACCGTGGGCCCGCCGCTGTCCTCTTCTCCAGCATGGAAGTGTGGGTCCCACTGCAGTGCATCCAGGCATCCCCTCCCCAAGGGCCGGATGGGGCTGGAGGGGCTGGACCAGGTGGCGGGGGTTTGCGATTGGGCCCACGTCCCTCCCCCCAGCGGCACTGCAGGACGCCTGCTGATGACAGCCCTTGGTGACTGCGTGGGTGGGGTGGGCTCTTTCCAGGGTGGGGGGTTGCTGGGCCACGGCCGGATCCGTGCCCGAGCCATTGGCAGCTTGTGAGTTTGGTGGGTTTGCATCTTGGGTAACAAGCAGTTGCCATGGCAACTGTGGGATAACAGTGGGGGTTGTTCTGGGATCTCTGCTGCAGGGGGCGGGGGAGGGTGAATGTGTGGCTGGGGGAGAGGGTGAATGTGTGCCTGGGGGGCGGGGGAGGAAGAGGAGGGGAGCAAGGCGGGGCACACCCGGGCTGGGCTCGTATCTTGCGTTCTGATTGGCTGTTTGGGAGCCAGGGCCAGTTCCCCCTGGGGGGAGGTGCCCCCAGGTGTGGGGCAGGCTGGCCAGCTGTGGGCAGCGGGGGGGCGTTAGGGCAGCCAGGGGCTGTGGCGACACCACCGAGGTGTGGAGTGGCCCCAGGACACACGCCCAGTCGGAGGCAGACGTGCCGGCAGGGCCTGCTGTGCACAGACAGTGGCACCAGCGGCGCTGGGAGGTGCTCAGCGGGGTGGGGGGGTGGCTGTCCAGCTGGGGGGGTGTCGGGCCGCAGGGTTCTAGGTGCCGTGTGACACACCGGGCCCAGCGGGGGGAAGGGTGCTGAGCTCTGCCTGCACAGGGACCCCCTCGTCCTCATCTTAACCCTGCACGGCAGTGGCCAGCCTGGAGCGAGGCACGGGGCAGCCGCTGCTCCACCTGGCGCTCTGCCCCCGGGCCAGGGCTGGGGCCACTGCAAACTCGTGTGAGGCTAGTGGCTCCCAGGACTGTCTATGCACCCCGGGGCCGGGCTGCAGGGACACAGACACACTAACGTGCCAGCACGCCCATGGACGTGTGCACACCCTCACGTGCCCAGCCACACGCACAGACGTGCACACTCAGCCACCTCCCCATACGCACATATCCACACATGCATGCGTACAACCATGCCGGAACAGCTCCCGAGGTGTGCACACCTCTCACACACACACACGCACGCTACACGGGCCTGGCGTCCTGCCCTCAAAAGCCAATGGAGGCGCTAGTCCCACAGGAAGCAATGGACACCGGGTGCACGGGGCTCTCGGGCTGCAGGTCCCTGCCCCCGGGGGCGCTGGCCTGGGTCGAGCATGCAGCTGCACAGGGACCTGCCCTGCCCCAAGGGGGCGCTGTTATTATTCTATTTATTTTTATTTCCTTCCTATTTTTAGCATTGGGGTTTTTGTTCCAACCTTGCTGTTTACCGTTCTCGCTGCCTACATGCCCACGTTGCCAGGCAACCAGGTGCACGGCTCATGCTGATTGGCTCCAGCAGCTGGAGTGAACCCTGGAACTATGGTGGCCCCCCCACGCACCCGGGCCCTATAGAGCTGTATGGGCTGGAGAGACGGGCTGGGAGGGGTGGGCAGGAGGCAGGAAAGGGTGAAAAGTGAGCAGGGCCGGGCACATGCCCGTGCAAGGGGACCGCGCTGCACCAGACGCCCCCCAGTGCAGGGTGGGTCTCGCTCTGCCGAGTGCAGCCCGGGTAACCCACGCTCCGGCCCAGCCTCTCCCCACGCGGTCTGCTCCCCCCCCCGAACTCCACCCACTGAGGCTCAGCCCGACAAAGGGGCCAGGAGCTAGTCAGGAGGGGGTGAGCCCCTGGGGGGCTCGGGGCTGCACTGGGATGTAATTAGGAGATGAGGAAACCAGCACCCACAAGGGAAGGGACTTGCCTAAATCCCACAGCAAGTGAGGGGGATGGGAACAGAACCCAGGAGTCCTGCCCCTAGTCCTCTGTGTGAGGGAATCAGCATGGGGGAGTGGGGCGGGGCCACCAGCACATGGGGTATGACATGGGGCGGGGGGATCAGACAGGGCGGGTCACAGGGGCGGGGGGGTCATCACAGGGCGGGTTACAGGGGCAGGGGTGGGGTCAGCACAGGCCGATCTTTCCACAAATGTCAGCTGCGTGGCCCTGGCTGCCTGCGATTCTACAGCCAGTGGCCCCATGTTCCGTGATGTCCAATTCCTTCCCATCGTGCGCATGCCGGTGCCTCCCCTTTCTCTCTCGCCAGCCCCAGCTCTCTGTGACGTTCCCGCTCCCCTCGCCCTGTGCCAGGGGTTGGAGGTGAGAACACCTCTTCGGCTGCTCCTTGGTGCACGACGCGATCCCCATCTCTACGTAACCCCTGCTCCACCCGGGGGCTATACAAATAACCAGAGAGCAGGTGCTGCTCCACCCCTCCCAGCGAGGTGGCAGAGCTCCTGGCCCCAGGAGCCCTCCGGCGGTCCTGAATTTGCTGAAGTTACCAAGAGAAGAGTCGGTCGGTGGAGTTCCCACTCCCAGGCCGTGCTGGGGATCTGAGCTGCTGTTCGTAGGGGTCGTTTCCATTAGCCCCCACCAGGAGCAGGCGCTGCACACACATACACACGGGCCTGCCCATTAGGAGCCAGTCACAGAAGTAACAGCTGAAAAGCGCAGCACAACGGGGTCGTTTCCGTCCATGTGCTGGAGGCATTCGGGTTGGTAAACGTGTGGCTGCAACTTGGCCAACGGGTCACAACTGGAGTCCTGAGCTCACCAGTCCGTCGTTTGCAGACCCAGTCGCTGGGTCCCACATGCCTCTAGCTGGGTCTGCGTAGAGTCTTGTCGCTGTTTCTAGCTCTGGGAGTCTAGGGCACGCTCCCCTGGAGCAACCGCCTTGTCTGAGCCCTTCCTCGTGCCGTGAGATGCTGCAGGCCAGCCGCCCTAGCCGCCCAAACCCATGTCAGACCTCCTGAGCCCCCTCCTTGCACGCCCTTGGAGCACCACCTAGCTGTGGGCACTCCGGCCACCTGCAGTGTGAAGGGGCAGGGGTGGGGCAGACAGATGCTCTCCGGTCCAGATCAGCTGTGGGGAGCGGGAATCTAGTCAGCTCTGATCTTCGCTGCTTTCGATCTTTACAGGACTTTACTGAAAGCTAAACTCCCCAGGTGGTTTGGGGGGTGAAAAGGGGGCAAGGCAGAGGGGGCCCCACAGAACCGTATCAGGGTTGGCCCTTCACCCCAAAGCACCATGGACCCAGCCCTTCTTTGGCGAGGAGCGAGCCCTGAGCTGTCCCTTCTGCGGGCAGCCTGGGTGTGGGGAGATTGACAGGTTGGAGCTGCAGCCTGGGCTCCGGACCAGGGCAGAGTGGCTCGCCTGGCAGAATCAGAGTGTGAGAGAGGGCAGGGAGACCCAGCCTGCCCTGCATTAGGAACGACAGCCCAACCCACCCAGTGACAGCCATTGCACCAGCCTCCAGGCTACCCCTAGCCCAGCTCGGCTGCGGCACGGGCCCGGTGTAAGAGCCCTGCATCTCCTGACCGTCTGCGCTTTCCCCAGCAGAACCGCTCTAGAGGCGACAGCTCCAAACTTGGCTGAGTGCTGGGGTTCACGTAGATGGCACAGGGTCACAGCGCATCCCCGAGCCACGGCCATGCCCCAGCTGGGACGTGGGGCGAGATGCAGGAGACTGACGGAGAGGCACAAGGCATTGGATACTCTGGCTATGCCGTCCCCGGGACAGAGCCATGGCAGGGTCACTGTGACGGGCTCCTGCAGCCGCCATCCCTCTGGGGAACTTGCATCCTGCTCACCCCCCGCCCGGCCCCTTTTCCTCCCCCCGCAGCAGAAAGCAGCGCTAGTTACAGTTCCTTGTTTTGAGGAATAAAAGATGGTGCGAATTAGCTACTGGTGGGTGATTCATGCATGAGTCACAGCCACAGAGCAGAGGTGGCAACAAGGAAATTACAGGGCACCCAACCCAGCGCCACCCTCCCCCCATGCCGGCTCCACTTCAGCTTTCTCTGCTGTGCAGAGGGAGGGGGCGCCCCCTGCCCCCCCCCCCAGCAGCCCACAGCTAGGGGGTGTTCCTGAGCCTGTGGGTTCTCTGCGTGGCTGGGGAGGCCAATGGAAGAGCCATGCCCGCTTGCTCCTTCCCAATGTGTTGAGTATCTGTGTTCCAGAAGCTGCCAGTGGCCTCCGCCAGGGTCCAGGTCCTGGCACAGATCACAGCCATGGAGCTCGCTGGCACCAGGACACTGTTCCTTCACGGGGGCAAACCCTGCTGCCGGCCAGGCAGTGACAGGGAAGCCAGAGCTCACGCCTGCGATGTCACCGCAGCAGGGGATATGGTGCAGATCCCTGCCATGGGCCCACAAGGGCGCACGGGTGGCCAGTGCCAGGGGGCATGAGAAAGGCATCACCCCCCCAGCCCACCCCACATGCCAGCAGCATTTGCAGGCCTCAGCCTGACTCTGCTAATGGACCAGCTCCAATGGAGTCAGGCATGGCATGGCTGCCCCGCTGGCGCTCAGCTACCTTGGGGAAAGGGAGACGCTGGAACCAGCCCATCTAAGGCAGAGCTGAGAGGGCAGCGCAGCGGGGAGAGAAGGGGGAATCCGCCGAGCAATGGGTGGAGGCGGGGGAGACAGGGAGAGGCAAGAACCTGCGGCCTGAAAAGAGGTTTCCTCACCCCCTCAGTGCTGAGCCTGTGAGCGGTAGCAGGAGAGGCAGAGGCTGGCGGGACGCACTGACCGTGTGTGTGTGTAGCCACGGCCTTCCCTTCCAGCACCGCCTGAGGAGCATGTCCTCCCCTCCCCGGTCACCCAGCCCCTCCCTTCCTGCATGGACAAGGTCTTTCCTGGCGGGCACCCAGGGCGGTGGGGTGGAGAGGCCAGGGACACTGGCACAGCCCTTCCCCACCCTTCAGGATCCAGGCTGCTCCAGCGCGGGGGTCAGGAGGGAGTTGGCTGGGGTGGGGGGTTGTAGGTTCAGGCTGTGGGTGCATTTGCACACTGCCCCCCCCCACTGATGTTGCTGATCCAGGCAGGGCAGAGGGGTGCCAGCTCAGCCGCAGAGCCCCGGGAAGGGGAAAGAACCGACTGCTGCTGAGAGGGGAGGATGGGAAAGGCTGATCTTCCCCCCACACAAACTGGAAAATTACCAGGTTGAGTAACATGGTGTCACAGTCTGCAGGGCCCAGCTCCCAGCAGCCAAGAGAACGGGGCTGGATGGGCAGAATCCACTGGCCAACTCAGCCCCACCCTGTCCGAGTGGCCAGCGACGCCCAGTGCCCGTGCCCAGGGATGGCTAGCTCTGGGGAGCAGGGACCCGAATGGAGCCGTTACCCAGCACTGGACTCAATCTGATCAAGTCTTCTCCCGACAGCTGCTGGTGGCCCGGGGGAAAGAAGCTGGGGGTCTCGGGGCAGCGGCGAGCCACAAAGCCTCAGGCACGACCCCCTGGAGCTGCATGGGCCAGAGAGGCCGAGCTCCCCTGTCCCCAGAGGGTTGCTCAGGCTGGGCTGGAGGGGCACTGGCAGGACGAGTGGGGCATTCTGCCCGCTGGCCCTGCTTGGGTGGAGGCCTCTGATCTCCAGAGCTGTCAGCGGGCACTTCTCACGGGCACCACGCTCCATTTCTGCCCAGGGCAGCGAGGTACCAGCCGTGCCCTGCCGAGGGGGAGCATCGGAGTCTTCGTGCCAGGGTGACCCCTACGCCCGCTCGCCTCCTTCAGGGAACCACCCCGACCTGCCGGCACCGGCTTCCCCAGTGCCAGGGCGGAGAGTCTGGGATCCCCAGCTCCCACTGGTATCCTCTGGGCGCGGGTGTCTGTCTCTCTGTCCAGCCAGTTCCAGCGGCGCCCGGGGATCTGTGGGGTGGGGATGGCTGCTGACCTCTCGCTGGCTTGGACGCTGGAGCCACCTGCTCCAGGGTGAGCCCAGCGAGTGCCTAGGCCTGGAGTCCCACGGGGCCGAGGGCAGCACTGGCCGCTGACTCTGTCTGCCGGGTACCCAGGGCACATCCCCGCCGGCCTGTGGCAGGGGCTCGGGATCCTTCGCGATGCCCACTGGCACCAAGCCGCCTGCCCGCCCGCCCTGCAGCCCCCCAGGAAAGGGCTCGGTGCCCACAGGGGCCGGGAGAGCCAAGGGCAGGTGCCCCTGCCTGTGCCCAGGGGGCTGCCCCATGGCCGCAGCTCCAGCCCCGCGGAGCCGGGCCCTCCTCCCCTCGGAGCGGTGCGGCTCGGCTCGCTGCTTCGCCCGCCTCCTCTCCCCGAAACCCGCCGCCTCCCCCACGCATGCTCCCAGCTGCACTAGCCGGCAGCGCCTGGAACAGCGGTGCGGGGCGGCGCGTCTCCCCGAGCCGGACGCGGGGCCGGGGCTCCCCGGGGTCCCGCAGGTCAGTGCGCGCGGGCGGGGCGCGGGGAGCCGAGCGAGGGGAAGGGGACAGAGCCGCGGGGGGGCCGGGGCAGGGCTGGCGAGACGCGCCCCCCCCGCCTGGGTGCGGGATCCCGGGGGCCGGTTTGCGCCTTGCCCTGGGGGCGCGGAGCGGGGCTCCTTGGGGGCGCGGGGGGCGCCATGTGCCAGGGTGCCAGCCGGGGTGCGCGCGCTGGCGGTGCCGGTGCCGCGTCTACACGGGGCTGGGTGTGTGTCGTGGCCGCGTGCTCCGGGTTTTCGGGGGATCCGGCCCTGGGGGCACCGGGAGATGTGGGTTTCCGAGGAGACCGGCCCCCTCCCCCAGGGCTGCCTTTCGCGCGGCACAAGCGATCCCTGCAATATTTCATCCTGCAGATGTGCCCCCCCCCCGGCCCCCATCGCGTTAATTATTATTGTCCAGAGCAGGATCTCCGCCTCCCCGCCCATTGGTACCTGCCCTGCCTGGGCCAGGGTCTGGCCCCAGCCCGGCTCCCCTGGCCTGTCTGGTGACAGTGGCTTTGGGCTGAGGGCGAGGGTCCTCGAGGAGGATTTGCTCCGTGTGTGTGTGCACACATGTGCACACGCGTGTGCGGGTGGAGGGGGACCCTCGCTGAAGCAGATTCCTACACCTGGGAAGGCGAGAGAGGAACGTATCAGCCCTGGGGAAAAGCCTCCGGTGCAACTGGAATTTTGTACCTGGCGAATATTTAAGGCAATTGCTCCTCTGGGTCCGTGCTTGGCAATGCCAGGCCCAGCAAACACCTCCCAGAGCCAGGCACAGACCAGAGGGAGACTCTCGGATCAGTGGGATTCCCAGACCTGCCAGCAGCAGCCTGCGTAGCTGGGTTAGGTGGGCTGAGCGCCCCAGGGCGTCGTTCAGTGCTGGGCTGTGGCTTTTGCAGGCCCCTTGCCCAGGGTACCCCAAGGGGAGGGCCCCAGCAGTGGTGTGCGGCGAATGGGGGTTACAGCAGGGGGGGGGCGCTGGGAGCCATTGAACCAAACTAAACCCTGAACATGCTGGGAAGCACTTCACGCCGGGTGTGGATGGGAGCTGCTGCTTTTCCTACACAGCTGCTGCCACCCTGGCTTTAAACACAGCACAGACCAGCGAATACGCGGCCCCCTTTGGCGGGACAGGCCTGGAGAGGGAGGCGTAGGGAACACAGCAGACAGGTGGGAGGTAGTCTAGGCCCGGGGTGTTTGTCCCATCACAAAGTTGCTGTTACCGCCTGGCTGCTCCCGGTAACTAGGAGCCAGGGGAGCTCCGAGCTGGGGGGCGGCTCTCTGCCCCGCGCGCTCCGGCGTCCCTCCAGTCCAGTCGCTCCCTGGCTCAGCAGAATGCGGCGCTCTGCCGGTGGCGCTGACTTCCCCAGGGAGATCAGCGTCCGACCCAGGGTCACGGTGCGACCGGTGGGGCCGGGGCGTGAGCTGCTTTTGTAGTTCCCAGCGAGCCGCCATTCATTCGGCGCGTGTGTGATGCTGGATTTGCCCAGACGCCGAAGGAGAGTAGCAGGCCCCTGCTGTCTCACATCCAGATCTTACCCCTCTGGGAGCGGCTTTCCCTGCCATGCTCCGTCACCACATACGCTGACCCCCAGGTTCTGCCTGGGGCTGCGCTGGCATTGGCCAGTGTCACTCGCTCAGAGCTATGCAACACCAGCGCAGCCGTGATGAACGTGGCCCCATTGCATGTGCCATCAGCACCCGCGTCCCCTGCCCTGTCCTGCCCTTTCTCTGCTCCTTGCGTTCAGCAGGAAGGCTGGGCCCGAGGCCTGGCTGAGCGCCTGGGCTCCCATGTGCGGCGCGGCTGGGCACTGCCCGGAGGAGGGGCTGGCAGGGTGGCGTGGAGAGCAGGGATCACCCTCGCTCATTGGGCTGGGCACCTTGTCATACGGTGGATACCTCCTCACCTGGCCGGCCCCACTCCCGCTCCCCCACAATCCCCACCTCCCCTCTCCCCGTTCTCCCTCACCCAGCTCCCCACCTCCCCTCTCTGTCCTCCGTCACCAGCCCCCTCCCCTGCGTGTTCTCCCATCACTCCCCTTTCTCCTCCCATGTGTCATCGCCAGAAGCAGCGGGAGGAAAACGATGTATTTTTAGCTTCTTTCAATGCTGTGGAGCAGCTGGAGACGGGGAGAAGCAGCCAGTGCTCAGCAGAGATCCGCGGAGCCTGCAGGATTCCAGCCGTACTCGACACGGCCGCCACTGCGGCCACCTCTGGGGTGAAGCCTGCAGCTGTCTGACAGCACAGAGCAGGGCTGCCCAGCAGCAAGGGCAGGAGCGGGGGAGGAATCCTGTACCCAGTGTGTGGCAGGGAAATGCCGACCTCCCGTGGGAGTTTGGCCAGGACTGTGGGGCTGAGGATCCTACCCTTGCAAGGTGATCACAGGTACCCCGGAGCGTGGCGCTAGCTATCTGCTCAAAGTCAGCACAGTGCCCCTAGCTTGGCCCTGGGGCCTTGGATCCTCACGGGCTCGGGAGCCGCAGCTGCTGTCAGAATAGGCCGCGTTTGCACCCCCTCTGCGTGGAAACGCCCTCGTGCACATGCAGGAATATCTTGGTTGTGAGCAGCTTGGTGTGCAAAGGCAGGGGCTTGGTACATGCACGGATCGGCCTCTGCTTTTGCAGGGGCAGGTTCAGAGGCTTTTGGAGAACGTGTCCCAACAGTAACAGAGTCTGGCTGGGGCACTGGGGGGAGCAGCGGATCCTCAGCGCACGGGCCTGCCTGAGGGACGTCAGTGGATTGCACCGGGGTGAGAGGGCAGGACCCAGCGCCTGGGGATCGGTGCCACGCGGCTCTGGGCTTGGCAGGCAGGGGTTGGTTACAGCCCTCAGGACAGAGACAGCGAGTCGGACGGGCAGCGGCACGGCAGAGGGTGTGATGAAGACACAGCTGGACATTGATGGGCACCGTGCTGCACAGCCGGCCTCAGCTCAGCCACCATCCCAGGGATCCGCTGTGTCACACTCTCCCTGGCGCTGAGCCCGGGCAGCTCTCTAGGGCTCGGGCCAGCACTGGCTGCAGTGCACCCCACGAGGGCCCAGGGAGCCTGGCTTAGAATCATAGAATATCAGGGTTGGAAGGGACCTCAGGAGGTCATCTAGTCCAACTCCCTGCTCAAAGCAGGACCAATTCCCAAGTAAATCATCCCAGCCAGGGCTTTGTCAAGCCGGGCCTTAAAAACCTCCAAGGAAGGAGACTCCACCACCTCCCTAGGTAACCCATTCCAGTGCTTCACCAGCCTCCTAGTGAAATAGTGTTTCCTAATATCCAACCTAAACCTCCCCCACTGCAACTTGAGACCATTGCTCCTTGTTCTGTCATCTGCCACCACTGAGAACAGCCAAGCTCCATCCTCTTTGGAACCCCCTTTCACGTAGTTGAAAGCAGCTATCAAATCCCCCCTCATTCTTCTCTTCTGCAGACTAAACAATCCCAGTTCCCTCAGCCTCTCCTCATAAGTCATGTGCTCCAGCCCCCTAATCATTTTTGTTGCCCTCCGCTGGACTCTTTCCAATTTTTCCACATCCTTCTTGTAGTGTGGGGCCCAAAACTGGACACAGTACTCCAGGTGAGGCCTCACCAATGTCGAATAGAGGGGAATGATCACGTCCCTCAATCTGCTGGCAATGCTCCTACTAATACAGCCCAATATCCCGTTGGCCTTCTTGGCAACAAGGACACACTGTTGACTCATATCCAGCTTCTCATCCACCGTAACCCCTAGGTCGTTTTCTGCAGAACTGCTGCCTAGCCACTCAGTCCCTAGTCTGTAGCAGTGCATGGGATTCTTCCATCCTAAGTGCAGGACTCTGCACTTGTCCTTATTGAACCTCATCAGATTTATTTTGGCCCAATCCTCTAATTTGTCTAGGTCCCTCTGTATCCTATCCCTACCCTCCAGCGTATCTACCACTCCTCCCAGTTGAGTGTCATCTGCAAACTTGCTGAGGGTGCAGTCCACGCCATCCTCCAGATCGTTAATGAAGATATTGAACAAAACCGGCCCCAAGACCGACCCTTGGGGCACTCCGCTTGATACCGGCTGCTAACTAGACATGGAGCCATTGATCGCTACCCATTGAGCCCGACAATCTAGCCAGCTTTCTATCCACCTTATAGTCCATTCATCCAGCCCATACTTCTTTAACTTGCTGGCAAGAATTCTGTGGGAGACCATATCAAAAGCTTTGCTAAAGTCAAGGAATCACACATCCACTGCTTTCCCCTCATCCACAGAGCCAGTGATCTCGTCATAGAAGGCAATTAGATTAGTCAGTTCCTGATCACTTTCCTCTCCTCTAAGTGCTTCAGAATTGATTCCTTGAGGACCTGCTCCATAATTTTTACAGGGACTGGGGTGAGGCTGACTGGCCTGTAGTTCCCCGGATCCTCCTTCTTCCCTTTTTTAAAGATGGGCACTACATTAGCCTTTTTCCAGTCATCCTGGACCTCCCCGGATCGCCATGAGTTTTCAAAGATAATGGCCAATGGCTCTGCAGTCACATCCGCCAACTCCTTTAGCACCCTTGGATGCAGCGCAACCGGCCCCATGGACTTGTGCTCATCCAGCTTTTCTAAATAGTCCCGAACCACTTCTTTCTCCACAGAGGGCTGGTCACCTCCTCCCCATACTGTGCTGCCCAGTGCAGCAGTCTGGGAGCTGACCTTGTTCGTGAAGACAGAGGCAAAAAAAGCATTGAGTACATTAGCTTTTTCCACATCCTCTGTCACTAGGTTGCCTCCCTCATTCAATAAGGGGCCCACACTTTCCTTGACTTTCTTCTTGTTGCTAACATACCTGAAGAAACCCTTCTTGTTACTCTTAACATCTCTTGCTAGCTGCAACTCCAAGTGTGATTTGGCCTTCCTGATTTCACTCTTGCGTGCCTGAGTGATACTTTTATACTCCTCCCTGGTCATTTGTCCAATCTTCCACTTCTTGTAAGATTCTTTTTTGCTCTTCTTTTGTAAGATCAGCTTCCCCCGTCCACCTCTGATCCAGCTTCTCTTGGGCTTCCCAGCTGGCTGGGCAGACGCCGACTCATGCCCCAGGGTTCCTTGGCAAGAGGGGTGGAGTTCTGTCATGGGAAGCCCTGTGTCCCAGGCTTCAGGGCACAGCATGCCCCCTCCCTGTGCTGGCGCTATTCCCAAGGAGAGGCCAGAGGGTCTGGCACCATCCTCTGTGCCCCCTGGCACACCCTGCTCTCCTTCCACCGCGGGGCTGCTGGCGGGCGACATGGGGCCAGGGCGTGTGGCCCAGGCCACGCTGGCCTACAGGAGCCTGTGATGCAACCGGCTGAGTCCCAGGGGTGCATGCCAGGCATCCCCCCTCTGTGCCAGTGTAACGATGCGGCCTCTGGCGGGACACAACTCAGATTGTCAATTCAGGACAAATTGCTAAGAGCAGGGCAGTTACAGCCCAAGGCTGGGGTTCCAAACCAGCCAAACAGAGAGGACTTTGGTCTCACCCCACTGGCTAACCAGAAGTCACACAAGCAATTCCCTCAGACACTCCAGTTTCCCAGTATCACCACCAGTGCCACTCGTCATGGGGACAGATGGTTATGAAAACCAAGACCCCAGTAAAAGAAAAAGGTTCTCTCGATCCCAAAGGACCACGACCAAGACCCAGGTCAATATACAAGTCAGATCTTACCCACAAATCACGCCGTTGCCAATCCTTTAGAATCTAAAATCTAAAGGTTTATTCATAAAAGGAAAGAAAGAAAGAAAGGTGAGAGTTAAAATTGGTTAAATGGAATCAATTCCATACAGTAATAGCAAAGTTCTTGGTTCAGGCTTGTAGCAGTGATGGAATAAACTGCTGGCTTAAGTCAAGTCTCTGGAACATCCCCAGCTGGGATGGGTCATTCAGTCCTTTGTTCAGAGCTTCAGTTTGTAGCAAAGCCCCTCCAGAGATAAGAAGCAGGACTGAAGACAAGATGGAGAAACTGCAGCTGCCTTTTATGGTCCCTTGCCATGTGACCTGTGCTTCCTTTGTTCCAAAAGCAAGCCACCCAGCACGGCATGAAAGAACTTTAGAGTTCTGTCCATAGGCATGTCCCTGCCTTGCTCAGTTACAAGGTGTATCTGCCTTCTCTCAATGGGTCAGTTGTGTAGCTGATGGTCCTTAATGGGCCATCAAGCAGGCTAGGCAGAGCTGATGCCAACTTGTCTGGGGTGTCACCCAGAAGCACAGCACAAGTTTGAAATACAGACAGTCTAGAGCCAATACTTATAACTTTAAATACAAAATGATCCATGCACACAGATAGCATAATCATAACCAGCAAACATAACCTTGTCTTAGACACCTTATCTGACCCCCTGTCACGGAGTGTGGGGGGACTCGGGGCCCTGCCCCCCCGGCGTCCTGCGATTCACCATGACTCTCAGCCAGCCAGTAAAGCAGAAGGTTTATTTAGACGACAGGAATGCAGTCCAAGACAGGTCTTACAGGCGCAGACAACAGGACCCCCTCAGTTGGGTTCATCTTGGGGTCCCCGGGCACCCTAGCCCCCCTTAGGGGATCAGAGCCCTGTCTCCTTCTAGCCACCTCACCAGCCAGCTTCCCAGTCTCTGCCTTCAGCGACCCCTCCCCCAGCCTTTGTTCAGTCTCCGGGGCAAGGTGTCACCTGGTCCCAGCCCCCTTCTGGGTTCTCATGTTACAGGCTCAGGTATTTTCAGTCAGCCTCCCATCCCCCAATGCCGACCATCCCAGCCACTCTCCCCTGTCAGCATTCACAGACTACTTTAAGAACAGTCTCAGTTCGTCACACCCCCTTTATACAAGATTTGGTGCCACTACAGGACCTTGGTTGCAACAATGATCTATCCGGTCCTGGGCTGTGTCAGTAACGTCAGAGCCAGGCACCGGCAGACGGGCAGGGCTGGGGCTGGGCCCAGGAACCTCTGTGAGGAGGGGACAGCAACAGCTGCGAACTGATCTCTGTAAAATATTGTGCATCCAAATCCAGCCCCCCAACCCAGCCCCCCGTACCTGCCCCGCAACCCAGCCCCCCGTACCTGTCCTACCAACCCAACTCCCACATCTCCCTCTACCTGCTCCAACAGCCTGACCCCTGTGCTCCCTGCCTAGATCCCCACAACTGCCCCTGACCCGCTGCCTCCCCCGAGCCAGCCCCACTGCCGCCCTCAGTGCAGACCCCCGTACCTGCCCCCCACCCCCACGTTACCCGACACAGAGCCCTGTACCTGCCGCCTGCCCATTCCCCAGCTGCTTGCGTCCCCTGCACCAGCCATGCGCCATCCCCCTGACCGCACTGTGGTGTCACCCCCATTGGCGCACACACAGTGCAGTGCATGTGACCAAGCCATGCCCTACAGGCCCCTCAGAGCCTGGGCTGCCCATAGCTGGGTACTACACCAGTGGGCACAGGGAGAGAGCGACAGCCGCCACTCACCCACTGGGCCGGGGGCTCGAGGACACTCGGTGGTTCCAGCGTGTCTCTAGTGCAGGCCGGACGGAAGCTGGCGAGTGGGGGCCGTGGGACCCCGGGCCTGGAGAGACGACGTGGGCTAGTGAAACAGGCAAAGGGCTGGGAGCCAGGACTCTGGATGCTGGCATGGCTGGTGCCGCTCTGTGGGGGTGATTTCCCCCAGTGCAACATCCGCCCAAGGCCTGTGCACCCCGAAGCTGCCTGGGTGGGCTCTGCCCCAACCTCCCTGGTCCAGCTCGTCCCATGAGTCCCGCCAGAATCTGCCCCCCAGCTCCTGCGCTGCTGTGCGGGGGAGGGGGCCCAGGCCCTATGCTGACCCAGCAGATCTCCCAGGCAGCCTAGGCTGGGCCCCACACACGTTCTGGCAGCTCCTGGGCGCCAGGGTGGGCACTGGCCTCAGAGGGGTGGCCCCAGCTCTCGGTATCTCAGTGCCCAGTCTGCGAGCTGGGGGTGGTACCCCTCCTTCCCGGGGGGGGGGAGCATTCGGGGCAAGCCCCCTATTGCATTTCGCTATGGAGCTGATAAGGCCGTGCGGCCCCGCCCCATTCCCGGTGCTGGCGGGGGCATGGGCCCCTGCGATGGCTGGGCTGGGGTGATCACCGGGAGGCTGCTCAGGGCAGCTCTGCCCCACTAGTTGCTGTCCACAAGGGGCCCCTGCTCCTCGGCGTGCCCCTGGAAGCCCAGGGGAGCCCCACTGCCCGGTGCGGCCGGATCCAGGCCAGGGCGGGACCTGCTCCCCTAGCCTGTCCCAGCAGAAGTTGCTGAAAGTCACAGAATTTCTGCCTCCAGACCTGCCTGCTCGTTAGGAGATTTTGGGTGTGTGGGGCCACATCAAGACCTGGTGTAAATCTGTCGGCTTCCATGGTTACCCCAGGCGTGGGCTTGGCCCATGGATCTAGGGAGCTGGCGCTGAATCGCCACAGCTGCCCGGGGAGGCAGTGTGGGCGCACGTCAGCTCTGACAGCGAGGCACTGTCTGTACCGGGACAGATGGGCTGGAAGCGTACGGAGCAGCTGAGGGCCTCACCCCGCGGGTGCTGGGTGCCTTGGGCTCTGCTTGGAAACTAGGGTCCTGTTGGGTTGGTCTTGGGTCCCATCAAGGCTGAAGCTCTGCCCTCGGGGGAAGCCTGGAGCGGGGGCGGAGCCTGGAGCGGGGGCGGGGGAATGCCCATGCACAGACCCCGGTTCTCGCCCCCTGCTGGGCACAACGCAGGACAGCGACAGTTCGGCCAGAGGCGGGCGCCGCTCTAGTTGCTCCTTGTGGGCGGTGGGCACAGCCTGTGGCTGGGGTGTCCTGCTCCCCATCACACTACTCTGTCTTTCCAGTGTGGGCCTCCCCATTCTCCGGCTGGGCACGGGCGGCTCCTGCTTCTCGGGGCTAGGGGCAGAGTCCGGCTCCTCTGGGGCTGATTTGCTTTGAGGCAGCCGGGGTCTCCTTAGCAGCGAAGGGGCCCCAGCCGGGAACAGCAGCCGGGGCGGTGGGAGGCCCGTGGGTCTGGGCCGGGGGCCGGCGGCCGGAGGAGGCGGTGCAGAACGGAGCACGGCCCAGGGCTGCAGCGTAACCCTGCTGTTGTCTGTTTCAGAGCCGTGCGCCAGGCGGTGGAGTAGCATGGGAGAGCCCTGGCCGAGGCATGGGCAGCGCTGAGGAGCCAGAGACCCTGCAGCTGCTCGCACAGGAGGGGGCGGCTGAGGACGCGACGAGCGGCTACCTCCACCACTCCCGCTGTGGGGCCGGCGCGCTGGCCATGAGGAACTGCTGCGGCACCGAGCCCGGCGGCACCGAGCCCGACGGCCAAGGCAGCACAGAGAGCCGAGCCGAGGCCCCCACTATGGCCCAGCAGTCCTCGCCGGAGCCCGCGGCTGGCGCCCGGGCCTTGGCTCTCAAGGGCCCCGGAGCGGGAGCGGGGCCGTTGGAAAAGGGGGCCGAGCGAACGCCTGTGAGCTGCTTGGGACAGAACGGCGAGCGGAGCTCGGGCCCCTTGGCGCGGCCCGACGGCTCCGTCGTCCCCCAGGGCCCTCCAGCGGGGGCGGGCGCTGCCGTGGCCAGCCCGGGGCCGTGCCTCAAGGGGCACAGCAAGGACCCGCCGAGCGCCCCGGCCGCTCTGAAACACGTTGCGTTTCTTGAACCAGCCAACACAGACCCTGAGCCAGACGGTGCCGGAGTCGCCGCAGTCAGTCCGGAGCTGGGTCCGGTGCCTCCCATGTGCCCGCAGGACCGAAGCCAAGAGCAGCCTGGGGCCTCCAAGGGAGCCGTGTCCCGCTGGAGCGTGGGAGCCCCCGGCGCAGCACCGTTGTCCGATGACGGCGTGGCCATGCCCTGTGGAGACGCTGGTCGGAAAGCACCTGCGTCTCTGGCAGAGCCCAAGGCCCAGCTGGGACCCCCGGCTGCCCCAGGGGCAGGGGGCAACGGGGACATGGCGCTTCCTTCTCCGGAAGGGACCAAGGAATCCACCCCGGGAACGGAAGCAGCGTCAGGCCCGACCCCGTCAGCCCGAGCCAAGGAGACCAGTCCCCCTGCCCCTCTCTCCATCCAGAAAGCCGGGCCAGAGGCCCCCTCTGCTGCTGCTCCCAGCAAGTCAGGGGAGAGCCGGGCGGCTCCAGCTGAGGCCGGAGGGGGACCCGTCCCGCCCCCGAGCACTGCAGAGGGAAGCCCAGCTCAGGAGCCGCGCCGAGCAACGGGGACGGAGGTGGGGCCTGGGGAGGAGGCTGCTCGGGAGCCCCGGACTGTGGAGCTGCTCTCCAAGACCTACTCGTTTGAGGTCACTCCTCCCCCACAGGACGCTGGGACTCAGGACACCGGGACGCAGGTCGGCAGCCGAGTGTCGCTGGTGTCCGTGGCCATCAGCCCCATAAACCCCCCGGACGGGTCCTCGGCCTTCACCTTCCACAGCCGGGGCCAAGGCCCCTCGGGCCTGAAGAGCCCGGGCCCGGAGCTGAAGCCCTCCAAGAAGGACGCGGAGATGCAGGTCTCCATCCCAGTGGAGACCAGGTCTGTGGCCACGGGGCCCATGACGCCGGTGGCCAAGTCTCCCCAGGCGTCCTACCCCGAGGTGCGCGTGAAGGGGGCGCAGGAAGAGCCGCCCGAGCCCATCCGGGAAGTCAGCTGGGACGAGAAGGGGATGACATGGGAGGTGTACGGCGCCTCCATGGAGGTGGAGGTGCTGGGCATGGCCATCCAGAAGCACCTGGAGAAGCAGATCGAGGAGCACGGCCGGCAGGTGGTGCTGACGCCACAGAGCACCCGGGCCAGCTCCATCAAGGGGGCGCCGCAGAAGGTGGAAGTCAAGCGGCCGCCCAGCATGTTCCGGGCGCTTCTGCAGAGTGTGCGCCGGCCCCGCTGCTGCTCCCGGGCCGGCCCCACCGCAGAGTGAGGCAGCTGCTCGCGCCCTGGCGGGCTGGGAACGGCAGCCCAGCCCAGGTCATGGGGTTTCTCAGGCAATCCCGGGGGCTGGGGTCTCGCCCCTCTGGCCCCAGGCTCAGCAGCTCCAGGCACTTGGACCCCACGGTCTCCTGCTCACCCAGCCCAGACACTGGCCACACTGCCCCTCCCCGAGCTGCACGCCTGGGCAGGGTGCGGCCTGCAGAGACTTCAGGCCCCAGCATGCAATGCTCACCCAGCAATGTCTGGTTCCATTGAGATGGAGCACTGCATGCTGGGACACGTAGTCCCCACATGCTGCACCTTGGTCTGTAGGAGGGGTTGCTGAGATCTGGGGTCAGGGTGCAGCTGACACAGCCGTCCCTCTGCTGGGCAACATCTGGGCACCCCTGGGTGGGGACTGGGGTTTGTGCAGTGAAGCTCGTGATGGGAAGGCCAGTAGAAAAGCGGAAGGGGTGGGGGTGGTTGCGGGCCAGCCCTTGGGAGCGTGTCTGGCAGGGGGCCGGCTCCTCGCCTTTCCCCCGGTCACAAGCTGAGTTTCCCAAAGCACAAAACAGCACTGGCTACCTTAAAGTCCCACGGCCCAGGTCCTAAGGGCTGGCTCCCCGGACAGCGCCCGGTGCCCGGGGCTGAGCCCTGGCCGAGCCGGAGAGTCCCGCTGCCCCTTGTGCGTTCTGGGGAGACTCCAGCTTCCCGTCAGCCTGGGCGGCTGGAACCAGCCGTACTCTGCCGCCCTGCAAAGCTGCACTCCTGCTCCTCGCCCCCCCCCGCCGCCCCGAGCCAGGCGCCCGCTGTGCCAGGCTCCCCGGGGAGGTGGTGGAAGCTTTGCAGTCAGGCTGTGCCCTGGCTGTGCCCAGTCAAAGCTGGCTTTGCCGGCGCTCATGTATCGGACTGTGGTTTGGAGAGACAAACTGCGGCCTCGCTCCGGGTCCTGAGAGGCCCCTGGCTCTGCAGCGCAGCCCAGCTGCTGTCACCGACTCCCACCCTCGACTGAGCTCAAAGCTTTGCAGACGGGTGTCCTCCCCACGGTGGCACGGGGAAGCAGCCTGTAGCCCTCTGCCCCAGCTCAGCCCCACCCTCCCCACACCGGAGCACCCGGGGGCAGGCGCTGCTGCGTGGTGCGTCCCTGGAGCCTCCCCGGCCCACTGGCCACTCCCGCCCGCTGCACAGGTGCTCAGTGGGCGTGCCAGGGTGGGTGGGGCAGGGAGGCGTAGCTGCGCCGGCAGATGGCACAGGCCCTGGCAGCAGGGCTCAGGCCGCCCAGTTGTCTCCTACCAAAGGGCTTGTGAGTGGAGAAGCGCCGAGCCCTGAGCCCCCAGCGAGAGCCCCGGAGAGGAGGGCAGCTGGGCTGCAGGCCTTAGCCCTCGTGCCGGGGAAATGGCACCTGCCCAGCGCACGGAGCGGCATCTGCCACCGCCAGACCAGGAGATGCAGGCTCCCGGCAACTGGGTTTCCAGGGGGGAGTTTCAGGAGGCCCCTGGGAGTCCAGCCCCAAACTAACCTGAACTCCCGGCTTACAGCCAAGCAGCTGGAGGGGCCAGTGGGGCTGGGCCAGGCCTGTCTGGCCAGAGGGGCTAGTGCTGCCGGACCCAGTAACGGACCCCCAGGCTCTGCTTGCTGCCTGGGCCCAGGGAGCAGCGGCCCAGCTGGGTGGGGGCAGGGGCCCAGCCTGCGGCCTTTGTTCTCATGTCAGTCAGGCAAGGCAGGTCCCTCCCGCTCCCGCTTGGCTCAGCAGGGACCTGGCAGGCGGGCTGGAATCTGAGCTGGTTCTGACCCGACAGCTCAGGCTCCTGTGCTCTCTTCTCGGCGGGATCCCAGCTCATCACGCTCCCAGCACCAGTAGCCAGGTGCCCCAGCGGGCTCCACAGAGCGGGGGGGCGGGGGGTCTTGGAGTCCAGGCCAAGGTGCCAAGGCCACAAACCAAGCCAATTGCCTGAGAAACCCAGACCACTGGGCAACGTTCATGTCCTGTCTGGGCATCCCTGCGTGTGTGTCTGTGGGGCCTTGCGTCTCAGCGTGTGCATGTCTCTGCGTGTGCGTGTGTGTGTGTGTCTCAGCGTGTGCGTGTGTCTGGGTGTCCCTCCGGGTCCCTGAGTGTGCATGTCACTGCGTGGGCATATGTGGGTCCCTGCGTGTGCGTGTGTCCGTGCGTCTGCGTCCCCCTGCGTGGGGGCGCAACCATGCATGTCCCTGTGGGTCTGCGTGTCCCTGCGTTGGGGCGTGGCCGTGCGCCCCTGAAGTCCACGTGGTTTTCAGACCACAAAGGGGTTTGTTGGCACTTTTCACGTTCGGGGTTTTTCAGGGGAGATTTTATTGAACCGTGTTTGAATTTTCGGGCTTTTTCAAGGACTCACGCGGCGGCATTTCCCCCCAGAGCCGCTTGCTCCGGTGGCGTGAGGAGCCGTTTCCTTTTCTTTCCTCTTCTACAAACTTCCTTCATGGTGGGATTTCGTGGTTTGTCTCTGGAAACAAACCGGGCAGGCTGAGCTCAGCCGAGCGCCAGTGTATGTGAGGGGGGGAGTCACAGCTTCCAGGACACACCCCGGCCAGAGCTGGGGGCAGCACCAGCCCCTGCTGCTCCGACATTCACCCTGGCGAAGCCCACGCCGCAGTGGGGCTGGGGACAGAGCCTGCTGGTGGTTCCTGTGTCTAGACCTCACCCCCCGTCCCCCCGGCTGCTTGGGCCTCTGCCCTGGTGCAGCTTGTGAAAGCGACCTGAGCCCGAGCTGCAGAGTGGGAGCACAGGCGGACGCGGGGGCAGAGGCTGCGCCCGGGGAGCTGATGCTGGTGATGGTGGTGATCAGTGCCCCGAGCCTGCTGCACGAGGCAGCTCCTGCTCCACACAAGGACCCTCAGCACCAGCCCCCCGGCGCCTGCCCAGGTCCATAGAGCTGGGGGCCGCTGGCTGCCTGCGGGAAAGGAGCAGAGAGGTGCCCGGCTCCATGGCACGACTGGGGACTGGCCCAGGCAGGAGGGGGCCAGAGCGAGATGCAGAGCCAGCGTGTGGTGAGAAGGACCCAGCTGCTTCTCTCTCTGGGCTGGGTGCCTCTCAGGATGCACCCCGCTGAGCCAGGGGGGAGTGAGCAGGGCTCAGGCCCAGCGTGGGGCGTGTGCTTTCGCAGGCAGCTGGCCTGGTGCAGGTGGGCATGGCAGGAGTGTCTGCCCCCCTGGGCTGCCCAGCCCTGGAGCAGGCGTCCCCCTGCTTGTTCCGAGAGTCACGTCCCTGCAGTCCTGCCGCTGTGGGGGACCTGGCCCTATGAACCCTGAGGCCCAAAGGGCAGTGGGTGCTAGGTGCCCAGTTTCAATGCCACACGCCTTGGAGCCCACCCCTCCAGGGTGTCCCAACAGAGGCCCTGCCCGGGCAGCGGGGAGAGGGCACTGGGGTGCAGCTGCAGGGGCGCTGCGGGCTCTACCCACATCCCTCCCTTACCCTGCTGTGTCTCTCTCACCCAGGGGCACTTGCCCAGGCCATAGCCCAGCGCGGAGGCCCTGGTGCCCCACCTGCTCTGCCAGGCCATGCTGCACAGCCAGATGGTAGCAACTGAAGTAGGTGTCAATCATGTGACTTTCCCAGCCAATCAGCCTGCAGGATATCCTGCCCCTACCCAGGTAATGGGTGTGTCCCATGTACACGAGGACCCACCTGGGCCCTTGGGCACCAGCTCTGTGCCGGGGAGGGGGGGAGGAGAGGGGGAGCAGGGCAGCCCAGGGGAGATCCCATCATGTTCCTGCCTCTCCAGCCAATCAGCACACGGGGATCACTCACTGGCTGAAGTACACCTTTTCAGCCAATCAGTGTACAGGATTCCTGGGCAGCTGATTGGCCAATGAGGAAGCACTTGATCCCCACAGAACAGTCCCAATTGGCTGGAGAGAGGCAGACTGTAGCTCCCACTGGCTGCAGCATTGGCCCAAGTAGCTGGGGGGGAGAGGGGTGACACCCTGGCGCACCCCATGGTGCCAGCCGCCCGTGCTGGCTCCAGCGCTCAGTGATCCAGACTTGTGCCCACGCTGCCAGGCGGAGCCTGCCAGGGCCCAGCCGCTCGGGGCAGCGTTCCCGGAGCCACGTGGCTGATGGGGCGAGTTCACCCCGTTACAAGCACATTAACAAACCCCACGTGCAAAGGGGGGGGACACAGACATTGCCTCCCTGCACCTCGCCTGGCCAGAGCACAGGTGCCTGGTGGCCCTGCTGGGTGGGTAGGCACAGGGTGATGGCAGTGGGGCACTGGAAGGGGGTCAGAGGTGAGTGGAGCATGGCACAGAGCTGGCCCAAGCCACTGGCGCCCCTTGCTGGTCAGCCCCCCCCAGCCCACCCCTGCTGTCCCGCTGCCTCCAGCCTATGCCATGGCCTGGCACTGCTCATCACGCCACGGGCAGGGGCGTTCAGTGGCAGCCCCATGGGCCACACCTGGCACAGCCAAGGGGGCTGGTACACTCAGCCAGCGGCACACGGGCACTGGGCCATGGCACCCAGTCCCACGCCTGGCCTGTGCCCCCCACAGCAGAATGCCACCCGCTCGTCCCCGAGTGCCTTGCAGCCGCATGGGCAGGTCTGCGACGTGCCCCTGGCATAACAGCTCCCAGACAGGGCTAGAGGGAAGCGGGGGGCATGTGTGCTCCCGGGGGGGGGTCCCCACAATCTGCCTGCAGATCCAGCGGTGCTGGCTGGAGACGTGGCACCGCTGGCCTGCCTGCCTGGCGTGCTGGTCTCCGGACAGCGCTGGCGTGTCGCAGCGAGCACAAGGACTGAGCCAGGCCAGGCGACTGCCGGAACTTCGCCATTTACTTCCTTTCCCTTGTTTTTTTGGGTAACACTTGTGAACTTGGATGTTGGGTAATAAAACCTGGAAAACCTGCTCTGGGGGCCTTCCTTCCCCCCAGGGGGGGGAGCACCGTCTTTCCTGGGCCTGGGGGGTGTTGGGCGCTGCTCCAGGGGGCCATCACGCTGCAGTGGTGCTTGGCTTGGGGTTGCCTCATCCCCAGCGACCCCTGGGAGAAACACTTCCCGCCTCCCTGGGGCACGGCCCGTTTGGCTGACACTGCTCGGGCGCCTTTGGACTCTGGAAAGTCTTTTAGCCGGCTTTGCAAAGTGCCCAGGTCCCCCTGCATGCCCAGCCCCAGTGTGTGCCCTCACCCCACTGCACACCCCATGAGCCCTGCCTTGCCCAGCCCCAGTGGGCACCCCTGTGTGCCTCTCCCTCCTCCCTGGGCAGCCCCTTCCCTGCAGTGTGCGTGGGGGGGATTAGGGCAGCAATCCCATGCGTTGCACTTGGGCCAGGCTACCAGGCCTCTGTGCCGGAAATGTCACCGGGGAGCCCGTCGGCCATGGCGGATACTGCCAGGGGCATGGGCTGCAGTGTCTGAGCGCCACAGGGGGCTGCTGCACCAGCCAGGCGGGGGCCACACAAGCCTGGGCCCGGTGTCAGGCTGTGCCAAGCGCAGAGGGAAGAGCCAGCCCAGCGTGTGCCAGGGTTCCCCCCCCCCGTCATTCCATGCTGTACCACAGCCCAGGAGGATGCCCCAAGCCAGGGCCCAGCAGGCTCAAGTTCCTGGCCTGTGCCTTGTCCTCCCTTGCCCCATGCTGACCCCCAGGCACTGTCTCTAGCAGGGAGAGGCCACCACTGCCCACGCTGGACCTACCCCGCTCCCCATGGCCCCGCCCCCTGCCCTGCTTCCCAAAGTCCCGCTCCTCACAGCCCTGCTAAGAGCTGCCAGCCACGCGAGCAAGGGGCCCAGACAGTCCTGGGGCGCTGTGCGAGGCCCCCACACACACACGGGAAGGGGGACTGCCAGCCCCAGGCTGGGCAGGTTTATTGGCAGGGATGGGGCCATTACAGAGCCAGCAGGTATCTCTGGCTCTCCACGGGGAGCTGCCACACGAGTCCCGCTGCGCTGTGGCTGCTCCTCCCCAGCGCCAGCCGGGGGCTCTCACAGGTCCGTGGTGTCCAGGCAGGGGTTGCTGAAGGTGAAGGTTGCCTTGTTGGGGTCTCCCGGTCGCCGAGCCGGCTCGCTAGCCAGAGTCGTGCGGTGGCCCTGCAGGGCGGCCGTCAGGGGCTCCTCACAGCTGCCCAGCTGTGCCGGAGCCCCCGCCCAGCCCAGCTGTGGAGGGAGAGCGACAGGGAATCGTGTGGCCGCAGTGCACCCAGCAGAACTGCCCCGTGCCAGCCGTGAGCTGGACCCACAGCTATGGCATCCTCCGTGGCTGCACCATGGGGAGCCAGGCTGTGAGCGCACGGAAGTGCCAGCCCCCAGGGGTGCCCCGCCCCTCCCCCCAGTCTGGCTGCCCTCCCTAGTCAGCTGGGGTCCTGGCTCCACCAAGCAGCCCAGTGTCTGACAGCGGCTGGGACCGTTAATTACCCCCCCATGGTGCCGGCCGCCCCCCAGTCCTGGGCTCCCATCCCCACCTCCCCCTCAGATGTGCCAGGCGCACCCGCAGTGAAGGGCAATGGCGCTGCCAGGCGAGGACACGACGTGGGCAGCAAAGCCAGGGAGCTGCCACGGCCATTGCCCACAGGCTGGCACGGAGCGTGGTGGAGGCAGAGCTAGTGCATGGCCAGAGCAGGCGTCCCACGGGCAGAGCACGCCGCCACGCAGGCCATGCCCACCACTGTAGAGGTGGGCGCGGGGGCTGCTCACTCACCTGCAGCTCCGGGGGACCAGGGCTGCCCTCCGCCAGGTTCTCCACAATGTTTTCGTCCAGCGAGTTCAGGCTGTGGGAGAGGGAGCAGCACAGATTAGCCAGGGTGTCGTTGGGCTGGGCAGTGCCCATCCGGTCAGAGCGCCCGCCCGCGGGGCTGAGGGGACACCAAGGGCACAGGGCAGGCTCCCTGGGCTGGTCCCCATGATGGCCAGGGCACCACAGCCCAGCCCCGCAAGGACACGTTCCCGTCCCACCTGGCGGCGTCGGAGTTGGAGTCCTCGTCAAAGCCCAGGTCTGCAGGGGCGTCCAGCATGAGATTGAGCACGGGGTTAGCCCTGGGGAGAGAACAACCAGGGGTGAGCAACACAACAACAGCACAGCCACTACAACCACAACCACGACACAACCACAGCCAGCACAACACAACAACAGCACAGCCACTACAACCACAACACAACCACAGCAAGCACAACACAACAGCACAGCCACACTCACCACAACCACGACACAACCACAGGCAGTACAACACAGAAACATCCATGCCCAGCTACACCGCAACAACCGTGCAGCAGCCCCAGCACCACTGCAAGGCAGCAGCCCAGCCCCCACCCTGACGCACCCCGAGGCAGACACCGCACACAGCGAGGTGGAGCCGTGTGCAGCCGGGGCACTGGCGGGGCACACGCGGCCAGAGGCCATTCACATGCTGTTGGGCCACCCAGGGGGCCTTTGCTCTTTTGGCACATGGCCCTTGGTGCCCAGTCGGGTGCAGCACGTGGGGTGGGAGCGGCTCTGGGCCCAGGAACATCCACCACAAACATACCCCATGGCACTGCCACCCCCTCTCTGCTTCCCAGCGACCCCTGCTGGGGCATGTCACAGCCCTGCCTCCACCCTCCTGGAGCTCCCCTGGCCAGGCTGCAGCCCCTGCTCCCAGGGATGGGTGCCCAGGCAGGTCTGGGGGCGCACTCAGCCCCCCT
>NW_020664980.1:18904609-18917449 GCF_002925995.2 Terrapene triunguis | reverse complement strand
GATCAGTGGGTTTCTCTCTCTCCTGCCGTCTGGGATGTGGGGAAAGGTGCTCCCGGGCAGGCCGGTTCAGCCCCCGCGGGGCTGCGGTGCAGGGTTGAGTGAAGTTGGGGCAGGGTCCCTGGGGGGTGGCTTTGTTCAGATCAGGGTATAGCGCAAAGGGGCTGCAGGGGGAGGGTCTGGGAGTAGGCAGCACCCAGGGCAAGGGGGCCGGGGGAGGCAGTGCCTGGGGCTGGGGTTACGCTGTCTCTCTGCGGAGGCTGGTTACCTGTAAAGGGGAAGAAGCCTCTGGCTGGCGGATGGGAGGTGGTAACTAGCCACATGGCAGGCTAAGCTAGCCCAAGTGCTCTTGCTCCCATGTAGTGTAGCTCAGCCTGGACTGTCTGCTGAGTCTTGCTGCATGCCCCAGCTGCAGGCTGTCGGACCAGGGCTGCTAGCCAGTGGCTCCTGGGGCAGGGGTTCTGACCCAGGCCACTGGGGCTTGCTGGTGATTCTGGGGCTGGCAGCTAGAGCTGGAGTGTT
This sequence comes from Terrapene triunguis, assembly GCF_002925995.2. NCBI lineage: Eukaryota > Metazoa > Chordata > Testudines > Emydidae > Terrapene > Terrapene triunguis. Next base: position 18,916,930 of record NW_020664980.1, on the reverse strand, counting down.
GGGATCGAAGGAGGTGGAATTATCATCAGGTGTTTGTACGGCAGCAGCCCCAAAGGGCCCGACCCAGATCGCAGCCCCCGTGCACTGGAGCTGCACAAGCGTCTAGTGACAGGTGGCCCTTGCCCTGGATTGCTGGCCTGGCACCGTGGGCCAGCACAGCCCTGCTTTGCCTCTTTAAACACATTTCCTCTCGCCCCTCCCCTCGGGAGGGGCTGCCCAGCTCGGCTCCTTGTTCGGTCCTTGCCTTTCGCTCCGCCTAGACATTGGGACCAGTCGGTCTTGCTCACGAGTTCTCGGGGCCGCAGCTTGGGGATTCTGAGGGCCGCAGGGGAAGGTTCTGACTTCAGGTTTTGTCCTGGCATCACAAGGACCCTAGTGGACTTCAAGGCGTCTTTGGCTCTCTTGCTGCCTGCGTACAGGAAGCTCTGTGGGGTCATTGGGGGGGGTGGGGGGGGCATTGGATATGGCACAGGGGTCCCAAACTCTGCCCAGCAGGGGCGGGCGGTGTTGGCAGCTTGCATGGTGCCCGGTCGTAGCCGTCTTCTGCTGTAATGTGCAGGCCCTGGGACCTTGCTCCGAGAGGGCTGGCCTGCATCTCCATAGGCACGTTGCATGTAGGGATTTAGTCTCATCAGGCGGCAGCTCTGCATTGTAGACCTAAGTTGGACTTTATTCATTCCTGTATGACGTCATCTCTTAAGCCAGGCTCCTGGGAGAAGTAGCTACAATGTTCCGTACAGCTCCTGACAAAGCCTGTGCTAGGGCAGGGTACGGTGAACTGCCGACTGTAGGCCACTGGAAACCCTGCACCTGAGATCTCCCAAGGCTGGGTAGCAGAGTTGAATAGGATGCACGCGCCAGACTTGTTTTACTTGAAAGGGTTCTCTGTGCGAGAGGGGCTGCGTTTCCAGTTACAGATCTGTTCTTCGATAGCCTCCGTCACGCTGCTCAGCCGTGTTTGCTTATTCGCCTGGTTACCCTGCTAGGCGACAGGACTGCCCACCTGCCGTATGCCCCCATTCTGTAGGCTCGAGGCAGCCTGGCCGTTCCCTACGGGGGGCAGGTGGGTTAGAGTGACACCCAGTTCAGCTCCAGCTTTTAAAACTGGTTCTCATCTGATGGAAGAGTCTCCAGACTTTAGAATCCCCTCCTCCCCCCGGCTAGTCTGTCCCTGAGGAATTAAAAGGACACTTTGTACAGGACCTACTAAAACACAGAGCTCCCTCCTCTGGTTGAACCGGAGCAGTCAGCTCAGAGCTCTTACCCAGAGCTGGGGGGACTTGCTCTCTCGACTGAAGTTACTAATTTTCAGCTCCACTCAAACCCCAGGAAAACGTTTCTTCAAATGGAGAAGGAGCAGACGTGATGGAGGGGGAGGGGGGGGAGATCTTGGTTCTAAGCGCCTGGCAAGCATCGCCACTAGCAGTGAAGCTCACAAAGAAATACATGGAAAGCAATAGAAAAACTGCCTGGCAATTGTTCTCTAGCCTGCCAGGGCACATAACCCACTTTGCAGCCAGCATCCATCCATCATTCTCTGATTACTTGTATGTGCCGTCCTGGGGTTTCTGAAAAGCCCTGTTCGCACCTAGGGACTCATGGGGGGCGAGGAGAGAGAAGTGGTCTCTGTAGGTCATTAGCTTATTAAATACCAGGCTAACGGCGGTTTAAAGGCCTGGTCAATGAGCACTGGATTCGAGCGGCCCTGGCCCAGGCCGTGTGCAGAGTAAATCTTCTGGCTGTTTTTTTTCTAGAAGTGGAAATTCCGCTGGCTAAACTTGGTCACCAGCGTGAGCTAAACGGTGCCAAAGCAGAAGCGCTGTGTTGTTCTTGCCAACCGCTCTGGCCTGTCCCCTCTGTTGTGGGCAGCGCTGCCCTCCCCAGGCTGAAGGAATCGTCACGCTCCCCGGCTCCTTCCTCTGCCACATCCTGAGAACCCGACTCTTCCTCTCCGCTCTGGCAGCTGAAACGCTGGTTGGGACCCGCTGCGCTCTCTGGCCTCCTGGCTCTCCCTGCAGTCTGCCCAAAGCCAGCGCTGCTAATGCGACGGGCTGCGGCGGCTCCCATAGCCCCTTTGACCCGTCGGCCACACCTCCATGGCCACCTCCTGGTGTGGCCACCTGTCTCTGGTGTGTCCCAAGTTGCTGTGGTAACGATGCCAACCTTGGTGCCTGACACTCCCTTCTCTCACTCCTGTCTGTGTGCCTGCTGCCCCCATGCACGGCGCTGCCCCTCCCAGCCCGCCCTGGGCGGCCCACAAGCACTGACGGACCCAAGAGACGAGGAGGAGGTCAAACTACCCCTGTCCTTTGAGTCACCTCAGGGTGTCCGTCTCTCAGGTTGAACGGTGGCACCTCATCCCGGGTTTCAGGACACCACCCCCCCAGGCTCCCTGGATGAGGATGAGCTCGAGAGGAGCAACTCTTGGTCCCTGTGATTCACACTCTGCACGTGCTCCGCACCCCTCAGTTTCCCCAGCCCCTCCTTCCCAGGATAATAGGAGCACGGCATTGATGCAGGCCTGCCCTTTACTAGCTCTTGTCAGAGGGAGAGCGAGCTGGTTTCTTATGCCACTGCAGTGCTTTGTGGGTAATTATGCACATTGCAATGAAAATAATAAGACCAGCTTCATAGCGGTATCTAAAAATACGACTAATGCAGCGAGCTGGTTGAGGTGCCTTTGTTTGTCACCTTTGGGTGTTTGCTTTGCAGCCAGCCTCGCCGTGGGAAGCCGAGTCTCTTGGGGTGGGATTTGGGCTTTTAGATGAATTCTGGCCCCGCTTCGAATCTTTTTTCCAAGGGGGAGCGCAGGCCCTCAGGCGGGATCGGTGCAGGAGTCTCTCCTGGGGTGAGTCCAGGAGGGCACGGTGCAGGCGGGAGGTTCCTGTGAGCGACTTGTTCCCCTCCTGGGGGAGCTGTCCTGCTGGGGGCACTGGTGACGGGACAGGGAGCCTTTCTCCCCTAACCCGAATCCAGCCCAGAGCAGCAGTGACCGGTGGTGATCCCCACCCGCTTGGGGACTGATGTGAAATGAGTAGGTCCTAGTGGCCGGGTGCCCACCTGGCACAGAGCACTGCCAGGACTGGCTCTGATTGGCCCTCTGGCAATCTCTGCAGTTTGAATGGAGCGCGAAGGTGACACGGGCCAGTGAGCTCTTTGGGGCTTAGGTGGCTGGCAGCTGTTGTTTGGCTTAAGGGCGCCTGGCCCCACCCCTGATTCCCTTGTTTGGACGTTCTGCATCCGGTCAGAGCAAAGCACCAGGGCATGGAACTAGAAACTGCAGGGCTGGGCCGACCCCAAGGCAGAAAGCCCTGGGTCTCTTATTTTGTTACTGCCCCAAAGCACGTGGGTAGGATTGTCAATTTTGGTTGGACGTATTCCTGGAGGTTTCGTTACATGATATAATCCTTAATTAAAGATTAATCTTTAATTCCAGGAGACTCCAGGACAATCCTGGAGGATTGGCAACCCTACACATGGGCAGCGTCTGAATATTGATGAGGCACTTTTGGTTCCCCAGGAGCTTGTGCCCGGATCTTGCAGGTGGTGCAGTGCGGTGGCTGGGGCTGGTATCAGTACAGCCGCACGGAGAACTCGGAGCTAGTGCTCAGCAAAACCACAGAGGTCTCCCGTTGGAACGGACTTAATGAAAGGGCTGCTGGTCTGGGGGAAGTGGAGTCAGTCGGGAGCCAAGGGAGTGGAGAAAACAGAGTAGTGTGGGTTTGTGGGCTGAGTGGAAGCTGCCGCTCTGGATGCTGGCGCTGCTCTGAGTGCTTGGGGCTGGGTGGGAAGTGGGCGGTGGCATGGTTTCCTTTGGGCTATCTCGGTAGTCATGGTGGCTTTGGGATTGTGACGGAAAAGGCCTCTGCAGCCTGAGAAAGAGGAGGCGGTACCCAGTGTGGGTGCATGCAGCACCTCCTCTGTCCCCTGGGCAGCTGTCCTGGGGTCCCAGAGGAGGTGGCTACACACCAGCCTGGTGGGACAGGTGACTGTCCCCCAAACGTGCCCGGAGCCTGCAGTCACTAAGGCCCGTGGACAGTGTGAAGCCGTTAGGAGCTCTGAGCTGTTCTCCACCATTGAGAGCGCCCGCGCTCAAGTCCAGCAGAGCTGAAGCCTTTCCATGGGGCTATCTCCACACCGGTCTCTGTTCCACCCCCTGGCGGGAGCCAGGAAGGCCCCGGCTGTAAGAAAGGAGGGCTTTCCAGGGAGCGGTGAGTGCGGTTCCGGCGAGCTGAGCGGCTTGCTCACGCAGGGAGAGGCTCCCACGGCAGGGCAGACGCCGAGCTTGGGGGAACAGCAGGAAATGGTGCAGCTGTGCTCTTAGGTTTGCAAGCTGAGTCCCTTCCGTTTCTTGCACAATGAGGTTAGAGCAGCATTCAGCTGAGGCAGGTGGGTGCCTTTCCTACCCAGGGCAGCCTTGGGCTCAAGCCTAGATTCCCCGCCTGGTGTTTGCAGTGGGCTTTAGCAGCAGCCTCTGGTCGAGCCAGCAAGACCTGGTCACCTGGCGGGAATAAGCATTCCCCAGCAGTGCCCTTCAGCGCTCCAGTGCCCGGCTGGTCGGCCCCCGTGCGAGTGCTGGGTGGTGGTTGTGCTGGTGCGCCCTGCGTTGGAGCGTAAACCGTGTGTCCTCGGCTCACGGCAGCCACTACATCTGACTTGCAAAGCAGCGCTGGTCCCGGGAGCAGTAAAACCTGCTGCCTCTGACTGCCCTGGTTTATGGCTCCCATTCATGGAGCACATGGAACAAATCAAGGGGAAAGAGACTTTTAAAATCCCCCTTGATTTGTGCAGTGGACGTTGCTACTTCTGTGAGGGGTGTGTGTAGCTTTGCCCGGGTGGGCCATGGGCTCTGTGCTGGGGGACTGATTGGGCTGGGAGCCCAGAGCCAGCTAATGAAATGGGGGCGAAGGAGTTTTGTTTGAAATGGAAGAGAGTTTAGGGGGAATTGAATGACCCCTGGTGGAGGAATGCAGCAGTGCTGGCCAGGTAGGGTGAGGGCTCTTCCTGCAGGTGCATGGCACTGGTGGGCTGTTCTGGGCAGCGCATGGCGGCTGTGGGAGCGGCTTTGTGATTAAGGCGGAAAAAGCCAATACAGGACATGCCCCTAATTCAGCTAGGATGTGACTGATCTGCCCAAGTCCTTGGCCCACCAGGGCTGGCTAGGGTGGGGAGCTGAGCTAGCCGGGCTCTAGAAAAGTGGGGTTCTGACTTTTCCAAGAAAGGGGAAGAAAGGGGTTTCCTAAAACTGCGGTTTTGCCCCCTGGCTGGCTGGACTCAAACGCCCGATCTCTGCTGCTGAGCTGGCCTCAGGGCGCCCGGCAATGTGGAGAAGACAGTGTTCCTGTGCCGTTTGGGTGGAGTCTCGCACATGGGAGCATTTAGACACGTCTGTCCAATACACATTGTAACGGTGTCACCAGTCACAATCACGGGACCCTGCCTTGCCCAGAGACCCGCTAGCTGTGTGCCAGTTGGCGCGTGTTATTTCTTTGAGGAGAGGTGAATTGTTGCCCGTGGTTCTGGAGCTGGCGAAGGCCTGGGTCTCTAGGGCCTCATGGGCCGGAGTGCGCGCTGCGGCAGTGGGAATCCGCGGCTGTCTTGTGTTTGGGGAATGAGGCTGGTTGTGAGTTGCTGGCTCCCCTCAGGGAGGGGCCATGCCGGGAAATGAGGGGGTCACCCAAGGCACCCTGCCTTGGCATTTCTGTGCTTTGAGAAGTGTGTGTGGTGGGTTTTGGGGGGGCCAGGGGAGGGGAGGGGTTAGGTGTTGCTCTAATTTGGAATTTCCAGTTTTTTCGAAAGAAAACGCCCACATCCGTGTAGCGCGCTCAATGCGCAAAGTATTCGCCCCGCGCAGACCCACGGTGATGTCTGCCACCAACAGACTCTGTTCTACAGCAGTGGCCCAGGCATGGCAGCTCAGACTCCGCGGGGCTCGCCTCGCGGCGTGTCCTGCTCCGCAAAGCGCCTGTCTCAGATAGAGGGAGGATGGAAGTGGGGTTCCATGGTTGGGTGCTAATGATTTCTAAAGCAAATGTACTCAGTTCACCAGGGCAGATTTTGCGAACTGCCAGCCCTGCAAACTCAGTCCGGACTCGTTCCACCGTGTGCGCTGTCCCGATGAGTAAAGCATCTGCAGTCCAAGCCCTGCCTCCCTCTCGCGCCTGGGGCCCTCGGTGGGTTTGCGCAGGTGTCATTTCCTGGAGCTCAGTGACCAGCAAGGAGGGACAGAATCTCTCTGAGCGATGCAGGGCTCACAGCAGTAAAACGCTGTGTGAACTTTTGACTCGGATACGTGGGGGGTGGGCCCAAGCTGCAGGGTGTGGAGCGCTGCTTGAAGCCCTGCATCGTGGATGAGACACAGAGACCAACCAGCTGAGGGAAATGAGGAACCAAACCCTGATCTGCACTATGCATTGCAGCCAGGACCTCTGTGCCAGCCCATCTCTGCCCCCTGCCTCCAGCACATATGTTTTCCTTGCCATCCTGGATCTGGCTGGCTGTCCATGTTTGCTTTTGGCTCGGAGCATCTGAAGTGCTTTGCTCTTGCTGGCAGCGCTGCGGGGAACGTGGCTAACAATTGAGGTCCTTTGGCAGGAGCTGTAACTGGGGCTGGACGGCTCCGGTGCCCTGAGTGTATCTCTTGCCAGCTGTGCAGCAGCGCTTGCAAAAGGGGTTCTGTTACTGGTGCAGGCAATACCCGAGGGGGCTGTAATGGAGCCCAGGAACAACCCTACTTCTCTGCTGTGTCTGGGAGGTTCCTGGGTGTGTGTGACAGCACTTTGTGCTGAGTGTGATCATGTGTCCCTTAGAGCCGGCTGTTCGTGTGCGGCGCTCTCAGCAAAGTGCAAATGAAAATTGGGGGCAAAAGGAGAAGTAGTCTCTGAAAATCCCAGATCCCGTCGGGCAGGCGTCTTCAGTGGAACTACTGTCAGCGCGTTTTTGGAAATGATTAGATTTCCAGTTGTCCGTATCCCTTGAAAGGGACAGAGTCAAAGGAAAGGCTCCATGCTTAAAAAAACCCCAAACCAACTTCCTCACTTTGTTTCTAGCACCCTAGGTGGCTACGTAGTGTTTCCACTTGTAACAAAATTACTTTTCACCACTGATGCAGTTCTCACTCTTGGGGTTTCTCTGCTTGAGCAGTGAGACCAGGCTCCTGAGCCTCACTTTACTTCCTAGGCACTAGCCCACGGCTGCCTTGCAAACGCTGTGAGAGCCAGACGGATGTGTACAGTCTAGTCCAGCCAGTGAAACTGTCCTGGGGACTCTGTTGTGAGCGGGGTCTGAGATCCAGCTCTTTGCCCCAAAGCCGCTCACTCTGAAGCGCCCAGAGGGGGTGATAGGGAAAAGCATTCTGTCCCTTCTGATGTCCAGGCTAGAGTCAAAGGGAGGGTACATGGACACACACAATTCTAGAGCAGTGGTTTTCAAACTTTTTTCTGGGACCCAGTTGAAGAAAATTGTTGATGCCCATGACCCAGTGGAGCTGGGGATGAGGGTTTTGGGTGTGGGAGGAGCTCAGGGCTGGGGCAGAGGGTTGGGGTACGGGGGTGAGGGCTGTGGGGTGGGGCTTGGAATGAGGGGTTCAGGGTGTGGGAGGGAGCTCTGGTCTGGGTCAGGGAGTTGTGGTGTGGGAGGGGCTCTGGGCTGGGCCGGGGATGAGGGGTTTGGGATGCAGGAAGGGGCTCTGGGTTTGGGGGGGGCTCAGGGCTGGGGCAGGGGATTGGGGCATGGGCTTACCTCGGGTGGCTCCCGGTCAGCGGCGCAGCCGGGGTGCAGAGGCAGGCTTCCTGCCTGTCCTGGCACCGCGGACCACGCAGTACCCCAGAAGCGGCCAGCAGCAGGTCTGGCTCCCAGGCGGAGGCGCGCAATTGGCTCCACGCAGCTCTCGCCTGCAGGCCAATGGGAGTGCAGAGCCGGTGCGCGGAGCCCCGTGTCTCCCCGCCTAGGAGCCGAACCTGCTGCTGGCTGCTTCCGGGGCGCAGCGCGGTTTCAGAACAGGTAGGCACAGGTAGCAGGGCTGGCTCCAGGGTTTTTGCCGCCCCAAGCGGCGGGAGAAAAAAAAAAGCAAGCCGCGATCGGCGGCATTTCGGCGGCAGCTCCACTGCGCCGCTTTCTTCTTCAGCGGCAGGTCCTTCCCTCTGAGAGGGACTGAGGGACCCGCCGCCGAAGAGCCCAACGTGCCGCCCCTTCCCCTTGGCCGCCCCAAGCACCTGCGTGCTGTGCTGGTGCCTGGAGCCGGCCCTGGGCACTAGCCTGCCTTAGCGGGGTAACACCGCCGACGGGACTTTTAACGGCCCGCTCAGCAGTACTGACCCAGTGCCTGACATTCCGCGACCCAGTATTGGGTCACGACCCGCAGTTTGAAAACCACTGCTCTAGAACATGGCAGTGGGGCTCGATTCTGTGCTGTGCCTCCTTGGCAGGGGGAGGGTAACAAAGGGGGTGTTATGCCACCTTGTGTGGTGCTGGGCTGCTTCAGAGGCTGGTGTGAATGAGAACAGCCTCAGGGGCTGCACGGGGTAGGGAATTCCCTAGGAAGAGGGTTGCTGTGATGTGAAGCCCTGTCATGGCAAGGGGGGAGGAGACCTCTCCCAGCCCTTCGCAGACACTGGGAAGGGGAGTTGTTTGCCGGAGTGATCTCGGGGCAGCGTGGTCCGTGGTATGTTCAAATCAAGTAAAAATCTATCGGCAGAAGCAGAATGGCTCTGTGGCCCTGCATGCATGGACCCTCCTGAAACATGGCTGGGGGGGATTCGGAGAACGAGGGGTTCCCCTTGCGGTGCGAGTACCCAGGTCAGAGCTGGCTGCTGCAGCGTCTGACTTGCTGGGGACACGAAGTCCCAGGCCACAGGGATATGGTGACCTTGGGGCAAGTGAAGAAAGAGAATGTGTGTTTGTGTGTGGGGGAGCTTGTGGGTTTTTTCCTTCATATTAATGTGTGTCCTGTGAGTACTGCTGCAGCTGTCAGTTTGGGGGTGAGTGGGAGTCAAAGCCGAGGCGTCCTGCCTGTACTGTCAGGGAAGTTCACTGCACAAGCTGAGTGGAGAGGGAGCACCTGGGGGAAGTGGCTTATCCTGGGGCAGCTAAGCATGGCTGCGTTACTGCAGCCCCTGGAGCTTGGGCTAGAAAGATCATCTCTGTCCCGCGCGCTCTAGGACTACGTCTACACTGCAGATAAGAACTCGTGGCTGGCCCTTGTCAGCTGACTTGGGCTCATGGGGTTTGGGGCTGTTCAACTGCAGTGTAGACATTTGGGCTCAGGGACCCCAGGAGGGTCTGAGAGCTTGAACGTCTACACCACAGTTAAGCAACCCCTTAACCCAAGCCCCACAATCCCGAGTGAGGTGACACGGGCCAGCCATGGGTATTTAAGTGCAGTGTAGACATACCTGGAAGGATTTATGGGCTTGGGTAGCCGATCGCTTTGTTTGCTTTCTGGACGGGCAGTTTCCAAGCCTGGCTGTGGGCTGATGAGGGTCCCTCTCCTCACCCCCCCCCCCCCCCAGAAAAGAAACCAAAATGAGCCTGAACAAAATTCTTAGCAATTAGGAGGCTTTGGAGAGGCTCAGGGACAAGAATTCTTAAGGGAGATGCACTGAGCCACTTGAACCCACCCAATCTAATCCTACTACAGACCTGATCTATATCTGGGTCATGGGAAGCGCCACATGTCTGCAGCAGCAGATGGTGTCTTAAAGAGGTTGGACTCGAGGAGGTTTGGATTTAGGCGACCAGGGAGAGGCTGGGCTGTGTATTTACTCACGCTGCAAAGCAGCCAATGAGTGCCTGTGACGTCTCCTTGGAGGAAGCGTCGGCATGCACGGCCGCAGCATGGTAGGAATTGCACAGTGAGCTCCCAAAGGCTGCATGTGCTGTCGTGAGCACAGCCTGTGGGAATGATGGGTCTTGAGGCAAGTCACAGCAAGGTGTGGGTCAGATTAAATAAAGAAGGATGGGGAAGGAGACTGGGGCCCTTGTGACTGGTGTTGGAATTTCTCCTAGCCCAGCTCAGGACTGACCCAAAGTTGCTGCCCTCTGATCATCTGCTGGGGCAGAGGTGAAATAGGCTGAGGACCCCACTACCTGCTGAGCAGATCTCCACGTTGCAAAGTGGCAGCCTCGGCACAGAGGCCAGGGATAGAATGGGAGCACAGAGGCTGACCTCCCTTGACCTCCAGGGCAGGGTGCAGTATGTTGGGGAATACATGCAAAGCTTGCGTGCCTGCTGTTCGCACCTGCCCTGGAGATCAGCTAGAGGCCTTTGCCGCTCGGGTACCTTCCATCAGCACTAAATTCACTTCAGTAATGAAGCTCCCCTGGGAGGGGTGGGAACATATGTTCTGTGGCTCCCCAAGTATGTACCCAGTTTAGACTGAAACTGCCAATTGGAAGGTAGCATGGCTGGCAGGGGCAATGTTATGTATGATTCTTGGGGCGCCTGCCCCAAGAGTAATGGTTCTTGAACTGTCCCCTGACCCTTCCTAGCTGTGTGTCTGTCATGAATGCTGTTCGCTGGGGTTCAGTTGGTGTGAATGACGCATGGAGATGGTGGGGATACTGAGCAATGAGGCTATGTGCCGTAGGGGGCTCGGAGAGCCCAGGGGTGTCTCAGGTATGTGGTCTCCATCAGGTTTTCGTAAGTTTGTCTCGATCCGGAATTGGAACCACTCAAATATTTTGGCTGGTTTTGAAACCTAGCTCGTCTCGAGTGAACTCTGGACTGTGCGGTATTGATGGGATTGTGATGTCAGGAGCGACCTGGCCGCCTGTGTTGATTCGCTTGCTGCATTCCTGACTGGTTAAAATGTTGTAACCATTTGGAGTGTTTCTTTTAGAGTGATGGCACTACCCATTCACTAGCTCCACAAACTCTTTGCCTTGTTTTACTTTACAGGTATGCTTTCATGACTGTAGACGAGTCCTCCCATTGCATCACAGCTGTAAGCTGGCTCTCTTTCTTCACTGGGGCTTTCTGTGTGTCCATTAAATGCTTCTCTATTAGTAGGGAGTTTGGACTCAGCATTTGGTACTTATGGTGTGACTCTCGCCTAGAGCAGCTGAGTGAGTTTCCAGAGGATCAGTGGACAGTCTGTAGCACAGGCTCTTGGCGTGCTCCGCTGGGCTCTAGGCACAAACTGCAGGGCTTCCTCAGTTTGCTTCTGCTGCAACTCCTGTACATTTTTAGGGTTCGGTGCTCCCCCATTGTTCCAATATAAAGCCATAAGCCTTTCCAAATGCCAATTGGACGTTTCTGTTGCCCAAAAAAAGTGTAAAGGGTCAGTGTTAGTGATCCCATCAGTTCAAACACTTCTGTCTGCGTCTGTAACTATTGTGTCAAGTGACACCAGAGAGTAGAGGGGGGATTTGTTTTGTTTGTTTACCGTTTGTTTACTCTGTGTTTAACAGCACTTGGTGCATAATGAGTTTCAATGCACTCAGGTCCCCTTTTGTGGCTTTTTCACACAACTTAAAAGGAAAAGATGGTTGTGAAATTACACATTGGCAGGGGGTCTTAGGGACATGTGTATGTTCTCAAGGTGCTCTGAACTCATTTTTTAAAAATGACTATATTCTAAGAAGCTGACAGACTGGTTAAAATGAAAACTCGCTGGCTTTGGCTGAAAAGCCTCATGCAGAAACAATGAACATATACATTTAAAAAAAAAAGTCTAATATTCTGACTAAAGCCATCCTTAAAACGTCAGTGAAAGCTGAAGCTCCATTACTGGCTCACTCTGTGAGGGGTCTAAATACTAGTGCAGCGCAAGAAAAGGGCCGTGTCGGCCTTAGCCAGGGTCTTGGCATTTTTCCCTCTTGCCCTTGGTTGCTTGTGCTGGTGTGAGAGGGGGAGATTCTTGAATTTAAGTAGGAGTTGGAGCATGTATGGAGTCTCTGGCTTTCACCAGGAAGGACTGTAAACTGCCTAGTATTTATTTGGCATTCATCTTTGAGGAAAACACAGGATTAGATGATGTCAAATGTAGCCCATAAACTGAACTGCCTCCATCTCGATCCCTAGAAAGTGTGCAGCTCCGTCCCGCCAGCGCGGCGTGTCCTCGCGCAAGCCCCAGGCCGTGCAAATCTTGTAGGAGAGCGAGGCCTGGCCGAGGCCTGGCGGGGTCACGCTGGGACAGTGTTCCTCCTCCTGGCAGCTCCCTCGCGTCCAGGAACCCGCCGTCCTGGGGGCTCCCGGGGGTGCCACTCAACGGGGCGCTGGTCCTGGGGCACGGCCCAGCGCGCGGCGTGTCCAGCACTGCAGGGAGACGGTCCAACCCGTCCCCTCCGCACGGGGACAGAATCCCAGGGAGAAGCTGGCTC
>NW_020664980.1:18886596-18899609 GCF_002925995.2 Terrapene triunguis | reverse complement strand
GGGACAGTCTGGCCCCTTTGGGTCTCCCCTCTCCTGCAAACAGCGTCCCCCAGTGCCGGCGGGGCCGAGCCCAGGGCAGGGCAGTTCCCCAGGAGTGGAGAGCTTACAGCTGGCTCTTGCGAACAGATGGAGCCGAGGAAATAAACAGGCGGGAGGTGACTACAGGCGGCGGGAGTGGCGGCGGAGAAGGTCCTTGGAACAACAACCTTGAGACGGGGTGAAAGACTGGAGGAGCCCGGTGCGCGGCGGGGTGGGGACGGGGAGGCGGAGGGGGGGTCGGGGAAGCGGGCTGATAGAGTGCTGGGGGGGCTGTCGAGAAGGGAGTTGCAGGGCCTGAGGCCTGTGGAGATGGGGCTGAGGATTTCAGCAGGGGTGTACTGGGGTGGCATCCTGGGGGCGGGCAGGCTCTGCAATGCAAGGGGGGGAGGAGAATTTGGGGTGATGATGGCTATTAGGGGGCTGCTCCAAAGGGCATGTGCTGGAGGAGAGAGGCTTGGGGGGCTGGGCTGTGCTCCCAGATGGGGGGTGGGAATGCTCTTGTCTGGCTGTTCCTGGCACTACAGTACAGTTCGCGGCCCTGCGGCAGGGCAGGAGGAGGAGGGGGCGTGGTCAAGGCAAAGGGGATGGGGCCGTTAAGAATGGAATACAGGCCCCGGGTTCTCCCTGTAGTGTAGACGGACGCTTTTACCATCCTGCAGGTTAAGTGACAGGGTGGTAAGCCCCTGCCCCCGCTCTCCGGCACAGCGGCACCAGGAAGATGCTGGGGTGCGGGCAGCTGGATGTCGGATAAACACGTTAGCGAAGGCAAAGGGCAGCAGTAACGGGACTGGAAGGGCGATGGGCTGAGGGCCCATGGGCCTCCCGGTAGGGAGTGGTCCTGGAGCTCTCCCCACTGCCCTCTCTGCTGGGAGGGGAGCAGAGACATGTGCCTAGCCGTGGGGGTGGAGTGGCTTGCAGCATTAAGAGGGAGGAAGGAAGGGGACAGCCTTCATCGGGGCGTAGAGATCCGCGCTGGGGGCTGCTCGAAGCTGTCAAGGGCCCTGGAATGCCAGTGCCTTATGGCCAGGAATGTTGGGCCTTCTTGTGAACCGACGCTGCTTTCTTTCCTATGCCCCACCCGCAGGAGTGGGGGCTCTGGACTGCGGGGTCTCCTGTGTGCCCGCTCTGGGGGTGTGGCTGTGCTGTCCCTCAGGATGTGCACGGCTCCCCGCACCTCTTTTTGAAGGGGCCCCCTGCAAGTCGCGAGTCCCCAAAGTGGTGTGTATTGCAAGTCTGTTGCAACCTGCTGGCAAGTGCTCGCCAGCTCCCACGCTTGTAACTCTCAGGCTGCTGTGAATACAATGATCTGTTGCTCATTGTTTATGTAGGACCTACATTAAAAAGAATTGCAGCAAATTGCAACCCAGCTTTGAAAAAAACTGAAGGGGTAAGTTACAAAGCTGGGTCTGTTTAGCCCTCCTCACCCCATATCCCTTCAGCAACAAGCCGTTATTGCTACCGAGGGGGGACGAATCGTAGGTGTGGAACAAAATGGAGCCTGGGGACGCTATGATGAACTCTTGCAGCACAGTCAGCTCTCAGACCTGGCCCCCACAGGTGGGGTGACATCATGGGGTTTTCCCAAGGGCAGGAGGAGCAGCTGCTGCTGGAAGGGGTGGGGGTGGGGGCATTGTTCCCAACTCCCGAGATGCTGCAAACAATGGGGAAGCTAAAATTCGACCTGGCCAGATCTTCCTCCTAGCTCTGCCCCTCGGATGCTGTGGCCAGTGTGAGGCCCTCTGGGAGGTTAGGGGGAGCCCTGGCCCCCCTGCTGATACTGACATTTGCTTTGGTGCTGTCCATCGCCCAGTCCCCACCTGTTCGAGCATCTCTCCCCTCCTTTCAGCCTCTTCGCGAGGCTGCGGCTCCGGCGTGGGTGGCCTCTGGCTAGCCCGTGCCTCTCTGCTGGGTGGCTCATCAGTGCTGCGAGTTCTCTTTGCTCGCTAAGGCCCTTCCGTGGGTCTCCTGAGAGTCACTCCCAGCATTGCCTCCGTGAGCCCTTGTATGGGACGCGTGCTTCGTAGCTCGGTGCCTGAGCTGGGCCGAGGTTTGGCCTTGTTTTGTGCAGAGCCGTGGCAGCCCCTCTTGCTGAGTTGTGATAGTTGCTTGATTTTTTTTTCTCCGATTGCACGCCTTGCTGCTGTGGAGAGGCCCATGGTCTGATCAAAGAGGAAGATGGAGGTTGGCAAATATAAATATTAGTCCGATAAATTGGCAGCTTCTAGCAGAGATTACCTGGGGCTTCTGGCCTCTCTGCCACCATGCAGGCGGTTGGTGCATCTTTGAGTTAATGGCTGTCGACCTTCAACTCTGAATGGTCTGGGGAGAAATTCCTGGCTGCTCAGCTGTCGGCTCAGAACCCCCTGAAATGTTCAGCTAAGATGATGTCTCTGTAGGGTGCTGTTTTCTACTGGTGTATGGGACTTACAGGGCCTCCATTCGTGTGGTATCTGAGGCAGGGTAACGGTACGATCCCCATGTCACAGATGGGGAACTGGTGCAGGGACAGGCCAAGTGAGGGTGGGAGGGATCGTCCGTGCAGAGGAGGATCGGAATATTCTCAGGAAGAATGGGACGACTTTCAGGACTGGAGGAGTAGAAAAGGGATGAGGTTTAATAGCCCCAAGGGCAAGGTCATGCTCTTGGGAACTAGGAACAAGCATTTGTGCTCTGAGCTCGGGGGAAGTGAGGGAGGAGGAGAGGGACCTGAGTGTGTAGGTGGATCACAGGGTGACCGTGGTGGGGCTGTGAGAAAGCTCTGTGTTAACCTCGGCTGGGTCAGGCGACGTGTTTCCGGTAGAGAGAGAGGAGTATTAACGCCACTGGATAAGGCCCTGGTGAGACCTCGTCTGGAACATTGTGCACTGTTCTTGTCACCCATGTCCAGGGAAGATGAATTCAGACAGGAAGTGGTGCAGAGAAGGGCTGCGGTGGTGTTCGGGGTGTGCCTAGCAAAGTGGGGGCTGAGCAGGGATCTGATTGCTGTCCAGAGATGCAGGTGGGGGGTAAACAATGGGAGGGCGAAGAGCTGTTGGAGCTAGAGGCCAGTGCTGGCCCCAGGCTGGAAATGAGAAGGGGTCTAACCAGCAGAGGGGTGAGGCTCTGGACCAGCTGCCCCACAGGAGCAGCGGGGGGCGATTCATACAGATTTATGAGTGGGATTGTATGGCGGGGTTGCCTCTGATGCTGGGGGGCCATTCTGTGTCTTCTCTTTCGAACAGCTCATGCTTTAGGACTTCTGTTGGTCACCTGTAGGGGTCAGGAAGGAAACCCCCTCCTCGCCGGGTGTATTCTGGTTTGGATTTTTATCTCCTTTCTCTGAAGCCTCAGGGAGCCCTCCCTGGTAGGGGGACGTGGGGGGGTGTGGACTCTGAGGCAGCACCAGGAAGTCTGTCTCTCAGCTGCCTGGCTGGCTGGTTCTTGCTCACATGGTCAGGGTCTGACTGATCGCCAGGTGTGGGGTCAGGAAGGGGTTTTGCCCCAGCTCACGCTGGCAGGGACCTGGGGGGGGGGGGGTTGTCCCCCTCTGCAGCGTGGGGCTCGGGTCGCTTGCTGGGATCGTCTGGGTACCTCGCACCAAGTCACTTCCCTGCCCTTGCAGGAGCTTGGGCACTGGTGCATCTCAGCACGCCCGTTCTCTGCCCGTGGCATGCAGCCAGCAGTGCAGTCTCCCGGTGGTTGGGCATGGCGTGGGGGTGGTCTGGGATGTATAGGAGGTCGGGCTGGATGATGGGGGCCCGTCTGGCCTTAAGCTGCGTGACTGGAAGTCTTTGGTGGAGCAGGGACCTGAACCCTGGTCTCCTGGGTCCTAGTGCCCTAACCGCTGGGCCTGCCTGCCTCTGCATTGCTGACACTTGGCCACCTGTGACTCTTGGGCATGCAGAGAGCCAATGGGAGAGCAGAAGTTATTAGCAGCGCACGGTCCCAAGGGCGGGGTGTGCACATTACGCCCCCTCCTTGGAAGTGCTGCCTTTTGTTCTCGAATCTCTGTGGCCAGGATGGGGGGCATTCTGGGTGGCCCAGCGCCGCTGAAGCTACGAAGGGCTTCACTTTATAGTTCCTTTCAGACAGTGGTGTGTCCGTGTCTCGTCTCTCACTGAGGTATAATGTGTTTCTCAGGGCGCCCCAGCAGTGCAGGGAACTTGGTGTTTCTAGGCAGGGCTTGAAAGCGCTCTGTGATCAAGGGCGGGTAGGAAAAGTTATGGCAAAATGAGACTCCTCCCCAGAGCGTGAGTGGCAGCGGGGCTGTTGGATTGGTGGCCGTGCTTTATTTAGGCGTCTGAGCGCCTCCCTCTCCTTTCCAGTGTGCTTTGATCAGCAGTGAAATAGTTGAGACTGACACTTACATCACCATTATTAGGCTCCAGAGTTAACAGCTGGTTGAGGTGAACGAGCAGCTCGTGCCCCAGAGCTCTTGCTTCAGGCTGTCTGCAGACTCAGCCAGACATCACTCCTGGGTCACGCTTGAGTCACAGTGTGAAGGTAATCTTTGCACCCAGAAGGGCTAATGTCAAATGAAAGCTAAGAATCTGGAGCAGGAGCTGGATTCCCCGTGGAGGTGCTGCCCCCTTGGGGCCTGGCCAGCCTCTGTGGGACATTTCAGAGGTTGGCCTGGGTCGGGGCGGGTGGCTGAGCGACTGTCTCGAAGCTGCGGTGGGCCGGCTGCCCTGGGGTGGGGTGGGGTTCAGTCGAAGTTCTTAGGGGCTTTTCCTGCCCTGGGAAGGTGTTGGGAAATGCACGTGCTAACACGGCACTGAGCACTAGTGCGGCCCAAGGCAGTCCTGGGTGCAAGGGTGTGAGCTGGCGGTGTGGGGGTCAGCAGGCTTCGGACCCCACTCACTTGGCCAGCAGTGACAGGGCCTGCGTGATTCCAGCTGCCTGCAATCTCTGGGGGAGCAGGGTGGGTTTTCAGTAATCCCACCTCCCTAGCGTGGGAAGGCTGGGGCCTGTTCATAGGCCGCCGTGGAGCACCTCGTCCTTGGTTCCCGTTGCGTGTGGCCCTTGGCTGTGGTGTGACTGGCCTGGCAGGTGGGCCGAGCACCTGGGATGCTGTTTCACCTTTGCGTTTGTTGTGTGTATCGCTGTGTGGCTGCTTGCTGCTGTGCAGACCCAGAGCAGAGAGAGTGGCTCCCCGCCCCAGAGAGCGCCTGTCCAGCTAGGGAACGAATGAAGCTCCTGGATAGGAAGTAAAGGGGAAGGTGGCACCCTGGGGGCATCGACGCTGCCACAGAAGGTCCCTGTTCTCCAGACCCTTGTGGAGAATGTGGTCCCTGCCCTCTTGCAATGGGCTCTCCGGGAGGAGCATCCGCACCAGTACCTAGCCCCTGGTGTGACTGTCCCACTGCACCCCTCGGGCTCTGCTCTTCTTGGGGAGCCGCAGGGAGGACTGGAGGCTTATCCCGCCGCCCTCCCCCGGCGCTGGTGCCTTGGGTGGGGCAGTCTGGCTGCCCCCGGGAGGGACGCTGACAAGGCCTGTGTCCCTGAGGGAGGGGGTGGAGCCGTGGGAGCTGGCTGACCTGAGCGGCAGGAGGGCAGGTCCCCGGGGCAGCAGCCTGCATAGGGGGCCCTTGGAGGGGAGCTGGTGGTGACAGCAGGCCTGGCGTAGCGAGGGGCCCAAGACGTTGCTCCTGGGACGCGGGCTGGTGCAGAGCTGTGGTGCTTGCAGCCGCTGGAGCTTGCAGGGACGTGAAGGCTGAGGCTGTGGCTGGATGAGCTCACTTCTCCCCCTGCCTCGGGCCCGGCCTGCCCAGCAGGTGTGTGCCCCGTGCGCCAGCAGCTGTGCGAGCCGGGCCAGCGCCCCGCGCCCGCTTGAGGCTTTACTGTGGAGCCTGGGCCAGGCGCACTTGGCCATGTGGAGAAAACCCGAACCCAGCTTCCTGGGGGAGCTGCTGGGATCCTCCTGTGCCTGAGCCCGGGCCCGGGCTGGCTGAAACGGCTCAACGGTCCCACTGGCTCCCAGAGCAGCGAGCTCAGCGTGTTCTCTTCCTGCTCCGGCTCCGCGGGCAGCTGAGCCCAGCCTGGCCCAGAAAGCAGTGCCGGCCCTGTCCAGGTTACAGGTGCTGCTGGGGCCTTCGCGCTGCGCCGGAGAGCAGGGACCCTTTCGGTGCATCGCCCACCGTCTGTCTGGCATTTCCTGCGGCTAGGGTGGGGGGGAAACGCCCTGGCCCTGTGTCCCCGCCTTCCTCCCCAGGCCTGCAGGTGACACGCTGGGGTCACTCCAAAGCTGTGCCCGCTGCAGGCCAAGTGGTGGCTGTTGATAAGGCACCGAGCTGGGACTCAGGAGATCTGGGTTCTGTTCTCAGCTCTGCGGCTGCTCTGCTGTGACCATGGCCGGGTCACTGCCCCCAGGGATAACAGCTGGAGGCTCCCTGCAGGAGAAGTGCCGGGGAGAGAGGAGCCCCCCTCAGCCACACGCCACTGCTACGCTGCCCCAACCAAGCCACTTCCAGCAAGATGGCACTGCTGGGGGCGGGGCCTGCACCCTCCCGGAGGTCAGCTTTGCTGTGCCCTCAGCTGCGAGCAGGCTGGCATGCCGGTGAGCCAGCAGGGGCTCGCGGTTGGGGGGCCACTCACTAGGGCCCCTGTGGAGGCCAGGCGCTCTCCTGGCTGCCCATCACGGGGTGGCATGCTTAGCTGCGAGGGGGGGCTCTCTGCTCCCACCCGTTTCCCTCGACCATCTCCTCTCCAGCTGAGAGCCTGGCGCCTTCCCCCCCCTTGGCCCTGTGCTCCTGCCCACGAGACAATAGCTTCTGTCTCCTGCCGCTCCCGAGGCCTGCTGGAGTGGGACTGGGCCCCGGCGGAGGGACACGGGCCCCTGAGGGCCCAAGCAGCCTGCAGGGCTGGCCATTTCCCCTCAGCAGGGTGCCCCAAGGTATGGGCTCGCCCCGTTGCAGCTCCCCCATTGGGAATACTCGTTCCTTCGCCGGGCGCTGGCCAGGCCCCACAGCACGAGGCCTGTAGCTGCCCGGGGTGCTGACACCCTGCTGCAGAGACCGGCAAGCCTCCGCAGGTCCCAGCGTGCCGGAGGCAGCAGGGCCCGAAAGGTCTTGGCACTAGCAGCAGTGCAGACACTATGGGAACCTGGTACCGCGGTGCCCGGCCTCGCCAGGCCCTGGGCATTGTGGGAAAGCATTACAAAAATGTTAATCCCAGGGGCTTAGAGGCTGGCATGGAGTGAGAGCTGCCCAGCCCCTCGCAGGAGGCAGACGGGGTCACAGCTGGGGGCACCTGCGCTGCGGGGCCAGCTGTTAACTGCATCAGTACCACATTGAATAGAATATGTCCAGGCCCTTCTGCTTCTGAGCAGCCTGTTGGCCTGGCGCAGGGGTGTGGGAAGTGCCTGGGGGTCAGCCCTCTTCCCCCTGATTCTCCTTGGCACTGCCACCAGCGCTGCTGCTTTCATGCCCGCCTCTCCTCCCGTTTCTCCCTCGTCTGCCCCTCCCTTCTGTCCGAGCTCTCCAGGTGCAGGCAGCGGTGGCCAGTCAGTGCATGCGTACCTCTGCCTTTCCTCCCACTGGCTGGGGGTGGGGGCTCCTGCTGGGGGTGCCCCAGCGTGTGTAGTCCGCTGGCCTGGCATGCACGGCCCCTGCCCTGCACTCCCCGCCTTCCCCGCCCCCCGTGTCGGTTTCTCGGCAGGCCTGGGGGGCAGGTGGAGCGGAGCAGTTGTGGGGAGCAGCCGAGCAGAGCTGCTGGGGATCACTGGGTAGGGACTCCGGGATCAGACGGTCTGTGTGTGGGAGGGGCGGGAAGTAGCGGGTTCCACCGGGGCAGAGGCCCCTGGTGCTGTTGCCTGTGGGTGGGAGAGCCCTGGGCAGAGCGCGCTGGGGGGTTCACTGCCTTCTCGTTCTTGGCAGGCTGTGAGGTGCTGGTGTCTCGTCCCGCTCGGAGCCTGAGGCCCAGCGCGCCCTTCTGCCTCCCCGACGTCACCAATGCGACCATGGGAACTGGCAGTCAATAGGCGGCCTCCCTCTGCCCCCTTCAACCCGCGGCGTTTCTCGGGGGGACCCTGCAGCAGCCCCGAGCACCTCAGGCGAAGGTACAGCCCCTCCCTCGCCCGGGAGTGGAGCAGGGCATTGCCCCCGCCCCCCATACTTGGGTGCAGACTGCAGAGACCACAGCTCCCAGCATGCAGTGTGGCACAGCTGCTCAGGTTCAGGCGGAGCATTGCATGCTGGGATCTGTAGTGTCAAGGGGCAACAACTTCATATTTAAAAAGCGCCAGGCAGGCCAGGCCTTGCTGCGGCCGTCGACAGTCTCAGCTCCTCGGGCCGGGCTGGCTTGCCTGCCCCTGCAACCCACCTGCTCGCTATCGCCAAAGAAGGGCCTTTCCTTCAGCTTCCTCCATGGGGAGGGCTGGGGCCATGGGCTGGGGCAGCCGCAGGCTTGCCGGGAGAGCTCTGGGGCCGTTGCAGTGGGAGGAAGGGGATCTCCCCTGCCCAGCCAGCAGCTGTTTGGGGTCTTAGTGGGCAGGTAGGGGAAGTGATTCGTAACGTACCGGGCACCCCCTGGCCTCTGGGTGCGTGAACAGCACAGCCACTGAGCGTTGGTTCCCCGGTGACACCCCTGAAACTCTGCCGGCCCACGCCTGAGGAGCCTGGCGGGACAGACTGCAGCACATCCGGAGCTCGGGGCCCCAGCTGACCTCACCTGCTGGGGTAAAGCCAAGCACGGCCGGGTGCCCCCAACCCCAGTGTATCTGACTCCAGCCAGGCGGGCAAGGCTCCCCCTGCCTGGGGTTGGGGTGGGATAGAGGCGTGTTGGTCTGAGCTTGGCACTCACGGGCAGGCTCACGGCTCAGCCCTGCGCCCCGCAGGAGCCCCGCCTGGGAGGGTGCTGAGGGGGGACCTCATGTCCTAGCTCTCTGCACACCCAGGGGTGCTGTCCTAGCTGGGACTGCTCCAACCCCACATGTCCCATGCAGCACCAGCCCCGCATGGTCAGTGCTGCTGTGGTCTGAGTCCTGCCGTCCAGGGGTGTGATGGCTGTGTGGGGCTGGCCCAGGCACTGCCCCGTATGTGACAGCTGCATGGCCCTGAGGTCACTCCTGGTCTGTTCCTTCCCCATGGCGGCCCACAGCCCCCCTTCCAGGCGTCCGTGGGGACGACGCGACCGACCTCTGCAAACCCTGCTGGCCCAGGATGAGAACTACCTGCGCCCTGCCTTCCCCCCGCAGCAGCAGCACCTCCCTGTAGATGAGCCCCGAGCGTACGCTCTCGCCAGCACGCCACCACGAATGCTTCACCCAGCCGCTCACCCGCCCCACCAGAGCCCATTCATGGTGGATCTCCACGAGCAGGTAGGGCAGGGATGGGGACTGTGCTGTCCCCGGCGGGAGGAGGGGCAGGGGTTTGGAGCTCCCCAGAAAGGAGAGGGCCAGGGTGACGTTCCCACAGGCCCATGTCCCAGAGCTCAGCAGTTCTCGCCCAGGTGCCAATGCGCGGCCCTGGGGCTGGAGCCAGTGGGTGCCAGACGAGTTCTAATGTGCTGCTGTGGCAGCTTTGGCCAGCCCTGCACAGGTCCCTGGGTGCCTGCGGGTACCAGGGACACGACTGGGCAGAGGCGGAGAGCCCTTGACTTGCCTGCCGGAGTAGAGGCCCGAGGGGAGTCCTGCAGGCATCCCAGCGCTCCTATCCGGTGTGACTGACCCCCTCTCAAAGGGGCACCGAGCGCCGCCTGGCCTGGCCTGGCCAGCGGCAGCCCCGCAGGGCGGAGGGTGTTTCTCCTCCCTGGAGATTGTGCGTGGCCGTGGAGTCCAGATTATGGGCCTTTCCCGGCCCAGCTGCTATTCAGCAAGAGCTAAGCGTGGCCAGACTCTGAATTCCTGCGGCCGTCTGTGTCCAGAGCAGCCGGGTCCCACGGCAGCAGGGCCTCCTTCTGACCACCCCCGATGCGCCTGGCCCTGCTGCGTGTGCACCGGCCTGGAGACCCCGGGCCTGCCTGGCTCGCCCAGAGCCGGCTCGGCAGCCTCCCTTCCCCTGCAGGAAGGACTATGCTCCAGGTTCCTGGGGTGGGTGCCGTGAGGGTAGCCCCCAGGGGCTGTTGGGTGAATGACCCAGGGGGCGATGTCCCCTGATGCCTTGCGGTGCGTCCCCCTCTGCTCACGCAGATGCCCAGTGCCAAAGGGTTGGGTGCTCCAGAGAGAATGTCTTTGGGGGGAGCCCCTCGCCCCACCTCGAGCTGCTCCTGCCAGGGGCCGTGCCTGGTCTCTGCCCAGCCAAGGGCTGCGTTGGTAAGCTGCCGGGAGCCGCAGGGCTCGGCCCCAGCCTCGTGAAGCAGAGCGGAGCAGATGGTGGCGCTGCAGAGCCGTGGGCCCGGGAGGAGGTGCTGGGATTCAGGTGGCTGGCTGCAGCTTGGCCAGCCTGAGAGCGCCCGGCTTCGTGCGATGGCCCCACGGGGATGAGGGCTCGGCCGTGGCTGGGGCAGGCTGGCGCGAGGAGCCATCTGACAGTGCTTCGCATGTCTCCCGTTTGCAGGTGCACCAGGGCCCCGTCCCCCTCTCCTACACGGTGACCACGGTAACGACGCAGGGCTTTCCTATCCACGCAGGCCAGCACATCCCCGGGTGCAGCGCGCAGCAGCTCCCAGCATGCTCCATGATGTTCAGCGGGCAGCACTACCCACTCTGCTGCCTCCCGCCCCCTGTGAGTCCGGGCGCCCGGCCGCTGTCGCCTGGGGGTCGTGGGGAGCTGGCAACCTGGGCCCATCTCGGGGGCTCTGGGCACGCCGCGCCAGGCCGTGCCGTGGGAGAGGGAGCGGGGACGGGAACCGGCAAGCAGGAGCTCCGGACGGAGTGGGGGAGCGAAGGACTAGCGACCCGGAGCAGGATACTGCCTGCTTGGGCCCGTGACACCTTTGATAGCCACAAAACCCTGTGGCTCTTGGCCCCCGTCCCCTCCCCAGCTGGGTGATCGGGGATGGGGCACCCCTGGGGCTCTGCGGGCCCCCATTCCTGAGTGTGGGGTGCTGGGCGACTGACTCCCCCCGGCGCTCTTCCTTCCTTCCCAGCTCATCCAGGCATGTGCCATGCAGCAGCTGCCCGTCTCCTACCAGACGTTCCCGCCCATCCTCTCCAGCGACCATTACATCCTGCACCCGCCCCCGCCAGTGCCGCCGCACCAGCCCCCGCACATGGCCCCCCTCGGCCAGTTCCTGCCGCTGCAGGCCCAGCACCCGCGCATGGTGAGTGTGGGGACGGGGCGGGCTGGGCGGGGTCCGCGCACTGCCGGGGGACGGGCTGGGCTCCTGGCCAGGGCTATGGAACGGGCTGGGGTGAGCCTACCCCGCAGCCTCGCTGGGCAGGGGCACTTCCGGCTCGAGCTGCCCCTAGCAAGCTCTGCAAGGCAGGGTGGGCCGGGTGACCTCTGGGGCTGGGCTCGCGTTCCCAGGCCCCATGCCCAGGCCGCAGCGCTGCAGCCGTGCTCCTGGGATGGACTCGCGCCGTCCAGAGCAGGTGGGAGGGAGGGCCAGGCCCGGGAAGGCCAGGATTCCTGCAGGGTGGTGTCTGTGTGAGATGCTGATCCCCATGGGGGGTGCACTGGCAGAGCAGAGCGGCCCCCGGCCCTGTGGGCACAGCAGGGACCCCCCGGTAACCGAGCTCCCTCCTCCCCCCGGCCCGTGGGCACAGCAGGGACCCCAGTAACCGAGCTCACACACACTTTCTCTTCCCTCCAGCCTCTGCAGAGGATAGACAATGAGGTGGAGTTGCGAGGGGAGCAGCATGCCATCGGGGGCTTCGCCTACCCGCCCTCTCCCCACGCCCCAGCGCTGTCCCCCTCTGTCCCGCTGCATTACCTCCCCCACGACCCGCTGCACCAGGAGCTGCCGTTTGGCGTGGTAAGTTCCCGCGTGGGGAGTGGGGCGGCTGGGACGGGGACAGCCTGCCCCCTCCCGGCTCTGTGCTCGGGGAACGCGGCCGCGCCCCCGAGAGAGGAGATGGGACAGGGCCGGGCTGGCGGGAAGCAGGGTTGTCCTCCTCCTTGGTGGAGTTGGGGCCCCGGATCCCTGGGGCTGCTGCTCCCCCTCCGCCCGGTCTGCGCGGTGGGGTACGGGCTGGGCGCACCCCGGGGCCGCTGACCGGGCCCTGTGCTCTCTCCCTGCAGCCGTACCCGCCCATGATGCCACGGCGACTGAATACCCAGCGATACCGACTGCAGCAGCCACTGCCGCCCCCCCCACCGCCGCCCCCCCCCTACTACCCGAGCTTCCTGCCGTACTTCCTGTGAGTACCCACGGGGGGCGTCTGCGGGGCTGGGTCCCCTCCCACCCCTCAGGCCTCTGCCCCACAGGCGCGCTGGGGGCTGTGGGGGTTGGGTGTTGGGTTGTGGTTCCTTGAACCACGTGTGACACGCATCCTGCAGGGTCCCGCTGCTCGTGGGTAACTGCCCCGCCCCCTCTCTCCCCAGCTCAATGCTCCCCGTGTCGCCGACGGCCGTGGGGCCCACGCTCAGCCTCGACCTGGACGTGGACGATGTGGAGATGGAGAATTACGAGGTGTGCTGGCCTCTCCCCGCCCGGGCGCGGCTGCTGGGATCTGGGGGGGCGGATTCCAGCGGCAGGGAGCAGAGCTCCGGGGGTGGGAACAAGGAGACTGCGCCACGTCTCTTCTGGGCAGGATGCGGCTGGGGAGCTCCCGGAGGAGTGGGCTGGCATTTCAGCCGCTCACTTGCCGTGGGGGTGTGGAGCAGACACTCGGGGAAGGGGTAGGGGCTCTGCTGGGACCCCTCAGATGAGGGCTGGGGAAGGGGCTGCTGGCTCGGGGTTTAAAGAGGGAGCTGAGCTCTGGATCCCCGTTCCGCCCCCAGGCGTTACTGAACCTGGCTGAGCGGCTGGGCGAGGCCAAGCCACGGGGCCTCACCAAAGCAGACATTGAACACCTCCCATCGTACCGCTTCAACCCCGAGAGCCACCAGTCGGAGCAGAGCCTGTGAGTGACGCCGGGGCGTGGGGCGTGTACCTGAGCTCCCGGGGGGCCGGGG
>NW_020664980.1:18849410-18886196 GCF_002925995.2 Terrapene triunguis | reverse complement strand
ATCTGCCGGGCGGACGCGTCCGAGGTGCACCGGGAGGCCGAGTGAGGCTCACAGACACTCTGCCGCACAATTCGCTAGAGGAAGAGGACCTTGGGCGAGGGGCCCGGGCCACCAGCCCGCCCCCTGGGCCCGGCCGCGCGCTTAGCCCCAAGGCTCTCCTCGGCTGTGGTGAGAATAGAAGCAATCTAGGATCCCGGACACCCCACCTCCTCCCCCGCCTGCGCGGCACGGCCAGGGCCCGGGGCGCTCCCCGTGGCGCCGGGGCTGGCCCCGGAATGGCGCTGGGGGTGTGGGCGGCGGCGCCTCCCCGTGCTCCGCGCACCCCAGAGACGCCGGCCTTGCGCCATCACTTTCAGCTCTTTGTATCTGTTGGGTTTGGGTTTTCTGTTGAGTTTTGGTTTGTGGCTGCGTGACCCGGCGCCGGAGCGAGCCTGGCAGGTTTGATCGCACCAGCAGCCCGAAGCAGGAGGGCCAGGCGAGCTGCCCGGGACGGACTGGGCCCTGGCGGGCAGCAGGAGGAAATGGTCAGTGGGGCACCGGACACAGCTACTCGAGGCATTACCAGGGGCCAGGCCTCTCCCACACCCCAGTCCAGCCTCCCATGGAGAGCGGGTCGGGCTGGGCCTGGCGCTGTCCTGCTGGAGCTCGGACAGGAGGATCTCCGTTGTCCTTCCCTCCCTGGGCCGGCCGCTCTCCCCAGGCTGAGCTCCAGCAATACTCCTCCCGCGCCGTCGCTGACAGGTGGTGGGCAAAACCTCCCGGTCCCTGCCAGTGTGCCTGGTGGAGACCCTGCATGCCACAGGGGCACCTGTCTTTCTAGAAGGCGAATGAGGTGTCCCCCTGGTGCGGAGAGCCCCCGGTGGGCATGTCCCCGGCTTGCAGGGCAGGCGGCCCCGGAGCGGGCTCCTGCCTCATTTTTAGATATTCTCGCGGTGAATTGTAACTGCCCTGTGCAGAGGGTGACGCAGGAGCCCCCTGTACTCCCAGCCCCCCGTGAGCATCCCAGCAGGGCCCTGCGCTGGCCGGTGGATGGGGGGGAGGAGGTGGGCATTGATTTATGGATCTTCTCTTCCCCCAGCTTGTATCATGGAAAAGCTGAGCGGGTTCGACCCTCCCCACGTTCCCTTCCCTTCCTCTGCCTCCATCCCGGCCCCGGGAGAACGTGCCCTGGTAATGCCTCTGCATGGTCTGTTGCTTGTGCCCTGGGTCTGGTCCTTCGGGTGCGCGCACGCTGCTGCCCAGACGCCTCCCAATCAAAGCAAGGGAGCGGCCAAGCCGGTGCCCGAAATGTTTGTCGTGGAAGTTGTGTTGCATGATGTAACGAGAAGAACCCTCTTCCTGGGGTGCAGGGAGACGGACGCCAGCCCCGTGTAGATGTTCACAATATGCATGCGTGTCTGAGCAGCTTGGAACGTGGTATTGACTCCCTGGCCAGCGGGGCGAGGGGCTCTGGGCTCAGCTGATTACTGCCAGGCACCGGACTGCACATGGCCAGCGCCTCAGGAGGACCGTAAGATTTTCAGGACATTTCCCCCCTCCCCCCAAGGTAAACTGAGTCAGGAGGAGCCCAGGGAGGAGGAGCCAGCTTAACCAACAAATGCACGCGGACGTTCCTCTCCACCAGCCAGAGGTGAGAAGTTGGGGGGGGGGCGGTCAGAGAGAGGAGCGCCCCCTTCTCATTTGTGTGCCCCACCCCTCCCCTGCTCACTTGCACCTGGGGCGAGCGTTGGCCATGAGAATGGCCCCTGGTGCTCTGAGCTTCCCACAGGCAGACTGGGGCTGTGTACCCTCCCCCAGGGTGGAGGGGGGCAGGGAGGTGGGCCTGGTCTGCTGCTGGGAAGCCCTGGGCTGGGCCATGGTGGCTGCAGCTAGGGGAGGGTGGGGGTGGGGGTGGGGCAATACTGCGCCCTGGAGCAGGGGAAAGTCCAGGGACTGGGCCGGGTCCCTGCAGCCATGCAGGGTTTGGGGGTCCAGGAAGCCTGACCCCGGGGGGCTGGTGTTCAGCATCCAGCTGGCAGTGGGGGGGGGGGGGGGCCCGCCCCCCCCCCCCCCCCCAGGTTAGCTCAAGGCAGAGCTGGGAGCCTCCCAGCCTGGCGCCTTTGTGCCTCTTGCACCATGTGCCTGGGGCACGGGGAGGCCGGACTGTGGCCAAACAGCAGCTTCAGATTGGCAGAAGCGAAGGCTTTTCCTGCCCTCTCAGCCAATAGAATCACGGTATCCTCCAGACGGGGCCCAGCTGCTCCATTATGGACAATCCAGTTTGTCGCGGAAGCTTTTACACTGTCCCGGGAGAGCTGCCCTTCCGGCCGGCTGAGGCACCGGGCTGGCGTTTGCTCTGGGGCCAGCGAGCAGCCCCCCTGGCTCCTCCGCTCAGGCAAACCGCACAGACACCAGCAGCTCCTGTGGGACCAGGTGCCCCGGCCAGCCCCTCCTCCCCCAGCTTTCAACGTTTTTATTTCACAGACACGACTAACCAAAGGTCTCTTCTGTACATAGCCGCAGGTGACGTTTCTCTGTGTATAGCCAATCGGAGCAGTGTTGGCATCCACCCGTTTTAACCCCCCTTTACGATGCCCGGTGAAAAGCCTTACGGTTCTTTTGATGGTGACTCGAAAGCTCACAGCTCGTGTGCTGCAGAATTTATTCCGATGAGCAGCTAAGGTCTCATTTAAAAACAGCCCCCCAATTATTTAGGATGTTTGTGATTGCTGATTGCGCTGTAGATACCACTGTTACCAATGAGTTCCTGTGGTGGGGTAGTGGACTGTTTACTGTTCTATTATTCCAGTCCCCAGGCCCTCCAGAGGGAAAGCCCAGCGGCCCCCCTGGACGGTGCTAGGACGCGTGTTCTGTGTTAGAAAGTTTTATATATATATATAAATATATATATAATTTTTTTTTTGCTCTGTTACTTGCACATTTTACAGTTACCTCATTTTTCCCATGTATGTATTTGAAAAAAGGCTAATATATAGAGAAAAAGGTTCTTAAAGCTCTAAAAGTGTTTGTTTTTTTCCATTCCATTGGACTCATATTGGTTTTGTAGCATTTAACATACCTAGTCTGTTGTATTATATATATGTGTATTATACGGATTGAAATTTTTAACAGATTTGTACTTTTTTTAAAATGAAAGTTGCTAGTTCGGCTTGATCAAGTAGTGCAATCATTTTTTTTAATGTTGTGGCTGATTTTGAGAGGGATATTCACTAATAAATGTATGATGTATACCAATGCGCCGTACCCAGCCTCCCTGCCTCTCTCTTCTCGCTGCCTCTGGCCAATGCTGGCCCCAGCCTGTGCTTATGCTAGCCCAGGGCCCTGGCTGTTCACCCTCTTATCATTGTGGTCGGCGCCTGCTACCCCAGCTGCCAATCACATCATCTGCTTCCCAGCACTGAGTCTACACCCAGCACACCAGGCAGCATGACCTGGAGCCTACAGGTCCCAGCATGCAATGCTCTAGCTTGAGTCAAGCTTCCCTTCTGCACTGCATGCTGGGCCTGTAGCTTCCAGGCACTGCACAGGGGCGGGGTCCAGGTTGCATTGTAGGCCAGGGGGGCCTGCATTAGCACAGGGGCAGGAGCCTGCAAGTGAGAGGCACGGCTGTATCCCTGTGACTGATGGGAACAGGCAGCCAGGCTGGGGCCACGCCCTGGGAAGGAGAAGCTCCTGACCTGCTCCATGTCCGGTGATAAATGAGGTTTGCACAAGCAGGTGAAACAGTGTCCTGGGCTCTGCTCCATGCTGTCAGGGGCACCTGGACCTGCAGTCCCTTCCCCAGCAGCGTGCTGCGGATTTTGTCTTCCTGCTGCAGCAGTAACTAGGAGCCGGTGGGTGGAAATGGACTGAAGCTACTGGCCGCTCTGAGCACCAGGTGAGCACAGCTTCACTCGGGCCGGGCCAGGCCAGGCCGCAGGGGTGGAAGCCCGTTTGGGTTTGTGCCCCCCACTACTCCCCTGGGGAGGCTGTTCAAGAACTTCTCCTCTGATGGTTAGAAACCTTTGTCTAATTTCAAGCCTAAACTTGAGGGTCAGGTTATAGCCATTGGTTCTTGGGCCAGCATGGGCCCTTAATTTCAATAACTCCTTTCCCTCCCTGGTGTATTGATAGAGAGCAATCCTATCTCCCCTCAGCCTTTGTGCAGTTAGGCCAAGCTCTCTGTGAGGTTTTCCATTCCTCAGATCATCCTCGTTGCCCTTCTCTGCGTCTGTTCCAGTGTGAATTCATCTTTCTTAACAAGGGAGACCGGCACTACACACACTATTCCCAATGAGGGCTCACCAGTGCCTTGTATTATGGTACTAACACTGCCCTGTCTCTACTGGAAATGCCTCACCTGAGGCATCCTAGGACTGCATTAGCTTTTTTCACAGCTGTATCCCATGGCCAGCTCATAGTCATCCCAGCTGATAGCAAAAGTTCTTGGTGCTAGTCTAAGTGCATGACCTTACACTGTGCACTATTACATTTCATCCCATTTTTATTATGCCCGTCAGACAGATCTTGTCTGAGAGTCCTGTCCTCTTCCAGATTGGCACTAGCTCCCAGCTGTGTCATCTGCAAATTTTATTAGCACCCTCCCACTTTGTGCCAAGGTCATTAATGAAAACGTTGTTGAAGATTGGCCCCAAGACAGCTCCCTGTGGAACTCTAGTAACCTCCCTCCATCGTGACTGTTCACCTGTCAGTATGGCTCAGTGTAGTCTCCAGTTCCTTAGCCTCCTCCCCTGCCTTCCTCCACTTCCTGTGGGCTGGCTGCTCCCCGGCAGGAAGTCAGCTACCCCTTCAGAGAGGCCAGCTAGCGTACCCCCACCTGCAGCTTCCACTATCAGTCCAGCCCAGGGTCCTGTCCTCACCAGGCTGAGCCAAAGCTCCAAAGGACTGGCTGGAGGGGCCTAGCCCCCCGTTGCCAGCTGGTCACAGCAGGCGCCAAGGTGGGATCTGGCAGCTGCTGATGCACAGGGGCTATCAACTGCACCTGCCAGATGGCAGCATCCTGTTGTGAAATGCTACAGGTTGGCTCTCCAAGGTGACCGAGCACAGGGCCGCTGCCTGGCTGCAGCTGGGCTTTCGGTGCAGGGATTACAGAGTCCCTGAGCTCCGTGCCCCAGCAGCTGTAACTCTTCCTTTAATTCTGGCTGCCCACTTGAGTAACAAGGGAATGAAGATGGGTGTGAGGTGACCTGCCTGGAATCTCATTCTGGCAGGGGAGTTGGGCGTCGGGCAGGACAAAGCAGCGGGGGGGTGGGGTGGAAATCTGTGGTTGATACCCAGCGATAGTATCTGGGGCTGCAAAGACCCAGGGCAGCACTTCTTCAGTAGAGTTCTTCTGTTAAGAAGGCCCGGAGAGCTGTGCCCACACTCTGTCCGCAAAAAGGCCGGTAGTTAAGCTGCAAGAGTATTTTCAGGCAGCCTGGCTGAGATGCAGCCAAAGAAAGGGGACCAATAAATTCCCTTGCAGGTCTCCTGCTGCCTTCATAGTTCCCGGTACCTGGGTCCTTCCGGGGGAAAGCAGCAGACTCCCAGCAGTGGGCTGGTCAAGGGAGCGGGAACTCAGCCAGAAATACCTACAATCAACAGGACAAATGGGTTAGGCTTCCTTAAAAGGACTAATTAACGCTCCTTTGCTCTGCTCTTAACCTTCTGTGGAACTCAAAGCACTTTTGGGAAAGGGGTAACAGCCACCATGAGGAAGGTAAGTTGCAGTTGTAATGACTCTGGTTAGCACCCGTGTAACAGAAACACTCCTGCCTGTTTCTCATCATGCCAGAGACCTCAAGGTCACCTCCCTCCCTCCCTCAGTCCACAACTCCCCCATGCAGACGCAAGGCAGCATAACAGGAAGGGGGGAATTCTGCATCCTGACTCAGGAGCCAGCTCAGAGACCTCAATAACAGGGACAAACCAACCCTCTTTCTTGTGCCTCTTCCTTCCAGCAGTGCAGCCCAGTACCAGCTGGAAGGAGGCTGCAGAACAAGGAAGGCGCTTGAGTGGCTCTACTTCTCTAGGGCTGGTATGATGCAGGAACGATTCCCCACGCCAGGCAAGCGCAGGCACTAGCAGAGCTGGCCGTGTTGTCTTTCTGCACTGGACAACTCCACGAATAGCATCTGGCCAGCCCTAGTTAGTCAGTCCTGACTCTCCCCCCTAGGCAAACCCTATGAATTTTTGGACAGCCAGCGAAGTGAAGGCAACCTGCCTTCCCCTGCACCCCGAGGGAGAGCACTTGCACTTCATAGGGCCCCACTCAGCAGGAGTTCCTAGATTGCCTCATCTCTTAAGAGCGTTAGCCATTTTTATACATTAGTAGCTGCTGAGTTCTGCAATTCTACTGGACATGACACAGGCAGCGGCTGCTCCACAGTGACTGGAGCCAAGAAGGCTGAATGAAGACAAGTACAGAGCCAGATTAACCTGCCAACACAGAGTGAAAACCAGATTCCTTCCAGGTGGGTGCAGGTTGGTCATTAGAACCAGCTCAGAATGCCCCCCGCTCTGCGGCTGGAATGGGAGCAGCCTGGGGGAGAGGAAAGCACTGACACCAGAAGCATTAGCACAGGCACGCTAGAGGCAGAGTTTATTACACTACGCAGGCTAAGAACCCTGGGGGAGATCCCATGGCGTTAAGAACTTCAACCAGCTCTTTATCAAAAAATTAATACCATTGTCAACTCCAGTCTCCTTTGGTCATTACAAAGCAAGAGAACTAGTAAAAGGAAGGTTTTTATACACAGTGGGAAGCTGAAGAAATTCTGTCCATCCCTCCCCTCCCCAGCACAGGTGCAGTGTCCTTTGGCCACCAGGAGCAGCAAAGTATCAAATCTTCACAGGACGGCAGGCCTTGGGGGTCTAGTAAAAGCAATATTGACCGAGAGCTGCCTTTTCTGCCCTTCCCTGGGGAGGGCAATGGTGGCCCCCCTCCCTCTCTGCCCTCAAGTGTCAGGGGATGACTGTGCGTGGGAGTAGGTGAGCTTTCTCGCACCAGCGCAGACACACAGCATGGCTGGCATGGGTGACGTGGTCTCTGATCCCTCATTTGTACGCAGCAGTCTTTAAAAAAAATAATGTATTATAATCATCTGAATTTTTCCTTCCATCGTGTTTTGGAAAAGTGTCAATCGTCCGTGAGGTCCTGAACAAAGAGAACTTCCGTGTGGCTGAGTCCAGCCTCCTGCAGCGTGGGGGGGTTGGGCCACTCCTCTGTAGGGAGGCAGGGCAGGACACGGCGAGGGAAGTTGGCCTCAATCTGGAACTTCTCTGGGCTCTCTTTCAAGGAGAACAGGAAGTCATGGATCACCTGGAAGGGAAGTACAGAGGCATTTGCCAATGGAAAAGCAGCATGCAGTAATTCCTGCAGCCCGGGCAGAGGCACTAAAATGCCCAGCTGGTGTAGGGGCCAGACCGCTAGTCTCTTAGCAGTCAGAGCGTTTAGTTTGTCAAACACTAAAGACAACCTGAACCCTGCAAGAGGACACAGAACCAGACTGCCCACTAGGGACAGCTGTTTTTCAAGTCCCTGCTTGAAGCATGCCAGAGGCTGGTCTCCGTGCTCCTAGGAAATCCAGAGCAGACCCACGGCCTGAGAAGCAGCAGGAAGCCCACGTTTAGGAGGGGATAAGCAGTATTTCAGCTTTACATCTGGTCTTTCCCTGCCCAGTAGTGACAAGTGTGGTTACCCTCCCCCTCATGCAAGCACATCACCTCTGCCTACTGAGGCTGCAGCAAGGGTGAGAGCGTGGCCACCCCCAGCCTGTCCAGCCAGCTTAAGAATTTGGGATTCTGCTGCTGCTCTAGACATCCATCACCTTCCACTCCCGACTCCCCTCACCGTTAATGACTGTGAGAAATGGAATCGCCTCTCCACTCTGGAATCGTTGGGCAGCTTGAAAATGATCTTCACACTCTCTGGGTCATCAGGATGCGGCTCTGGTGGAAGGCATTCCGATTTGCGCACCTTCTCCTCCTGCAGAGTCTGAAAAGCAACAAAGAAGATCAGAGCACCAGGCTGGCATGGAGCTGGCCTCAATGCCAAGGCATAGCGTGTCCTGCACAGGAGAGAACGCGCCCCAGGAAACCCCAGAGAAGTACGTACGAGGCAGATGCAGGATTATATGAACTCAACGTCTGATTGGAAACCAGTGGGCAGGCTGACCAGGAAGGGAAACTAGCAGGAAGCAGCAGCAAGAGAGCTTGGAGCCAGTGTTGCTGCTGTACTTCCCAGGAACACTTCCGTCTCACCTGGCGCCGTCTCTCCTCCGCTAGCTTCTGCTGCTGCACCTCTTCTTCCTTTCTCTTCTTCCTCTCCCGTTCCTCCTTTTTCTTGCGTTCCTTTTCCTGATCCGCCCGCAGGGAAGCCAGGTACGCCTCATCCTGCTGCTGCCGCAGGACCTGTGTTTGGTTTCTCTCCTCCCTGCAAACATCAGGGAACAAGGGGTGGTTAATATCAACACACCCAGAAACATAGGCAAGGCAGGGCAAGAGGAAGACAATAGCCTTCACAGCACTAACACCTTCTCAAATGAAGAGCACACAGACGATGCAGAAGGAACAGGAGTACTTGGGGCACCTTAGAGACTCAGGCCTGGTCCACACTAACCCCCCACTTCGGACTAAGGTACGCAAATTCAGCTACGTTAATAACGTAGCTGAATTTGAAGTACCTTAGTCTGAACTTACCGCGGGTCCAGACGCGGCAGGCAGGCTCCCCCGTCGATGCCGCGTACTCCTCTCGCCGAGCTGGAGTATCGGCGTCGACGGCGAGCACTTCCGGGATCGATCCCAGAAGATCGATTGCCTGCCGCCGAACCAGGAAGTAAGTGTAGACATACCCTAACACATTTATTTGAGCATTAGTCTCTAAGGTGCCTCAAGTACTCCTGTTCTTTTTGCAGATACAGACTGACCCGGCTGATGCTGCTCTGAAACGATGCAGGTTTCCCACTCCTGAAGGAGGCTGGGCTCTCTATGGTGACTAGTCCCTGGCATAGATGGCCTCGATTTCAGGCTGAGGATAAATGCACAAACGAGGGCTGTAGTGTGGGCAGGTGCCATGCACACTGCACCCATCTGCTGCAGCTAGTGACTCCCATGTTTCTTTAGCCCGTTCCTGACTCACTTTAGAAACCCACGGGTCTGCCCATCAGCAAGGCACACTCTCTGACTGGGGAGCAGGAAGGATTAAGGGAATGAGACACTGAGCTGGCGTCCTATCGGCTCTCAGTCTGAATGGAGCCCACATCAATACCTGGAGGGGGCATGTGTCAATGAGGCAGCAGCAGGACATCACAAATGCAGCCTTAACTCAGCAGCACATCCACCCGGGGCTGGCGCTCCAAAGCAGGCAACTCCCATACAAGACTGGCTGAAGAGATCAGCATGACTCTGGCCGAAATGCCTGGATCCCAGTTACGCTCTTAGCCACAGTCAGAGAGTCCAGCAACATCCAGACTTTGCCTGAAAGGTGCCAGCAGCTCCAGGCTGCCCCAAACGTCCAGAAAAATGGAGCAGATTGTGGTTACTCATCTTTGAGCAGGCATGTTGCCCATGGAGACCTCAATTCCCAGAATGTAGTGTAGTCTGAATGTACACATCAGGGCGGTGCACCGCATGCACCAGCATTTCCACTGGCCACTGAATGCATTGCAGAACCAAGTGCAGCCCACACTGAGCCCCCCTGAATTAGATCTGACCCACTCCATGGGAATTCCCAACTCCACGAGATAAGTATTACTGGGGCTTCCAGTTCCCAGCCTGGTACCTTTCCAGGCGCTCAGACACCAAGTACGTCTGATTGGCATCCATGATGAATGTCAGCTGGTTAATGAGGTCATCAGGCTGGATGAGGCCTTCTAGTCGTCCCACCACCGTCATTCTGCGATCTTTCAACATAATCATGGCGAGGAATGGGTATGTGTTCTCACGCAGAGCCTGGGACACTGGGAGATGGGCGCAGAAACCACCGTCACTACTGGCAGTCCCAACAGAGAGGCCAAGGGGTCATAAGACTAGAATTGCCTCCCTCCCCAAGCCTCTAGAGGTGGGCAGCTCCCGCTGTCCTGCCAGTCCCTTTGCTGGGCATAGAGACACAGCTTCAGACTCCATGGCTGCCAACCCACTAGTCCGTTCCCTTTTTAGAAGACAACCAAGACATCTGTCAGAGGTGTTCTTCCTGAGACAGTGACACCTCCAAGGGCTCAGTAGCCTGGCAGTCCCAGGTTCAAATCGTGGACTCAGCTGCTCACTCTGTAGGCCACGAAGGATCTAAACTACCACACAAGCCCCTCTTTCAGTCTTGGGAAGACGACACGCATTGTTCAGCACAACCCCCACCAGGCACTCATAGGACAGGCATCACGGGCTCGGAAAGGATTTAGTGGCATGCTGCAAAGCCTAGTGTGGACTAGTAGGTGGACATTCTTGCCCCACATCCAGTCCTAAGAAGGCCCCTGAGATCTGAGGGGGCGGGAAAAACCCAAGGACTCACCTGTGGCCATTTTGTCCCCAGGCACAACACAAACCACTGTCATTAGGCACCTGCTTCCCCACTCTGCCTAACGCCCCCATGACAAGGCCACTGAAGGAAGCCAGCATGCCGACTGCAAAGGAACAGCAGCTAACTCTGCTGAGACATGACTGTGAACAGCCAGTACACCTCTACCCCGATAGAACACGAGTTCGGATAGAACGCGGTAAAGCAGCGCTCCGGGGAGAGCGGGGCGGCGCACTCCGGCGGATCAAAGCAAGTTCAATATAACGCGGTTTCACCTAGAACACGGTAAGATTTTTTGGCTCCCGAGGACAGCGTTATATCGGGGTAGAGGTGTATTAAGAGCAGAGGGCTCCTTGGGCTGCAATATTAGTCTCAGATATGGTATGTCCTCTGTTATGCAGAACATGATATGGAGTAGCCCCATTCCACTCGGTGTAGTAAGGTATCACAGGCTGGTCTCTGGGGCCTACCACTTACTCACCTGCACAGGGAAATTATCAAGCCTGCAGAACAGACGCACATTGTCTGCAATCCCAATCTGTTTATTGCAGATTTAACAAGAATCAGGAAGAGTTCAGCAGGGGGAGACACTCACCTCTGTATCCCTCTGGTTTGTTTGTGGAGCATGCCCAGAAAAGCATCCTAGTGTTGATGAGGGTGATCACCTCCGGTGCACACAGCGTGTTGCTGGAGGAAGAGAAGAGATGGCAGACATAGAGCTGGGTCCCAAATACATGGCCAGTTATTTAAGAAAACGCTCTCCAACCTACCGACAGAATTCGTCTGAATCTTGGTGGTCGTCACCGTGAAGATAAACCAACAGGAAGCGCAGCTCCCGCTTAGCATCATTCAGCGCCTGGGGAGAGAACACAGTACAGCTGGAGTGGGAGGGGCATGCTGCCCCTTTGGTATTAGAGTGGGATAGGCCAGGGGAAGCAGTTTTTCAATCTAATGTGGTATTAATTGAAGAACATGCCAGACCTCCCTCCACACCAATGTGCCCAGTGAATTCTCTGCATGCAGGAGAAAGGAACCCTTGACTGGGCTTTCCTCACTGTTCCTTGGCAGGCAGGGCCTTGGGAGAATGGCAAGCAAAGCACTGCACACCTAGTGACCCAGGAGGGTTTCTCTGGCTCAGCCTCCAGGACTCCCATGGCCCAGAATCATGTGCAGTTTTTGGCTCCATTTTCCAATTTGGATGATGTAGGATCCAACCTTCTGACTACATCCATTGAAACTCGTTATTAAGTTGATCTCTGTAACCCCCCACTTCTCAGCTGAAACACGTCACTCCGCAAGCCTCTGCTGAACTGGCTCTGAGCTGCTGATAGATCACCGTGGGGCTGCTGGGCTAAGTTTGTGTTCTAAGTATGGCCCCTTGTTCCCGGGGGCAGGGAATGACCTCAGCCCTTGAGTAGGGCTAAGGGATATAGGCTCAGCAGTGCTCTCTGGCACTCAGCCACCTGCTGGGATGGACTCCACAACAGAGGAGTGTGCGCGCATTGGGGCTGGGACTGAAGGGGGGGGGGGGGGGCAGAGACAGACACATGTTAGGGAGCCCCTCTTCTTCTGGGAAGAATCACCACCCCAATCCAACAAAAGAGGGATCTGTTCTCTCCTTTTACCTCCTGGACTCAAAGGGGCCATTTCCCCAAGTTTCTGAAGTTACTGGGCTAAATTCTGCTCAGACTTGCACCGTGGCGCAGCCCCAGTCACTTCCAATGGGGTGTACATCAGGACAGACTTTGGGCCACTACGTCAGCTTATAAAACTGATACTAGCAGAACAAAAGAAGAGGTGTGGGCTTCTGAACCACAGAGACTGCTGAGGACCTGCCCGATCAGCTTTGCCTTCCCAGCTTCAATTATTTGGCACGTCCCTGAGACTGGCAGAGACCCCACCATGGCAAATGCCTACAGTGGGATGGACTCGGGTTCCTAATATGCTCATAATTGAGATCTCCATTACCTCGTTACTGAGTCTGAACATTAGTACTGGACTTTTAAAATGCAAAATGGTTTTTGTCATTCCTCTTTAGAGCCAGTGTGCCAGGCAATACCAGCAAGATAGTCCCACATATTTTTGCACCAACATGCCGTACTGACCTGGCTGTATGTTCCCTGGTAGAAGACAGGGTGTATCCTCCCATATTTTTCCTCAAACATATGAATAAACGAAACAATGTCACCCACTGGGTCCGTGACCCTACTGCGAGGGTCAGGGCGTATAAAACGCACGGCAAACCTAGGAGAAAAGCAAAGGACACTGGAAATTCAGCTTACTGACTTTCTGAAGAACTTTTTCTGGTCAACATTTATAGCTATCTGCTAACACACTGACTACTCCATCTTGAGACCACAATATGAGCACCCTAGAGAAAAACCTAAGCCAGGTAAAGTTCCATGCTCCAAAGCATCAGCTGATTGCCAGAGGTTATGATGGATTTCCTCACCTGCACTCCCTCCATGAACAGCGCTGCATAAAGGCCAGGTGTATTGTGTGTGTGTAAGGTTCAACATCCTCTGAAACACCAGGCATAAGCCACAGCCAGAGACAAGATACCAGATTTAAGGGCTCACTGGTCTTATATTGGCTGGCAATTCATAGGAAGTTGATCAGGACAAGTCTCTTCCAGAACTGCAGTTCTGTTGCACAGAGGGTTTAACGCACGACTGTTTATTTTAGGCAGCTGCTGGAAGAGGAGATTACACCAGGGAGCAAATAATTACAGCCTGTTGTCTGTGTCTTGGCTCTTTAGACTGTAAGCTCTGAGGCCGGGACTGTGTTACCCTACATGCTTGTTCCCGAGGGGAACCTTTGGGCAGTGCCTCAATAGATAGAAGTGTGCCCATTCCTTGTTTGGTCTCCATTGCTTAATATTTAGGAACTGCAAGTGTCAGCCTGATTTCGAGTTAGGATTAAATACATTAGTTTCCTTTACAGATTCAGAAGACACTGCTAGGAATAGAATAAAATCGTAGGGCTGGAAGGGACCTCAAGAGGTCATCAAGTCCTGCCTCAGCACAGCGGGCTGGGCCATCCCTGACAAAGAGTTTTTCCAACCTGTTCTTAAAAATCTCCATCGCCTATTCCAGAGCTTAACTACCCTTAGAGTTAAAAAGATTTTCCTAATTTCTAACCTAAATCTTCCTTGCTGCAGATTAAGCCCAATACTTGTGGTCCTACCTTCAGTGGATATGGAGAGCAACTGATCATCGTCCTATTTAGAACAGCCTTTCACATATTTGGTCTTCTTTTCTCAGGTCTAAACAGGCTGTTTTTTTAAACCTTTCCACATAGGGCAGGTTTTCTAAACCTTTTATCATTTCTGTTGCTCTCCTCTAGACTTGCTCCAGTTTCTCCACATCTTTCCTAAAGTGTGGCACCCAGCACTGGGTACAGCACTCCAGCTGAGGCCTCACCAGTGCTGAGTAGAGCGGGACAGTTACCTCCTTTGTCTTCCATATGACATTTCTGTGAATACACCCCAGAATGACAACTTTTTTCACAGCTGCCTCACACAGTTGACTCATATTCAACTTGTGATCCACTATAACCCCAGATTCTTTTCAGCAACACCACCATCGAGGCATTATTCCTCATTTTGTAGTTGTGCATTTGATTTTTTCCTTCCTAAGTAAAGTACTTTGCACTTATCTTTCCTGAATTTCATCTTGCTGAATTCAGACCAATTCTCCAATTTGTCACGGTCATTTTCAACTCTAATCCTGTCCTCCTAAGTGCTTGAAACCCCTCACAGCATATTGTCATCTGCACATTTTATAAGCATACTCTCCCACTACGTTATCCAAAACATTAATGAAAATACTGAATAGTATTGGATCCAGGACTGACCCCTGTGGGATCCAACTAGGTAATCGCTCCTAGTTTGATAGCGAACCCTTGTTAACTACTCTGAGTACAGTCTTTCAACCTGTTGTGCACCCACCTTATACTAATTTAATCTAGAGACATTTCCCAAGTTTGCTTATGAGAGTGTCATGTGGGACTGTGTCAAAAGCCTTAGTAGATATGATATATCTTGATTTTAATGTTTCCCCCCATCCACTAAGCCAGTAACCCTGCCAAAGGAAGAAATCAGGGTGGTTTGGCATGCTGGCTATTCCTTATAACTCTGTTATCCTCTAGGTGCTCACAAAATGATTGTTTCAGAATTTGTTCCAGTATCTTTCCAGGTATTGAAGTTAGGCTGACTGGTCTATAATTCCCTGGGTCCTCTTTGTTCCCCTTCTCTAGTCCTCTGCGACCTCACACATCCTCTATGAGTTCTTGGAGATAATACTTCTCTGAAATCTACTTTCTACTATACAACATTCATTTGTTACTAACTTCTATGTTCTAGGTCTCCAAGACACAGAAACCAGGCAACGCTACAGAGAACTCTGAAGTGTGAGTATTTGATTAATACAAAGTCTAATAAGACCATCAGGGTTAACACCAAAAGCAGCACAGCCATACTTGGAGTTAGATTTTGCTTTGCTACAATCAATAAACAAACCTGCACAAAAAAGTACTTACCTAAATATATCAAGTAACGTGTAATAGGTAAATCGGAATGGAAGCATTATCAAGTAGTAACCCCATCCCAACAGGCCCTGAAATTACAAACAAAGTGTTAGGTATTTATCCCTGCCCCTTGAGACACAGTAGTGGAGATAACCCTCTATCCAGCATCAAACACGCTGCAATATATGTGAAACAGACAGTGTGGTCTAGTGCTCTGATCTCAGGCCTGTAAGCTAGTGTCTTGCTGGATGGCCTCAGGCAAGCCAAATCTTCTGAGTAGTCACCAACAGGTGCCTCACTTTGAGAGCCCAACCTGAGACATTTTAGGCACCCAAAGCCAGTGACCACTTTCAAAAGTTGGGCTTTAATCTTCCATCTCACTTTCCCTACCTGTGAAATAAGGATAATAGCACTTACTCATCTTACAGGGGTTCTGTGAAGACTGAAGTGTTATACAAGTGCTACATATTAACCATCTGCAGTCAGGTTAATTGACATCTTATACTAGCACACATAAAGCAGACCACATCAGTTCAGCAGGCTGTCATACAAATAGATCATCCCACAGCAAGACAGCAGGAACAGACTTTCATTCTAGCTGAATTGGGACAACTGAATTGGAATTCTGCTCTGCCCTCACTCCAAGCTATATGGGCAGGAAGGAGTTTGCTGTGTACTATGATAAATACCAGAAAGGAAAACATCCAAAGTAGTAATGGAGAGCGTAAGAATAGTTCTGCCCAGGGAGCTGCACTGTTTGTAGCTTTCAGGAGAAAATATTTAGAAACAAGAAAGCAGATCTGCTAAGGAAACGGAGTTCCTTTCCCTGTTGATGGATTTCTTTCCTTCTTCAGAGATATCACCCATTCCACACAACGAGACAAACCCAAACTAGTAAATAACTTGCCCTTGGTTGCGGCCTTGAAACAACATAGCTGTAGATCCTGTGGTCGGCTGTATTGACCTGCAGCGGCCGGGATGGAGGTGGATTGAAGACACTTGGGACACCCTCTTGCTCATTCAACCGGTCCTGTACAGCTGCCTATCATAGGAGGAGCAGCAAAAGGGACCCATCAAAAGTTGCAATGGATACATGCAGGTTAGAGAAAATACACTGGTTCCATTCTGAAGTTTGTGGTAGGTGCTAGTTGTCCCTATGCCTAGAGCACTGGACACGTGCAACTTAATACATCAAAATAAGGTAACTGCTGCCAGCTTCCAGACTAGGTGTTTCCAAGGGGTCTCACATTTGTACAACACTGAGCTTACACGGTGCTGTACAGTTGGAGAGCTGTGCCAAACAAGCACTCTGTTCGTAGCCCTACCTCCCAGTCTAGGGGCTCAAAGCGGTAGTATAGGAAAAAATGCAGGCACAAGGCAGGAGGTCATCAATGGAATGTTAGGCGCCATTAGGACAGGGATAAATTAAGAGAGAAAATATCATAATGCCATTATATAAATCCATGAATAAATCCGCACTTGAATACTGAATGCAATTCTAGTCATTCCTTTTCAAAAAAAAGATAGACTGGATTTGGAAAAAGGACACCAAAAGTGATTAGGGGGATGGAACAGATTCCATGTGAGGAGAGATTAAAAAGACTGGGCCTGTTCATCTTAGAAAAGAGACGACTAAAGGAGAATATGATAGAGGTCTATAAAATCATGACTGGTGTGGAGAAAGTGACTAGGAAAGTGTTATTTACCCCTTCCCATAACACAAGAACCAGGGGTCACCCAAAGAAATTAATAGGCAGACTGTTTAAACCAAATATAATGAAGTACTTCTTTACACAACGCACACTTAGCCTGTGGACCTCGTTTTCAGGGGATGTTGTGAAGGCCAGAAGTATAACTGGGTTCCTAAAAGAACTAGATAAGTTCATGGAGGACAGGTCCATCAATGGCTATCAGCCAAGATGATCAGGAATGCAACCCCATGCTCTGGGAATCCCTAAGCCTCTGGCTGCCAGAAGCTGGGACTGGATGACAGGGGTGAATCACATGATAATTGCCCTGTTCTGTTCATCCCCTCTGAAGCATTTGGCAACAGCCACTGTCAGAGACAGGATACTGGGCTAGATGGACCATTGGTCTGACCAAGTGTGGGCATCCTTGTGTGTCATGATCTAAGCGGGTGTTAAGAATGTTTTAAAAGGCGTGACAGAACTGCATGCATGTTGACTGGAAGGCTTGTAGAGGTGTAGGGGACTGCATGGTTGAAGACGCTAAGACTTAAGAGTGGTTTGGGGGTGCTTGTAAAGTGTGCAAGAGGAGTAGAGGTAAATGGGAGCAGAGCCACAGAAGAGGTTAGGACAGAGATTCAATATGGCAAAACCCCCCCCCCCAATTTTGGCAGCTTCATTCTAAATGGATTGAAGTGGTAACAATAATAATAAGCTTTACAGCAAGTGTGACTGGGCTGAATTCAGTTCATAGCTATTGTGAAGTGGGAATTTTGGTAATATTTTTCTGATTCCACTCTGGGCCTCAGTGTCCCTCTGTGCTTTGCACTGCTATGCACGGAGTGTGAAGGGTTAGAAAGCTCTTGGAGGAGAGCAGGGGACATGAGGTGAGTGCCTCACACACCTGTCTGAGTGTTAAGGGACTGGCTGAAACCAACCCACAGCAACAGAGCATGTGGAAAGACAATGGAAACCCCAATCACCAGCACGTTCACTGCTAGCAACCAGCAGCCAAGAGGAAAGAGATTTTCCCCAACCCCTCGGCAGAAGAGCAGAGCAAAGGCCCCAGGTGGAGAACAGAGGGGAAAGGTGTCATGTGGCTGGGTTAAGAGCTGGCCTTTGGAGTGACACTCACCTGGCTGGGACCAAGGACAAAGGGACAGAGACAGGAAGAAAGAGCTTCGATAGCAGCATTGCTGAAGTGGCCAGGTTGAACTTTCTCTTAACCTTTGCCTCTCTTTGCTAGCTTAAGGACTTTCAGATGCTGTACGCCAGGTGATTGTGTGTGGAAAAGGTCACCTGGGTAGTTGCAAATACTCACTGAGAGTATTGCACCCTGAAGGGGTACAGTACAAGCCTCCCACAAGAGTCTGGCTGGGCTGGATTCGCTGCAGGGAGCCATGAAGACAGACAGAGATCGCTGATGCCTGAAGGTCCAGTTTTGGAATCCATGGGCCTGCTCCCGTGGAACCACGTGGGTTCTTGGGGGCTGGCATACTAAAGTGGTCACTTCCAAGGGACTGGGTACAGGCTGGGGCATAGACCAGACCCTGGGGTCGGTGACAGCTTCCATCATGTTTCCCAACATTAGCAAGGTCTGAATGCATCCACTAGGGACGTGTTTTCCGATTTACACTTGGAGATCAAGAAAAAAGGAATACGAGATAAAGAACTGCAGTTTAGAGAGTGGAGGGTACACTCAGTTCAATGCGCAACTCAGTATGAATGGAAATTGTGAACAACCACAATTAAATGAGACCACCTAAGATTCTTACCAATAAGCAACGGAATAAAGCTTGCTGGGGTGGGGCTGACTAGGAGCTTGGAGATTACTTTTGACGTGTAAGCACGATGGTTTTAGAATATGACCTTGATTATAATCACTCAGGCCACTACAAGGATCCTTTAAGAAAGGAAATTCTACTTTGGGAGAGCCACAGTCATTCAGACTCTTCATCTAAGTTGCTGGAAAGAAAAGTGTCTCAACTATAATTCTAACTGGTACCTCTATGTTCCAGTTGTGTTGCTCCAGGGTATCACGACACTGGTCCATAGACTCTATGCCAGTCAAGTCCTGGGGAAGGAAGGAAAAAACCAAAGGATGAGTGCTAAGGAAGTGTAATATTTCTATAGTTCATTGCTGTATTTGAACAGAGGCGTGTAACCATAATACAAAATTAATAACCAGACCCTTTCGTTTAAAAAGCTTCCCCTCCCAATTCAGCACTGATTGCTTCCGGCAGTTGCTCATGAAAATCATGCAACTTTTATAGGTATTCTTATTTCTTCTGTGAAATGCTGAATGTCAGCAATCCTCTCAGACAGGACTTTCCATTCTCCCAAT
Organism: Terrapene triunguis; assembly: GCF_002925995.2. Taxonomy (NCBI): domain Eukaryota; kingdom Metazoa; phylum Chordata; order Testudines; family Emydidae; genus Terrapene; species Terrapene triunguis. The sequence continues at coordinate 18,867,148 of NW_020664980.1, read as the reverse complement.
ACTAAGCAATCCCCAGCACTTCTGCAAGTTAGGTAAGTATCTTACCCATTACCAGCTTCTAGCCAGACTGAGCAATTCAATCAGGCTTACTGCCTGGGAGCCTTCCCCTCCACTCCAGAAGGAATGGGAGGCTGTCACGGAGTTTGGGGGAGACAAGGCCCTGCACCCCTGGCTTCCTGGGATTCACCGTGACTCTCAGCCAGGCAGTAGAACAGAAGGTTTATTAGACGACAGGAACACAGTCCAAACCAGAGCTTGTAGGCATAAACAGGACCCCTTAGTCAGGTCCTTCTGGGGGGTAAGGATCTTAGACCCCAGCCTTGGGGTTCCCTCCAATTCCCCAGCCAGCCCAAAACTGAAACTCTCCAGCCCCTCCTCCCCCTTGTCCCTTTCCCAGGCCAGGAGGTCACCTAATCTCTTTGTTCTCCAACACCTTCAGCTAGCACCTTTGTAGAGGAGGGGCCCAGGCCACTAGTTGCCAGGAGACAGAGTGTTGGCCATTCTCTGTCCAGACAGCATCACATCTGCCCTCTAGGGCTCTGCAACAATCACACCCCTTCTCCCACCACCTAGATACTTGAGAACTGCATAGGGGAAACTGAGGCATCCACACAGTATTCACAGAAAACATTATGAACATTCCCACTTCATCACAGAGGCTACTCGTAAAAATAAATACACACAAAGGTCACCCCCGCTCCCCCCGCTCCTGCCTAGCTGGGAGTGAGGGAAGCCATTGGCAAGCCTTCCAGCCTCTTATTTCAGCCACAATTCATTGCAACTGTAAAGCGATTCATAGAATCATAGAATATCAGGATTGGAAGGGACCTCAGGAGGTCATCTAGTCCAACCCCCTGCTCAAAGCAGGACCAATCCCCAGACAGATTTTTGCCCCAGATCCCTAAATGCCCCCCTCAAGGATTGAGCTCACAACCCTGGGTTTAGCAGGCCAATGCTCAAACCACTGAGCTATCCCTCCCCCTTCAGGTGAAATGAGTGATATTATTGAAGATATAGCATTGTTCAGCTTTGCACTATATGCTGTAGTGTACGTCATCCAGTTTATACAGATACAGCACTCTGAACATATTACAGGTCTGTCTCGTCTTACGCTGGGGTTACGTTCCACAGTCAGCGCGTAAAGCGAAAACCGCGTATAATCAAAATTACATTGAGTGTAATGGCGGACGGAATCGCCTGCACTACAGGAACAGTATTTAAATTGTTATTTTTCTCTTTTTTTGTTGTTTTTGCCGACCACGTAAAGCTGAATTCGCGCATGTTAAATGCGCGTAAGATGCGACAGACCTCTACAATGTGATCTGAAACTCAGTACTTGTGCAAAAAAGACCCAACCACCACCTACAGACCTCACAGCAACTGGGTCTCTCAGTACTCATTCAACAGCAGGTAAGCACAATTTAAGTCCTTGCTAATCAAAACTTCTGCACAAGAAGTCACATGGACGTGGGCATCTGATATTATAAGCTAGCAAGCTGACATAACTTTTGGATGAGGACAAAAATCTTTGGTTAAAGTGAACATTCCTGTCACCATGCTGGAGAAATAAATCTCTCCCCACACCACCCACTAAAAACCTCCTCTAAAATACATAGTAAGGTTTTATTTTATGTGTGTCCATCACCATGGTATCTGAGCACATATACAGATTTATGGAAAACCATGCTGCTGTTAGCCCTGTAGAAGCAACTACTTGAAGCAGTCCGTGAAAGTTAGGCATAGTATGGGAGACGACATTAAGTGATGTTGGCGCACAAACTTAAAAGTAAATAAAAGAAAGCCCCATTGGCTTCTGCTCCATTAAAAAACAAACCAGTAGGAAAATCCTGTTCCATTTGGTAAACTGGAAGCCCCTGGGGAGAGCTTATATTTGTAGTAGTAATTATTTTATGGGGAGGTGAGTGGCAAGGGAAGACACGATTCATTTTAGTTGTTGCGCCTTCCAATGCGCACTGACCCTTTTAAGCCAGAGTCCATTGTTTCCCGTTCTGCCTCATTTCTTGTACCAACTCCCTCAGCAAGATCTCTTGTAAGGCCAAGCTTTATTAAGATTAAGTAGCTCATGTTCTGGACTGACTCACTGTCTGCATAGACTGTTTCAGTTTCTTTCCTATCACAGTGGCTTGAAAGATTTAGTGGACGTCTAGCTTTGGGATTAAACCCGATGGCCAGAGATAGATTTAAAATTTTTACTAAAGCTAATGTTAAAAAATTATATAGTACACAAGTTAAGAAAAGAGTGTCTGTACATCTGGTTTCAGAGTAGCAGCCGTGTTAGTCTGTATCCGCAAAAAGAACAGGAGTACTTGTGGCACCTTAGAGACTGTACATCTGGGTATAGTGCTTAGACTATCCACAAATACAAAGTTTGTTTTAAAAGTAATAAGATACATATAGTGCATAATCAGCAATAACCCCAATGTAGGTGAATAAATGTAACAATACAGTTTAGATATTAGAATCCGAATACTCAGGTACATCACTCATGAAAAATTGTACAGAGAGTTGGTTGTGGAAAGCAAAATATATCAATAGGGTAAGCCTACACGGTCAGGGAGGTCCAGGGAAAACACGCTGGTGAAAAGCCCAGGCTCTTCATTCCTACCCCAAGCTGCTGAGGTATCGGGGGTGCTGGGATATCTAATAAGGGGCTGTCAGGTGTCTGAAATTTGAAGGTGCCCTATAGCATAGAGGATATGGCTGCTTGGTGCTACAGCTCCTAATACCTAAACTGCACATTACTCATCACAGATGAAGGTACGGAGGCTCTGTTAGTTAGCCAAATGCAACATGCATCATGTCTACCACTTGGACTCCCAGTTCTGTAAAATAGCGAGACAAGCTCTCACTAAGTCAGTTCTCATTCAGTACTTGAGAATATTTTGGGTTAAGTTCGGTTTCCTATTTTAATTTTGAGCCTTACAGAAACTTGGCAAGATCCAACCTGCCCCACAAGATGGGTTTGCAAGAGACAGCATGCTCTGGCTGTGAAGGTGGAGTGGTAATCTGATATAAATTCCTTTGGGCAGTCTCCAATTATAGCCATCCATTTTCTACATCTGTGCACCTTTCATTCCTGTCCACTTTTGCTATTCCTGTTTAATTTTGCTTGCTACCTCCCCAAGTTACTTGGCTCTTTTAGAACAGATATCCAGGTCCTCTCGAAAACATTTGGCTGTCCAGGTGAGAATGTTTTGAGGATCAAGGGACTTCAGTTGCCATACTGAAGATGGATGGCTCATCTGTTTTAGGAACCTGAGATTTTTCTCCCCACACAAACATTTTGGATTCTCCCTCAACTGTTAATTCACCTTGTAAACAAGAGCAGTGCTTGAGATTTAGCACTTGGACTAAATCAGGGTTCTGTTGCTCCTGAGCACTCTATGTCCATCTACTCTTTGCCACAGCTTCAAGACTGGACCTTTTCTCATTAGCCTGACACCACTCAGTGACAGTGTACATACAAAAATACAAAGTTACGTCAACCCAGCTAAGGGTATGTCTACACTACCCGCCGGATCGGCAGGCAGCGATCAATCTATCGCTCTCCCGTCAACTCCTGTACTCCAGCGCCGCGAGAGGTGCAGGCAGAGTCAATGGGGGAGCAGCAGCAGTCGACTCACCGCAGTGAAGACACGACGGTAAGTCGATCTAAGTACGTCGACTTCAGCTACATTATTCACGTAGCTGAAGTTGCGTAACTTAGATCGATCCCCCCCCAGTGTAGACCAGGGCTAAGTCACACACCTGAGCGACATAGTTAAGTCGATCTAACCCCCGGTGTAGACTGTGCTAGGACGGAAAAATTATTCCATTGACCTAGCTACCGCCTTTAGGCTGACAGGAGAGGCCCTCCTGTCGATATAGGTAGTGTCTACACTGAAGTGTTACAATAGCACAGCTGCAGCAATGCAGCGGCACCGCAGTAGGGTTTCAAGTGTAGACAAGCCCTCAGTCACTTAAATCAGGTGTTTCTAGCCTGGTATTCTTGTTCATCTGAGATCTCCAATTCAATGACACCTGCTTTTGTTGCTGAAATATCTTATCAGTAAGTTTAAGATTTTGTCACGGTTATTTTTAGTGAAAGTCACAGACAAGTTGTGGGAATAAACAAAAAGTCACAGAAGCCATGACCTGTCTGACTTGTACTAAAAATGATAGGGGGGAAGAGACCCGGAGCCCTGCTGTGGCTGGGGACTTTGGGGCCCCCCTGCCACCTGCAGCATCTGGGAGATCTGGGGCTGCCTCACCGGCTGATCGCTCCAGCCCCGCTGCACCAGGGCTGAAGGGAAAGTGTCATGGAGGTCTCTGAAAGTCACTGAATCTGACGTCCGTGACAATCTGATCCTTACTTATCAGCAAGTTTCATGGCCATTAAGCCTCAGCTTTAAGGATCTTTTACAAAATTTGCTGTCATTCAACTAAATTCCACGCTTTTAACTCCAGCCCCACTTCACTGTCTGCCGTTACGCAGTATCCTTCTGAAACCAGGAGATGGATAAACTATGTTTGTAAGGGCATGTCTACAATATGAACTTTTGCCTCCACAAGTTACGTTGGCATTAAGCCACCGCAGTTAGTATATTGCTAGTCTCTCTTCGTATTTGGCTCCTTGCATCTGTGCTGCACGTACTCACCAGGAGTGGCTGTGCTGATACGCAGCACGGTGCACCCTGAGTAGGTATCCCAGCGCGCAACCCACCACCATCCATCACACTGTCTTTTGGTAAGTTTTGGCAGAAACTAGTCATGCAGGGGTGACTGGGAGAAAGGGGTCAACTTACAAGCGTACAGCTGTCTCCATTCCATGTCATCTATAGCCCACAATTTTCACCTGTTTAAAGATCCTATGAACCAGTGCAGCCCTCCTCGCTCACCATCTCTGACACAATCATAGAGCCTGAACAGCTCTGCACTACTGTCATAAGTGTTGCAAGCACAAGACACACAATCCTCCAGTACTGGCATAGCTGCAAGAGGAGACGCGGGGAATGGGACAATTTGCTGGAGGGCAGATTGCTGAGAGACAAGCGAGAACCAATTCAAGATCGTTGGTGGCATTCATGAAGCAGCTGCAAATGATGGAGTGCCGCTTTTGGGCCTGGGAAACGAGCACTGACTGGTGGGATTGCATCGTAATGCAGGCTTAGGATGATGAGCAGTGACTGCAGAACTTTTGGATGCACAAGGTCGCATTCCCAGATCCATGTGCTGAGCTTGCTCCAGGCCTCCAGCGTAGGGACACCAGAATGAAAGCTGCACTGACAGCGGAGAAGTGAATAGCGATTGCATTGTGGTAATTTGCAATGCTGGATTGCTACCAGTCAGTGGGAAGTCATTTGAGAGCTGGAAAATCCACTGTGGGAGCCACTGTCCTACAAGTGTGCAGGGCCATTAACTGTCTCTGACTATGCAGGACTGTGACTCTCGGCAAAGTGCAGGACACAGTGGATGGATTTGCAGCAATGGGGTTCTCAAACTGCGATGGAGTAAGAGACAGCACACATATCCCTTTTTTGCACCAGATCACCTTGCCACAGAGTATGTCATCAGAAAGGGCTACTTTTCTCTGTTTATGCAAGCCTTGGTGGATCACCAGGGATGAGTCATCAACATCCAAGTTGGCTGGTCAGGGAAGGTGCATGACGCTTGCATCTTTAAGAACGCAGTTTTCTAGAAAGCTACAACCAGGTGCTCTCTTTCCCAACCAGCAGATTACCATTTGCAATGTTGACATTACAATAGTGATCCTGGGGGCCCCAGCCTACTCCCAACTCATGAAGTCATACACCAGCCAGCTCAACAGCGATCAGCTCAGCAGGTGCAGAATGACAGTTGGATGCACTTTTGGTAGCTTGAAGGGATGCGGATACTGTTTGGTCACACGATTGAATCTCAGTGAAAAGAATATCCCAGCCGTTACAGCTGCCTGCTTGTCCTGCATAATATCTGGGAAGGGAAGGGGGAAAGTTGCCAGCAGGGTGGAGGTAGAGTGGCTGTCCGCTGACTCTGAACACCGAGACAGAAGGGCTATCAGATGAGCTCAGCAAGGAACTATACAGCTTAGGGAAGCTTTGGAAGAGCACTTGAACAGTGAATCCCAGTAACGTGTTGTGGTGTACTGGGCTTTACCTGGACATGCTGTTTTGAGGCCTGTTAGGAATTGTGTGGTGCTTGGTGTACACCTATGAATATAATACTGTCAAAGTAACTTAATTTTATGGTAGTTGCTGTGCATTTATGATTACACTGTTTGTCACTGATCCTGAGTCGTGTCACTCTGTACATTAACAAGTAAGCAGGTGCTTTCAGTACCACTAGCCACTCTGCAGCATATGTAATTTTCCCAACAGAATTTTATTGAGTAACAAAACCAATGCAAAGAAAACTCTGTGCAATTTAAAAGCAAAAACATTAAAAACTGACTAAATTTATGGAACAGAACTTTACAAGGGGAAGGAACATTCACATCCATTTTAGCTACACATACAGCAACCATGGCTTTCACAGGTCAGTGCATGTGAAAGTGTAGCTGTTTTTAATGTCCCCTGGCGTGGAGTGGTCAGAGTAGAGATGTGGGCCCCTGATGCCACGTGGAATGTTGAGGGGAATATAGAGAAGTGCTGTAATGAGTTCTCCATGGACTGCAAAGGGAAGCGAGCCCATGACTGTTGAACCTTTAGGTCCACGAGAGTCTGCAACATGTGTGTGTGCTGCCGGAGATGCTCCATTGTGTCCTGGTGCATTTTCCTCTCCTTTTTCTGCACCTTTTTTCTGTCTGCTCTGTCCTTCTCCATACAGTCTGCAATATTCACCCTCCAGGCCCTCTGCTCCTGGTCTGATGCAGCACTGGCTTACATGATCTCGCTGAACATGTCATCCTGAGTTCTCTTCTTTCTCCTCTTTATTTGGCTCAGCATTTGGCAGGTGTGGAAGAGCAATCTCTCACGGCCACAACAGCAGCAACTACAGATAAAACACACAAACAGACCATTGTCATTACAGTCACAACGGAAAGCAGAAGTTAAGATTCAGAACTCCCTTCCCTGCTCCCCCCCAAAGTTTTAAACAAGACATGCTTATTGACACTTCTGCTTCAGAGCGCTTATGCATGGCACCACTCACAGAACTAGCCTTGGTGTGGAAAATGTAGGGGGAATGGCTCAGTTACATTAAACTATCACAAAAACAACAAGGAGTCCAGTGGACCTTAAAGACTAACAGATTTATTGATCCATGCATCTGAAGAAGTGGGTTTTTTACCCACGAAAGATTATGCCCGAATAAATCTGTTAGTCTTTAAGGTGCCACCGGACTCCTCGTTGTTTTTGTGGATACAGACTAACACGGCTACCCATCCGATGTTAAACTATTAGTATAGAGAATGGAACTGAATACTGCAACCATTTTCCACACGCAGTAGTGATTTTAGCTGATATCTCACTCCTGAGGGTGACAGGCACAGAGAGCACAGCTGCTGCTGGTCCCAAAACACCTGGGCCCATCTGCTGCCAGCCTGTTTATTGCAGTGGTGCCTGCTGAAGTTATTGACAACTGGCATGGGAAAGCGTCCTACTGGGAAGGAAGAAATAAGGCTGCCACCCCCAGAACCCTTTGGGAGAGGACTGCAGAGTACCTCCACGAAAGTTTCATTGAGCTCTCTCAGGAAGATTCAAGTGACATCCAACTGCTCTGCATGCCCCCCTGCCTAACTGTACAGGGGAATGAAAAGCACACAACACCTCTGCCTCTCTTTGTTGTACTGCTACCACTTCTAGTATGAGTAAGTTAATGAAAAGTCGATAGCTGTGTCCTGTTAAGTTGGGGATGCCATCAGTACATCACTGTAACGGGAAATACATTTACACTTACCTGAGGTTCCTTCCCCTGCTCTGGGCTTGTCCATGCTCTACTGCCAGGACTGACTGGATTGCAGTGGAGTCTCAAACAGGTCCTGGCTCGCAGTGCAGCTGGACCCATCAGTCACATGTCCCCCATCCTCCTCCTCCTCTTCGCTGTTCAAACTAGGGGCCTGTGACTTGGGCTTCTCGGAGATATCCATGGTGGTGTGCAGAGTGGCGGTGGGGTCTCTGCCAAGTAGGCATGCAGCTCTTTGTAAAAGCTGCAGGTCTGCAGCTCAGACTGGACCAACTGTTGGCCTCCCTGGCCTTCTGATATGCCTGCTGCAGTTCCTTTGCTTTCATGTAGCACTGCCGCTGCTCTCTCTCATATGCCTTCTCCTGCATCCCATGCAATCTGCTCGTAGATGTCCTCTTCTCCCCACAGGCCCAGGAAAGCCAATACCTTCGGTCTATTCCAAGCCAGAATGCATCTGGAGCATGTAGCTGGCATGGTCAGCTGGGCAGTTGCACACAACATTGGAGAACTGCTAGTTGTGCTCGCCAAACAGGACAATCAGGAAAATGCATTTCAAAAATCTGCAGTGCTTTAACAGGTTGGTGTCAGGGGGAGGCGTCCGGTCTCTGTGACCCCAGGCAGTGGAATTCACAATTTTGACCAGAGTGGTTGGTTTCGGGCATTGAGAGACAGCTGCAGGAAGTCTGTTAGGGTTAACATAGGAAATGCGGTATCTACACTTGTACTGTGTTGACCTCGGTACATTGACCATGGCCCAATGCCACTTGGGAAGATGGTGTTACTGCATTACTGTAACAGCGTGCTTACCTAGGTAGGAGACAAATGTAAGTGTAGACACATGCACAACTAGGTTGTCACAAGGTGGCTTACATTGACCTAACTTTGTAGTGGAGCCTAGACCTCAATGCATGTACATTCTGGATGCCTTTTCAAAGCACTGGACCCGAGTGGACACAAGCATATACTTTATCCCTGTGCCTGCTATTTGTTCAGGCATTTGAGTTTTTACAATGGAGCATCTAAGCCTCTGAATAGCATGTGTTGTAAAGCTCTTCATCACCACCTCTTTTAATAACCCTGAACTGCTGCTAGCGATTGCATATTTACAAGATTCAGAAACTTGTTCACACCTTTGTTTCTACAGATCAGGATTACTGCTGGGCGCTGTTAACAGGACTGCCTGCCCTGACAGAACATTCTCTCCTTTTTAAATTATGCAAAATACAGTACCAGTTTTTGGATGAAAAGCAAATATACATCACAGTTTGTTACCTAAGTTCCATTTGTTTTAAAGAGTGTTGATCTTTATAACATTTTCAGGGGTGCTTACAGAGCTGGTTAGCTATGTGCATGTTTTGATGAGTACTAATTCACAACACTATTCACTGACCATCACTGTAGTATGGCAGTTGTGTTCTTGGTAACATTCCAGGCCTTATCCACAACGGCAATTTTCAGGAAACCTCCCAGGAGTGGGAGCATTAGTGTAGACCAGCCTACAGCATTTTTACCACAATTTGCATTAGTACTCCCAGCATTGTTACAACCAATGGAGATGTACTGGTGATGGTGCAGTGATGGGAGGTTTCCTTCAAAACTGCCTGTGTAGATGCAACCTCAGGTACCGGCACCAGCTTGTTAAACAGCACTCTTACTACCATGTTCCAGAGTAGAGGCAACATAATTTATAAACATCTCTGAACTCTCTCATTGATGCTGAAAATAGTTTTCCACTGAATGTTAATGCCTGGTATGACTACAGTTCAAACTGTCAGTCAAGAACCATGTTTAGACCATTCTTACTGGCAAAATATTAATGTAGTTTCCCTATAGCTTTTAGGGACCTTTGTATTAACAGCAAGACACCCCCCCTTTTTTTTTAAAACACTAGCCAGCAAGACCATGTTAGAAATCTGAAGTAAATACCACACTTCAATTGCACTCAGCTTTAATTTCCAGTATCTATGTGAATTTGTCAGATATTCATCATGTAAAGGTTTTCCCGCAAGAAAACGAAGCAAATTTTATTAGTCTTTAGTTTCAAGTGCCCAAATGACATTTTCAAATAATTCCACTTAACCATAATTTTCCTCTTTATTGTTATACAGTAGAACCTCAAAGATATGAACATCAGAGTTACAGTCTTACTGGTCAACTGGACAACCTGTGGAATTGGAAGTAAATCAATCAGGCAGCAGCGCAGACAAAAAAAACCCAAACAAAAAGCAAATACTGCACTGCCTTGGGGCTCTAGCCCTGGGGCTCAGGGCTTCAGCCACAGGGGGTTAGAACTGCAGCCGCAAGGTGGAGGGGTGGTCAGGGCTCCAGGCGGGGGCTCAGCCCTGTGGCTCCACTCCCGGTTTCCGCCTCATGTGGGGTGCTGGGGCTTGGGGCTTCAGCCCCACAGCTCCGCTCTCGGCTTCAGCCCCACAGGAGGCGCTGGGGCTTTAGCTATGAGGGGAGCACCTGTTTCAGCCCCAGCGCTCCCCCTGTAGCTAGAGCCCTGAGCCCCAGTGCTCCCCCCCAGGTCTAAAGCCTTGAACCCCAGTGCTCCTGTGGGGCAGAAGCCCTGAGCCCCCTGCCCAGAGCCGTGGCACCCCGAGTGTCAGAAGCCTTCCATCACCAGAGTATCTATGTACTGTATCTCTCTCTGAATTCACAGGCCTTGTGCTTTTACTCAATTCGCTTTACTTCTTACTACACCTTTAGACAAATATAAAAGAGATAACAAAAAAAAGCTAATCCCAGCAAACCAGCAGTCACAAACAGGCTCCCAAGCAGAACAATGCAACCTAACATGGGGGCTCAGACTGCATGAATGCTGAATGCACTACATAATAGAAACTTTCAAAAACTAAAATATCAAGAACCACAAAAGCCCCATTAAAAACAAGCATCTAGAAAGTTCAACATTTGTCTCCCATATACCACTTCAACTTCTCATATAAAATACAGAACCCTAAGAAAAAATGTTGAAGCTGCTTTGTGAGGCAGTCCATTCCCTACAGTTTTGAGATGCAGATTAAAATCCCTGAAAGCCTCTCAGCTCAAAGCAGTGAGAAGTGGAATTCAATATTTTAGTAGCATATTTGCTCCAGAGGTCAGTACTAGTAAGCATAAGATTGTGGGGGTTTGTATATTAGACTTTAAGGAAGTTGCTCTCTCTCTGGAAGACTCACATGTTGAAACATCACATACAAGATGCAAGTCCTCACACCCTCATAACTGGCACTACTGTTAATTCCCAACCCACTGCCAAATTCCAGAGAATTATGTTTCCAAGGGCGAAGAGCATCTGACGTCTAGCAACACAAAAGCCTTTCCCAAATCTTTTTTAGAAGAGAATTTCTTTGCAAGTGTGTTTATCAAGGGTTTTGATATGTATTGTGATGCCCAAAGTATCAGTGGCATTTTGCTAACAAGTTTCATCTCTCTCCACTTCTCAAACTAAAGAGATGTTTGGCTCCTTTCAGCTGCATGCCACTATTTTACTTGGATCTACAACCCATCAAGGACAATGATCCCTCACTTTCGCAGACCTTGGAAGGCAGGCCAGTCCTCGCCCACAGACAACCCGCCAATCTTAAGCATATTCTCACCAGCAACCACGCACCGCACCATAACAACTCTAACTCAGGAACCAACCCATGCAACAAACCTCGATGCCAACTCTGCCCACATATCTACACCAGCAACACCATCACAGGACCTAACCAGATCAGCTACAACATCACCGGCTCATTCACCTGCACGTCCACCAATGTTATATATGCCATCATGTGCCAGCAATGCCCCTCTGCTATGTACATTGGCCAAACTGGACAGTCACTACGCAAGAGGATAAATGGACACAAGTCAGATATCAGGAATGGCAATATATAAAAACCTGTAGGAGAACACTTCAACCTCCCTGGCCACACAATAGCAGATGTAAAGGTAGCCATCTTACAGCAAAAAAACTTCAGGACCAGACTCCAAAGAGAAACTGCTGAGCTCCAAAGAAGAAGCATCCGAAGAAGTGAGGTTTTTACTCACGAAAGCTTATGCCCAAATAAATCTGTTAGTCTTTAAGGTGCCACCAGACTCCTTGTTGTTTTTGTAGATACAGACTAACACAGCTACCCCCTGATGCTGAGCTCCAGTTCATTTGCAAATCTGACACCATCAGATCAGGATTAAACAAAGACTGTGAATGGCTATCCAACTACAGAAGCAGTTTCTCCTCCTTTGGTGTTCACACCTCAACTGCTAGCAGAGCACCTCACCCTCCCTGATTGAACTAACCTCGTTATCTCCATACTGATTTATACCTGCCTCTGGAAATTTCCATTACTTGCGTCTGGTGAAGTAGGCATTCACCTACGAAAGCTTATGCTCCAATACTTCTGTTAGTCTTAAAGGTGCCACAGGACCCTCTGTTGTATTTTACTTTTGTTAATTAATTTAGATTAAAGGTAGGTTCAGTCTTTTTTTTTTTTTGAATGACACTACAGTTTTGAAAGCAAATTTATTCTCATCACAACAGAAACTATCCCATTCTGTGTCTGCAGAGGAAAGCCAACGCTCAACCATCATTACATTAAACACAGTCAGAAGTTTGAGAATCAGGCCAGAAATGAACATGGATCAATAATGAAATCCTACAAAGGCAGCCTCACTTTGTTCTAGCTCCTAACAACCAGAAGTGCATCTCTCTCTGGATTGCCCAAACGTACTCACATCCAGCTTCTCTCTACAGATGTCCCAAAAGACCGCCCTTGACCAAAACCAAATTAAGAACCTTTTGTTGCTCACACAGTATTGGATAGGACAATTCAAGGATACAAAAGCACTTCATATTTATGTTTGACTTCAAATAGAAGCTATTTTTCTATAACAAACAGAAAATTGAAGTTGAAAGAATCACTTCTTGAAAAAACAAACCCTTGAAAAGAACTATGAATTTTCTCAATAAACACGTTATTGAGCCTGGAAATTCCAAGTTAAAGTTCCCCATTTAAAAATGGAATCCAAGATACTTGTAAGTACACAAATGCACAGTTAACTCAAACCACCTTAACTCTGCCCTCCTTTCATAAGGGAATCATGTAAACAACCAAAAGTTGAGAAACATTATCCTTTCATCACCTGGTTTCATTTTATCACTGACCTTAAAGACTTTAATTACCTTTTAATTAAACAGCTGTTATGCAGACTGCAGTCTTCTTTAAAGTAACAAACAGTCCATGTATAATAGATCCTTTTAACCTTAACTCCAGGTTAATTTTTTTATTTAAATTAAGAACTTCCTTAGGTTTTTATAAACATTTAAGAACTGATCAATGACAAAAGTCCATGTTGACCCTGCAAGCCACACAGGGACGGGCTCAATTCTTTCCAACATAGCCTCCTGCCTCCACTGTGTCACTGTCTCACCCTTCAAGTCTGCAGCACTGCTATGGGTACCTGCATGGCCCCACAATATGCCAACATTTTTATGGCTGACTTAGAACAACGCTTCCTTAGCTCTCGTCCCTTAACGCTCCTACTCTACTTGCACTACATTGATGATATCATCATCATCATCTGGACCCATGGAAAAGCCGCCCTTGAGGAATTCCACCATGATTTCAACAATTTCCATCCCACCATCAACCTCAGCCTGGACCAGTCCACACAAGCGATCCACTTCCTGGACACTACAGTGCTAATAAGAGATGGTCACATAAACACCACCCTATACCGGAAGCCTACTGACTGCTATACTTACCTACATGCCTCCAGCTTTCATCCAGATCACACCACACAATCCATTGTCTACAGCCAAGCTCTAAGATACAACCGCATTTGCTCCAACCCCTCAGACAGAGACAAACACCTACAGGATCTCTATCAGGCGTTCTTACATCTACAATACCCACCTGCTGAAGTGAACAAACAGATTGACAGAGCCAGAAGAGTACCCAGAAGTCACCTACTCCAGGATAGGCCCAACAAAGAAAGTAACAGAATGCCACTAAGCTGTCACCTTGAGCCCCCAACTAAACCCTCTCCAGCGCATCATCAAGCGATGATGGACGCTGAAGGACGATCCCTCACTCTCACAGATCTTGGGAGACAGGCCAGTCCTCGCTTACAGACAGCCCCCCAACCTGAAGCAAATACTCACCAGCAACCACACACCACAAAACAAACACACTAACCCAGGAACCTATCCTTGCAATAAAGCCCGTTGCCAACTCTGTCCACATATCTATTCAAGTGACACCATCATAGGACCTAATCACATCACCCACACCACCAGGGGCTTGTTCATCTGCATATCTACCAATGTGATATATGCCATCATGTGCCAGCAATGCCCCTCTGCCATGTACATTGGCCAAACCGGACAGTCTCTATGCAAAAGAATAAATGGACACAAATCAGACATCAAGAATTGTAACATTCAAAAACCAGTCTGAGAACACTTCAACCTCTCTGGTCACTCAATTACAGACCTCAAAGTCACAATACTCCAACAAAAAAACTTCAAAAACAGACGCCAATGAGAAACTGCAGAATTGGAATTAATTTGCAAACTTGACACCATTAAATTAGGCTTGAATAAAGACTGGGAGTGGATGGGTCATTACACAAAGTAAAACCTATTTCCCTGTGCTAATTTCTTTTTCCCCTACTGTTACTCACAATTTCTTGTCAACTGTTGGAAATGGGACATCCTGATTATCACTACAAAAGTTTTTTTCTCCTGCAGATAATATCCCACCTTAACTGATTACTCTCGTTATAGTTAGTAATGGCAACACCCATTTTTTCATGTCCTGTGTATATATATCTTCCTACTGTATTTTCCACTGCATGCATCTGATGAAGTGGGTTTTAGCCCACGAAAGCATATGCTCAAATAAATTTGTTAGTCTCTAAGGTGCCACAAGTACTCGTTCTTTTTGCTGATACAGATTAACATGGCTACCACTTTGAAACCTGTCTCTCTCCTGTCTGCCAACGTGGTTTCCTGACCACCACTTCCCCCATCATGTTCACCTACATCTGGGACATGCATGCTTTGCAAAGCACTCATGGGGTCACATCTCCAATATATGCTTTTTAGCCATGCAAATTTCATGATGTATGTGAAAAATCACAGCTAATATCTAACTAATTGTACTCAACATCCACAAACAAGATGTGTGGCTGATTACTGGCTGAAGTTCTATGGCCTATGTTACACAGGTCAGGTTACATTATCACAAGGGTCCCTTCTAGCCTTAAAAATCTATGCATCTTCAAAACGATGAGGTTAGCAACTTATTTGACAAAGTGAATGAGAATCTGCCTGCTTAGTCCCCCCACGGAAAGCTTCCCACTCAGCACTAGCAAGCATGCAAGGCATTTCCGAGACCATGTAATTAAAGAGGCTGGGGCAGTCCGTGAAGATTTTCCTGCAGGCAGGTGCACTGACTCATTCACAAATCATCATCCGCGTCCAGCATTTCTCTCTGCAGAACAAGGAACTAGCTAACCCCTGGCCCGAAGCGCCGGCAAGCCAGAGCACCAGGGGGCAGCATGGGGGCTGCGATGGGCAGAGCAATGCACCGGCTCCCGGAGGGCTCCGCGTGGGCGCTGTGCCCGCGCCGTGGGGTGCAGGGGAAGGCCCTGTCCCGCGGGGCCCCGTGCACGGGCGGTCCGCGAGCTGCAGCCCCTGGCAACGCCCCCCCCCCCGGGGCCCGGCCCCTCGCCCAGGGTCCTGCCCAGCCGCGTGACCGGCGCCCGCTAACCGCCCCGGGTGGAGCTCCCGGCCGCGCTCCAGCTCCCCGGGGCAGGGCCCGGCTCAGCGAGCCCCTAACGGGAGAGGGGTCGGCGGCCCCGCCGGGGAAGTCGAGGCCGGAGTGGCCCGGCCCCCTCACACCGCTCCCCGCTCGGGTCGCTGCGGGGCCCCAGGCCCGGCTCCCCCCGGGCCGGCACCTGGAACTGCAGCAGCCTCTCGGTCTGCTCCGCCGTCAGCTCCCGCTCCTCAGGCGCCGCCATTTTGCTGCCGCCTCTGACCCGCCGCTCCGTCACTCTCCGGAACTGACGTACCACGCCGCCGCACTTCCGGCCTGGCGCTGGGGGCAGCTGCTCCCTGCCCCATTGCCAACGGCCGCTTCTCCGGGCCAGCCGGAAACGGCCGAGCGCCATCCGGAGATGCCCGAACCTCACTCGGGCCTGTCCGGAAATACCCGAACCCTGGCCCATGTTCCACGTGACCTACCAGCGGAGGTTCCCGAGCTTGGGACGAAGCTGTCCGGAGATGCCCGAAGGCCGTGGTCACTTGGGGTCTGCCTGGTTCGAATCTGGCCTCCGGCCACAGCCTGGCCCTGGACCTTCCATGACCATGGGCCTGGCTTCCTAGGGCTGCAGCCTCAGCTCCATGCGGGCACAGCTGCCGGGCTGCACGGGCCACGGACGGGGCCAGCTGCCCGCACCCCAGGCTGCACTCTCCTAGGCCTGGGCAACCTGTCTCCTCTCTCCTGAGACATAGGTCAGGCCCCGGGTCCCAATTTCTGACTGCGCTCAGCACCAGGGGCTGCAGAACCCGCCGGGGCCAAACGGGGATAATCTGCCCCTGCCACCCCCCGCCCAGGTCTCCTCCTGGTTTCAAATAGTGTCTGGTTTCATCCTGAAACAGGAGGTGTCACCTTCCTGCCCCAATGTCTGCTGGAGCATTCACTTGTCACTGGGGGTAGCCTTGTTTTGACAGTCCCTGTTCATTTGAGTGAACTTCGTTCTTGCCCTCTGCTCAATTCACATCCCCACACCATCTCCCGCCACCCCTAAGGGCACAGACACCCCCTCATCCACTCCCCCCTGTACATACACACATCCCATCCCCCTTCACACCGGTAACAAATGGCCCCAGTACACAAATTGTCCCCCTCCAGTACACTCCCTTACAGATCTGCAAACCGGTGTCCTCGCCTGGATTCTTTGCCAGCATCAGGGTTAGCGAATGTGAGGAATTGTCAAAGCAGAGGGCTTGGGAGAAACTGAGACTATGGGCAGACTCCCAAGAACACCCCTGGCTGCACACTCCAGAAACATCCCGGAGCCATGCTGGACTGGCAGGGCTGACGTGGACGGGGGTATCCCACCACACACACACTTTCGGCGTACCCAGGGGAGGAGAAGGGTGGTGTTTCCATGTTGGGTAACTCTAATGCCTCATGGTGCCCGCTTGTCTCCGCACTGACCAGCTGTGGCTCAAGGTGAGATGGGTAAAAACTGTCCCAAGAAATTAAAAAAAAAATGTGCTGGGCCAAATTCAGAAGAAGGGAACAAACTGACCCCTGAGCAGGTGTGAGCAGGTAAGCTCACGTCTGTGTCTTAGGGCACATGCTCTGCGGAGTCCGCTAGTCTATTTCCCGAGGTGCCCGAAGCCTGGCGTGTTCCTCGTGTGTGCAGCGCCCCCGGGGCTTTGCAGACCAGGGCCCTGCCCCAAGGAGCTGACAAATGAGCACGCCCAGGGCTCGGGGAAAGCACGGGGGCGTGTAGCGGGTGGCTGCGAAGTGGTGGGGGGGGGTCTCTTCCGTACCCCTGCGGGTTCGGGGAGCAGCAGCCCCGCTCGCCGGGGGGCAGGCAGGGGGCTGGGAGGCTGCTCGCTATGGGGAGCGGGTGCCCTAGCGGCAGGGACCCGCTCCACCCCCCTAGCGCCCGCCTGCAGGTCCCCTCTAGGGCGCCCCTGCTCCGCGGAGGGTCCCGCCTTAGGGGGACGAGCCTGGCCCACCTCGCGGGCGCTGTGCTCCGCCCCAGAGCAGGCCGGGCCCCGCGGCTCCCCGCACCCCGCCCGCCGCCTGGCTCCGCCCGCCCGCCGCAGTGAC
>NW_020664980.1:18847523-18849010 GCF_002925995.2 Terrapene triunguis | reverse complement strand
CTCCTACCTGCTGTCCAACAGCTTTTTCATGGCACCTGGGCTCACCTAGCCTTTAGTTTTAAGATAGCACAGGTATGTGGGGTGAGAGAGTCCACATTGGCTCCTTTTAAGACAGATTCTTGTTGTCTTATTTGAAACCGTCTGCAGTCTCCCCTACCGATCAGAGGCCGTCTTTGTAGAAACTGTCCCTTACCTCATTAATTACTTTTTGAACCAGACATCCTTCCTCCTCCATTCCTTCTGGCCCCATAACTCATGATTTTCAAAGCCTTCCTTCTACTAGCTAGTCAGTACCTTGCTTCACAGTGCGTATATTTTCTTAACCAAAGCTAACTTTAGTTCTTTACTTTCATATTTATTCCACAACCTAACAGCCGGGAGCCTGGTCAATATGCCCAACACACTTATCTCAGGGACAGATCTCTGAAGGGGCGAGCAGGGGGGAGGATAATTCTGCCCATTTTATAGGGGGAGAGACTGAGCCACAGAGGGAGGGGACCTGCCCAGTCATAGGGCGTCAATGCTTGTGCTGTGAGTAGAACCCAGAGCTTCCAGTTCCCAGCCCTTATGTAATGTCCCTCCTCCCAGCTCTGCCCTGTTGGAGCATTGCCCCAGGTGTGGCATTGGGACTCCCTGGTGGTCTTGTGGGCCCAACAGCAGCGCCAGCGCTCCATGCGCCTAGCTGGCTGTGCGGCCCATCTGCAGGCTGCCCTGCCAAAGGCTCTGGGACCTTCCTGCCTGCCTCAACTGGGTATGGCAAAGTGGAGTCAAAATGGTCCAGCCTCTGTTTGGGAGTCCCAGGAGCTGGTTGGAGGGATTCAGCTGATTGCCCCTCTGAATGACCAATCACATGATGTGCCCATGTGTGACCTCACCGCTCGGGGACCTTGGCTTTGGTTGGAATGTTTGAAAGATGGGGGCATATTTGTTGTTACTAATAATAGTCATAATAACAATCAGTGCGGCTTAAACCTGGCCAGCCTCCCGGCTCGGGGGCTTGGGAGCAGTGCCCTGCGATTGCTCTAATCACTGGATCAGATAAAGCACCAGGAAAAGTTTCATAAGGCCATAAATACACCGGAGCCGAATCCCCTCGGACACACGTGTCGTGGGGGGGGGGGGGAGAGGCGGAGGGACATGCTCCTCAGAGAGGGAGTTTCACACCCTGGGGCTAGCACTGAGCCCCCCTTTGTCCCTCGGCTATAAGGGCTTTAAATCCCAACGTGACAGCTTAGAATCCCTCCACCTCTCCCCAGGCAGCCAGGAGGATGCAGGGCGGGTGGGCAGAATGCGATCATAGTGCTGGGAGCAGGGGGCTGCTGTCTTTTGCATGAGCTGAAGTGAAGCCAGGGGAATTACTGTCCGCAAGGTGCGGGATTTACTGACTAGAGCCAAGAGATAGTGCTGCACAAGCTTCTCTTTGCACAGCTCTGCCCCACAGCCCCACGCCCACAGTTCTGCCAGTGCCCTTCACTTCCGACCCACAG
>NW_020664980.1:18827928-18847513 GCF_002925995.2 Terrapene triunguis | reverse complement strand
CCCCCCCAGCTCTCCCAGTGCCATTCAGTCATGACCCCCAGCCCCCCGCTATTTCAGCCATGAGCTCTGCACACCCCCACACAGACAGCTCTGTGTGCCAAGCTGAAACCAGCAATCTTGGGTCCCTCGTGTGCTGCTAACAGCTGGGTAACATGTTTCTCCCTTGCCTCCAATGCAGCTGATTTTGAGGACGTGGGGGCCACGGTGAACGGAGATGTCTTTCAGGTGAGAGCCAGACCCTTTGCCCTGCCCTGCACTTAGGAACAGTGACCCAGTGGGTTTGCTTGGGCAGAACAGCACCACCTTGCAGGCCCTGTGGGACTGAGGCTTCGGCACTCCCCTGGCCAGAGCTAGAACACCCCTTGTTATTGGTGACTGTGCCCGGCCCCTCATTCCGGGGACTCGGCGGTGCGGGCGGGACACCAGGATTCTCCCCACAGAGGCAGGGTGTGACGCCAACAGTATGACACTAGGACCCAGAAAAAGGGAGGCGTCTGGTTCCAACCAGCGGGGTGGAGGGATCGGTAGCAGGACAGTGCCCCGTCAGAATGACTATGACATCACAGGCGCATTAGCCAGGTGGCTGCGTCTGCCCCGTGATGCCAGTTGTTAGGATGATGTCACAAAGGGGCAGCCCGTAGCCCCTCCCCAGAGCAGCAGCAGCTGATGGGGGCGTGATGGGGACAGACATGAAAGTCGTGTTGGCAGCGAATGGCAAGTTCTGTCGGGTTGCGCCGGTGAGTGGCTGCTCGGCAGGAGGCGGGTGGGAGGAGCTGGGCAGTGGGACGGGTTTGATGCTGTTAGAAGGTGCCAGCTGGCCTTTTGGAGAGGAGGGCGTCTGGCCTTGGTGGCCCTGTCTCTGTGCTGAGGGGTGCTTGGGGTCGGCTCCTTGCTATGGATGTGGGAACAGACTGAGCCCCCTAGTTCTTCCTCTTGGGCCCCTCAGTGGGTTTGGTCACTATCAATCCAGAGGGGGGCATCACACTTCACCCCTCTGCAGGGGTTCCACCTGCCGGGGCTGCTCTGAACACGTGCCCTTGCTGTGCCAGCTGTGCCATGCTTAGGGAGGGTCTGGGAGCAGGCAGGGAGTGCTGGAGAGGGCTGCTTTTCATGGGGAAGTGCTTGTCCCCTGCAGGAATCCAACGGCCCCACGGACGGCTACGCAGCCATCGCCCGGGCTGACAGGCTGACCCAGGAGCCCGAGAGCATCCGCAAATGGCGGGAGGAGCAAAAGAAACGGTTGCAGGAGCTGGGTGAGTGGGGTGGGCGGGGCGGGCGGCTCCTCTACACAGCGTGGAGACCCTGCCCGCTTCTGGCCCTAGCAGCTGCGGAGAACATGGGCTTCTAGGTCCTTTCAGCCCTCGTCTACCTACTGCATTGATCATACCTCCATTGCCACACTCCCAGGGCACCCGGGGAGACACCCTGCCCTCCCCGCCAGCAAATGCCCCAGGCTCATGTTCCCTGACCCTGGCTGGGGCGCCAACCCAACGGCCAGGCTCCCGGCAGGAAGTGTGGGTGGGTGCCCCAGCTCCTACACTGCCTGCAGCACCTCTCTCACTGAAGCCTCCTCTTGCGCGCTCCACCCAGCTTCTGCAGCGGGAGTGCTGCTGCTCGGCGGGCCTGGAGAGAGTGGGCCACACGCGGGCGCTGAAAGCCTCGTCCTTGGGGGCTGCAGAGTCCCTCGGGCATGCGCTTAACTGGGAGGATGGGAAGCTCCTGCCACCTTATGCTGGAGCAGCAGGGTGGTCTGGTGACGTGAGCATCTGCCCCAGGACAAGAGTCTCTGACAGGACCCTGCTGCCTGTACAGCCCTGTCTGCTTCTGTTCTCCCGCCAAGGGAGCGAGCTGACCCAGACGGGGTGGGCCCCCCCTGCAGCAGAGCCTGCTGACCGTCTGTCCTGCTTGTGCTCCAGATGCTGCTTCGAAGGTGATGGAGCAGGAATGGCGTGAAAAGGCCAAGAAGGACCTGGAGGAGTGGAACGTGCGTCAGAGTGAGCAGATGGAGAAGAACCGAGTTAACAACAGGTATGGCGGGGGATGGGGCGGTGGGGCCGGCCGGGGGTGCAGGGAGCCTGTCGCTCAGCTGAGCTGCGTGCAGCCAGACGAGGTGCCCGGGGCTGGTCCACCCAGAGTCCTCCTAAAGCCAGATCCACAGTGGCTCTTACCGGCAATAGTCACTGTCAATAATAGCTCCCAGTCCCCGGGGACCTTGAAACGCAGCCACCCCTGGGCTGGAGCCCAGCAGCAGAGTGGTGGTGGGGATCTTTGTCAAGAAATGGGGTCACACCCCTACTCCTCTGAGAGGTGCCCTGGCTGTTGCGATGCCCTGCGGAGGAGATGCCTCGTTCCGGAAGGTCTCATCCCGTCCGGACTCTGCGAGATGCTTGTTTCCGTGATGCTGGTGCTGTGGCATCTAAGCACCGAGTCAGTCCGATTTCACTGCCTGCCTCGCACTGGGGGGTTTCTATGTTCCTGCCCTGCTGCCGGGAGCCCGGGGTCACTAGCGAATCGGAACGGGTTCCCTGCCCCGTCGTGCTGGGGAAGGACACTAACCCCGTCTCTCTCTCTCTAACCCTTTGCCTGCCTGGCTGCTCTGCCTCTGCTCTCCCTGTCTCCTGCTCACGCGCTAGGATTGCTGACAAAGCATTTTACCAGCAGCCGGACGCCGACGTGATCGGCTACGTGTATGTGCCTCTTGCTGTCTCTGTGTCCTTTCCCTAGAGGGCCCTGGGGGAGCCAGGCGGGCCTGGGGATTTCAAACCTCAGAGACACTCACTGCCCAGATAGGGGTTCCCAGGGGCCCTTGGCCTCAAGGGTGGGGGTGGGCACCCAGCTGAGCACGTCCTACTGGCAGATTCACAAGAGGTGAGTGGGGCTTTGGATCATGCCTGTTGAGGCAGGTAGAAAGGGGGGAGGTGCCCCATCAAGAATTTGCCCCCCACGCCCCTGGGAGGGATTGCTGCACCTGCCTCCCCAGGGCTGGCTGGCAACGTCCCAGGTGAGCGCAGGCCCCCCGGAGTCTGAGCGCAGGGAGGGTCAGCACCTGGGGCACCCTTCACGTGAGGCAGACGGCTCTGTCTGGGTGTGTAAGAGCCTCGCTCACTGCTGGGAGCCGGGGCCCAGGGGCACAGGAGCCGGCTGCCTCGGGTCTGGAGATCTGGGAGCGTGAGCCCAGCAGCTGGACGGGGAGGATAGTTTGCAAGCTGGGCGTGTGCGTGGTTGGGGCTGGCCCAGGCTCGGGCAGGCAGGTTGGCTGTGCTGAGCCCAGCGGCTCTAGGCCAGTAGGATAGCAATGGCCAGGCTATTCCCGAGGCTGTTGTTTGTGACACTGGGCTACCCACATCCCCAAAGCAAAGGGGCGGGCTGCTAGTCTCTCCTGGGAGCAGCTGGCTGGGGCCCCCGGATCGCCTGTGGTCTCTCTCTCTCCTAGTTCTGCAGCCCCAAGCGCTTGCTCTGGAATGGCCCAGCCAGGACTCTGTGTCCCGGAAGGAGGGGGCGTTGCCTGATCATGGGCGAGGCGATGGGGGTGAACCGGGTGGGAGGGCAGGTGTGGTGTCTAGCAGCCCCTGGGTCCAACCCACTGGGAAACGGGAACCGCCCTGGTCTCAGGAGGGAGACCCAGCAGCCCCCTCTCCCGCAGGGCCTCGGAGGAAGTCTTCCTGAAGGAGTCCAAGGAAGAAAACCCCGGCACGGAGTGGGAGAAGGTGGCCCAGCTGTGTGACTTCAACCCCAAAAGCAGCAAGCAATGGAAGGACGTGTCGAGGATGCGCTCGGTGCTCATTTCCCTCAAACAGACGCCCCTGTCCCGCTAGCCGCCCGCCCAGCATGACCAAAGAGCGGGGGGGGGCAGGGGAGGACACGGGCCATTCCTCCGCCAGCGGGCTCGCCTGGACAAGCACAGCAGGTTCAGTCGGACGCCAGCAAGGGGCGCTGCTGCCCCTGCCTCCGCTCCCCCGCCCCCTTTGCTCCCTGGTGTGCGTGGCTGGTTTGGTTGGGTTGCTGGTTGTAACCGTCCCCTGATTTTCCTTTGCTTAAAGGGTGCATTGGTCTCTTTTTACACTTATTTATTACCATGGTGGTTCCCTGGGCAACAGGGCTGGGCTCCCTCCCCCGCTGCCTCTGGGGCAGGGAGCTCGACGCCGACAGGCCAGGCACAGGCCTCTGACACTGCGAGAGATCCCGGGGTCTCCTTGCCGTCCCTCACATCGACTCTCCCATCTCTGCCTCAGACCCATCCAGCTTCTTCCCCCGGGGCAGAGAGCTGAGCCAGGCCGGTGGGAGCAGACCCTGCTGCCTCTTGGCCACGGCACTGGGTGAGAGTGGGATGAGAGGCAGCATTGTCTAGTATCCTAGCATGGGGCTGGGAGCCAGGACGCCTGGGTTCTAATCCCAACTCCTCATGGGACCCTGGCCCTCCTGTGTCCGCCTGTAACGGGGGATGACACTGCGCTGCCTGCAGGGGGTGGCTGTGACGCTGGGAGGGGCAGGGCCGGGTCATGGCTGCACAGGTGTGACGTCGGCTGGAGGCAGCGGCTGGCTGCACACAAGCTGCCAGGGAAAACTCAGTCGGGGCACTCCAGGCAGGGCAGAGCTGAGAGCATGCAGGAGCATGACCCCCAGCTCCTCCTCCACTGTTAGTCTGTGTCTCTGGCATTGCAGGACCGGAGAGGCAATGGCAGCGGCTACCCCTGCCCTGGGGAACTCTCTGCCACAGGACAGTGCTGAGGCTGAGCTCACGGGATTGGGCATGCGGCTGGCTCAGGGGAGAGGCTAAGGACACATCCATGGGTTTGACAAGTCAAGGTCAGGGTTCAGGAGACATCTCCCCTAGGGGAGCTTATTCCACCACTGCTCCTTGTTCCTCCCTCTGGAGCACCTGCTCCTGGGCTATCATGGAGCCAGGATACCAGGCTAGATGGGCCCCTGGGCTGAGCTGCTCCGGCACTTCCTCTGCTCCTATGTGAAGGTGGCTGGGAGGGGAGTGCTGAGCTCAAGCAGAGCTGCCCCTCCCCTGCTGCAGGAGACACGGGCTGAGATCCCTGTTTGCGCTTGGCCAGGGAGAGAAAACCCCCGCCCGCCCGCCCACCCACCCACCCCTGCATGGACTTGATACTCCCCGAGGAAAAACTCTAGCTCTGGTGTTTGGACTCTGCCCTGCCTCTGAGCAACTGATGGGCCCTGGAAAAGTAAGGGGAGGGCCTGGGGTGGGGACAGGTACCGGCTGAGGCAGCCTGGCCTAGTGGCTTGTGGCTGCGCGTTCCTTTGCTGCTGTTTCTTTTGTCCCACCCCTGGCCTGCCAGCTAAAGGGACTCCACTCTCCTCCCCCGAGTGATGCCCTTTGAGGAGGGGGCTCAGTTTCCTCCCCAAGCCCCTTCTCACCTGCTCTGTCAATAGGTGCTTGGTGGGGCCAGGGCAGCCCCATCCAGCTCCGAGCACAGGGAGCCTGAAGCCCAGAAACCATCTCTGCACTCAAGAGCAGACAGGCACGCTAGACCCACTTCGCCCTGGGGCTCTGCCTCCTGCCATGTTCTTGCCGTCTCTGTCCTGGCCGCATTCGCCTTGGGCAGGGTCTGGGTCAGGTGTGGTACAGCACTCACGGGGACCTCGCACAGGGCATGCAGCCTGGTGTGCTGGGTGGGGAGGAGACACTGGCAGGGAGCTCAGGGCAAAGTCCATAAAGCCAGGAGCCCCTTCCAGCCAATGGGGTGAGGCACAGGGGATCCTCTCTCCCCTGCAGACCCGGCCCCAGTTTAGTCCTGCTGCTCAGGTGGGTTAGGCCAGGTCTAGGGCTGCGGCTCTTGGCAGGAGGATGTGGCTGCTCCGGACGCCAGGCCGGGATTCCCTGCTCCAGGACCCTGATAGCGGCCGAGCAGCAGCCTGAAACTGGGCCTAGCACCTGCACGAATGGAGGGTGGGCTTGACTTTTCATGCCAGTGACAGCGATGCCTCCTTTCACACAGGCTGTGCTGGCCGCTCCCAGGCTGGTCTGTTAATTACTGGGTGTGTCAGCGGCTGAGGGTGGTAGCCCAGCCTCTGCAGGCTTGGGGAGCCTAAGCCACCCGGCTAGCCCATGGGAGAGTCCCCCTACCCTGCCTTGTACGCCTACCAGCAGGAAGCCTGGCCCGGGCATCCTGCACTCATTTCTAGCAGGGAGCAGGACCCCAGGGTGATAGCTGGTGCTGCTGCTTTACAGACAAGGGCCCGGCTCCTCCTCCATCCCAGGTGGCAGCTCTGGCTGTTGTGTGTCCCCCCAGCTTTGGTATATGTGACCTTGTACAAATAAACTGACATGACTCCAACCCAGCCCAAGGAGCAGCCGCTCGCTTGCTTTCTTTCTAGGCTGACGCGTCTCTGAGCGGGCGTGGGGGAATCCGCTGCAGCTGCAGTGCTGAGCCCGCAAAGCACTCCACAGACTGGGGCCTCGCTCGCAGCAGGGCTAAAAGGAGACCTTAGGGAGGGGAGCCAACCTCAAGGCAAAGCAGGAGTGAGCTGGGTTCATTCCGCAGCTTTACTTCCAGCAGTGGCTGTGGGCTCAGCTCGGCTCAGGGTGGCTGATGAATTCGGAGCCTCCAGGAAGCAGAGAGCTAATCGGGATCGTGTTTGGAGTTGGGCTTCCCCCACACAGCTGGATTCTCCTGAGCAGACATTGCCAGTCTCGCTCCATTCAGACTTCAGCATCTGGGGTAGCTTTTGTTGTGCGGACCCTCGCCCGGAACTGGGCCCGTGGCTCCAGGGGAGGGGGGCTCAGAGCCTTGCTGGATGGGATGGTAGAAGCAGCTGCCCCCTGGCCTGAAACAAGTCAGCTCCAGTTGTGCAATGCAGAGTCCTCTTTGGAGGTAGCACGAGTGATAGAGCCAAGACATGGAGTTTCTTCAGCCAAAGGAAGGTTTATTAACAGCAGCCTCCACCCAACTGAAGAGAAACAGTTTCACCTGTCAACATGATCAGATACAAATGCACCGGCCTCCTGCAAGCCACCTCCCAGGACCAGGGCGGAACATGCACAGGACCTGCTCTTCTAGCTTGAATTTACTCTACGGGCTACTTCCAAAGCGGAGGTTCACGTGACCTGGCTGTCTTTATTCCCAACAGAGACAAGGACCTCAGCATGCCTGACGCTAGGGCGTCAGCTATAGCGAAACTCCCATTACCTTCAATCCAAACAGCCCATTGTGAAGCAGATCCTGGCTGGGTGAGATCAGCCAACCCCACCGCTCTGAGCCCCGCCACATTGCAAACGAACAAGGCACTTTGTCAGACTAACCCCACAATCCCTTCCTCCTGGGCCGAGATCCAAAGCCACAGCGCCCTTGACTGAAACAAAACACCCTGTCCATCCAAATGGCCAATGCAAGCCCCTGGGCTCTGGCCAGGGGAAGGGTGATGGGAGTCTTTGTTCTCTGACTTCCTTCTGTCCAGCTCCAAGTAGCTTTATTCTACTCAGAGAAGTTGCCCTCATAGGCTTCCGCATTCAGTGTCTCAAAGATTCTAGGCCATTTGGCTCTGTTTACGAGTACAGGGCAGCAAACCTCCCGGGATCTGAGAGGCAAGCTGGGACCCTCCCCAGTCACAAAGATTCCCTGGACACAATATGGCATGGAGACGCCCTCATGGCACGAATCTTCTGCTTAGATCATCGCGTCTGCTGTGTGTAGCTCCTCATATCCTTCCTTTTGTCAGCTGCTCAATGCAGGACCCCAGCCACCAGTTTGGTGCTGTCAATACCATCTGCTTTCTGCCTTTCTCCATCAGAGTCCTGCACTATGCAGCTGCCAAAAGGAAGGACGGGAGAACTACACCCAGCAGATACGATGATTAGATTCAACAGACCATTTCCCTCCCTCTCATTAAATCCTCCCACCCCAGCTCTGCATGTCTGACCTAGGAAGACCAAAGATTCTTTATAATACTTTGTAGCTACATCAATATCTGCTAAAGGAGGATCCTTATTCATTGAGATTTTTGCCCTTATCTGGGTTTTTCCCCATCTTTCAATGTTAATACTAAATACCTTCCAATTAATGCATGGAGAGCTTTCAGATGGAGTCTCCTGCTGGGAAGTTTGTTAAGACAGGAGAAAATACTGCTCCCGTTGGGCATTAGAGACTCAGAACACAGGAAGTTCTAGTTCATGACAAAGGTTGATTAACTGCTGTGAAACTAAACTCCAACCAAAATATTATTAAAAAAACCACAGACCTTATCTGACCCCACCTTTGAAACCCTCCAATTTCACACATTCTAACAGCAAGCTACATTTCCTGTGTCCTAATCTCCATCACTACAGCAGCAAGGTAGTGGTTCTCTACCTGTTTCCCCCTCCTTCCCCCACCACCATAGTACGCAAGAACCCTTCACAATTTCCCTCTGCTTTGGAATTCAATGTCCTGATCAGAATCTCACTGCAATTTTCTCTTTACGAAGCACGGGTGTAGTTGGCTTATGGTTGGTAACCTAATCGATCACCCATTCTCTCCAGACAAGCCCTGGTCATGGGATGTGATCTCTCTAGACAGGATCTAGCCCCAGAGAGAGGGACTGCTCTCTTTCTCCCACTCCCTGCCCGGAAAGGTGCATCACTTGATTTGCCTAAGCCTCAGCACAGCCCCTTCCCCATGGGGGTCACCAAGGCAATGGGTCCAACGGCCATTAATAATGCTGGGTGCTAGAGACAGAGGCCTTATCCTGATGCTGCCTGTGGGTCCCCCAGGAAAGGATGAGTGCCCATGGAGTCAAGAAATCTCGCAGGTCAAGTTTTAGGTTTAATCACTCAGGTGTATTCGCTGCATTTCCAAAACTCTAGAACCCAGTAGGATCTTTAATAATTGCTCCACCACCACCACCATTGAGCTGGTCCCCCAGCAAGATGAGAGCAGCCAAAGGGCGCATTTCTACGACATGAAGCACAGGTTGTCTGTCCACTCCTGGAGGCTGCGGCTCATGGCCAGCCTGACCTCACTTCTGAGCTTTCATTGCTGTGGCCACTACCCCCACCATGATGGCAGCAATGGTGAAGCCCTGAGCCAGGACACGGGCCCGCATCATCAGCTGGGACTGGTGGGTATTGCCCTTCTGGAAGCAAATGAGTCCATAGGTCAGAGCCCCTGCAGTGGAGAGGCAGCCTACAGAGAGGGACAACAGTGGGAGGTTAGTGGGGGGCAGTAGGCTGAGATCTGTGGGGCAGGGTTCAGGGCCCCTGTGGGTCACCCCTCACTCCACCCCTTTCCCCCAAACCTCAATGTCTCCTCCCTCCCCACCCCATTTCCCCTGCTTCACCTCCCTCTCCCTGCCCGCAGGGTTAGTAGGCACTGGATAACACCGTCCGGCAGGAGAGGGCCACCCCAAGGGCTCTCCCTGGGTTATGTCCCATTTCCTGAGCATTCCCAAACCCCTCATTGATGGGATGGGGAAGGGTATTCACTCAGCCCCGCTTCCTCCTACTCGTCCTCGCGTCATCCCTGCCCCTGATTCTGGACCCCCCTCCCCCAGACTCCTAGCTCCCCACTCCCCTCAGATATGCCCCCACACCCCAACAGGCACCCAGCCCCCTAGCTTCCCCCATGCCACACCTTCCCCCTCACCTCTAATGCACTCTGTCCCACCCAGGCCCCTCGTTCCCACTGCCCCCAGACCCGCCCACCCCAGCCCCTCGCTCCCGCCCCCCCAGACCCCTCGTTCCCACTGCCCCCAGACCCACCCACCCCAGCCCCTCGCTCCCGCCCCCCAGTTCCCCCTGCCCCCCCAGACCCCTCACTCCCGCCCCCCCGGCTCCCCGCTCCCCCCAGACCCACTCACCGATGGGCACCAGCGGGTTCTCGCGGCTCTTGCGCAGGAACTTGTCCCGGAACCCCTCGCGGTGCAGGGGGGTGGGGATGAAGCCCTCGATAAGGGGGGGGCTGCTGGGGTCAAAGGGCGGCGGGGAGCTCTGAGCCATGGTCACCACTCCCGCGAGCAGCACAGGAAGGTGACTGCCAAGGAGCCTCCTCAGCCACCGTACTTGGAACGGAAGTCAATTGCAGCCGTGGGACTACATATCCCAGCAGGCCCTACGGTTGCAGCCCTTCGAGTGAGCGCAAGGCCTTCTGGGATATGTAGTCCACACCAGACCAGACCCTAGCGAAGGTCTTAGGGAAGCCCTCACAGTAGAACTACATTTCCCATCACGCCCAGCGCTCGGCCCAGCCCGGCGGCCCTGGGGTCTCTGACTGCGGCCGCGTGAGCTCGGAGCCGCCGCGATGCCGAAAGCCAAAGGGAAAAACCGGCGCCAAAAGTTCGGCTACAGCGTCAACCGCAAGCGGCTGAACCGGCAGAGCCGCAAGCGGGCGGCGCCCCGTATCGAATGGTGAGCGGGCCGGGCCGGGCCGGGCCGGGGGGATCTGGACCGAGGGGAGGGGCTGGGGGGAGCGGAGCGGGCCGGGAGGAGGAGGAGCCGGGTCGAACCTGGGCCGGAGAGGAGGTGGGACTGGGGGTAAACGGGGGGATCTGGACCGAGGGGAGGGGCTGGGGGGGAGGAAGGAAACGCTGGGAGGGGGGAGCGGGCCGGGCCGAAGCTGGGGGGAGGAGGGGCTGAGAGGAGCGGGTCGGGGGGGGGGGGGAGGAGGAGGGACTGGGGGGGAGCGGGGGGATCTGGACCGAGGGGAGAGGGTGGGTCCCTGCCGTGGGGCAGAGTGGGCAGTATTCTGGACTCCATCGCTGGTTAGGCCGTGCAGTGGGTCGGGGGGAGGCTGCACCCCTCAGGACAGCCCTCCCCTACTAGGGTGCAAGCCACCTCATAAAGGGGTCACCGCTGCTGCAGGAGAATTAAAGACCCTGCTCCTGGGAGTGTCTGCCCTGGCCCCAGAGGGGGTGGAAGTGTGGGGTTTCCTGAGGCTCCCTCCGGCCAGACACAGGTAGTGGGAACAAGGCTCTTACTGCATGGATGGGCCATCGACTGATGTGGGGATGGGTGTGAAATCGCCACTTTCCTCCCTCTTTTGTCTCTGGCCAGCTCCCACATCAGACATGCGTGGGACAGAACCAAGTCCGTGTCTCAGAACCTGGCTGAAATGGGGCTGGCTGCAGACCCCAACAAGGCGATTCCCATCCGGAAAAGGCAGCTACCGGTAAGTACAGCATAAGAGAAACACACTTCTCCCAAGTGTCAGAGGGGTAGGCGTGTTAGTCTGGATCTGTAAAAAGCAACAGAGAGTCCTGTGGCACCTTATAGACTAACAGATGTATTGGAGCACGAAAGCTTATGCTCCAATACATCTGTTAGTCTTAAAGGTGCCACAGGACTCTCTGTTGCTTTTTACACTTCTCCCAAGAGGCTAAACCCCGTGGATCAAGAGGGGGCCCAAGGAGTGGAAATGAACATAAGGGAAAACATCAGCTGGGTTATCTGGCAACACTCCCCAACTTGGATGGGTGACAATTCTCCAAGGGCACTGGTGGATGCCCAGTCACAATAGGAGACCCCTAACTAGACTGGACAAGGTACTAGAAAACGTGCCCTGCCTTGGTCCCTGGTGTGTGGACTCAGTGAGGTCTGCCATCTTGATTCTTTCTCTAGTGAGTGTGTGTGTGGAGGGCTGGGAGTGGCAATGCAGGGAGAGCTTACGCGCATGTGCAAGGAGCTCCTGAGTCTTTTCCTTGGGGATTCATTAGCCAGGGGCAGTGGGGTTAGCCTGGAGATGCTTCACTTGGCTCAGAGGGGCAGAAAGCAGTGATCAGTCCCCCTCTTTGTTAAAGCAGATGCTGTCAGGCCAAACTTGGCCCTAGCAAATATTGTCACCGGGCTTGTGATCAAGAACCTGAAAGCATCTATGTTCACATAGGCATTTCCTCAACTTGGGCAGTGACTCTAGGCCAGCCAAACTGCATAAGAAGTGAAGGGTAAATGAGGCTTTTCAAACGCCGAGGTGGTCGTAGTTACATGGACTAGGAAATGTGTTTAAGACGGTCAGTGGTGCAACAGCTGGCTGGGGAAGGAACAGCCTCCAAAGCCATGTCTGAATGCATGAGCCCCAGGTGAATGGAGTTTTCTTGAGCTGTCTCGTCTCCCATTCAATGCAGGTGATGGAAATGGAGGTTGATGGCCAAGACAAAGGGAAGAGAGTTGTGCAGAAGCCTTACGTCCTGGACGGTTGGTACCACCCTCCTCTGGTTCGAAGAGCGCTCGCTTTGCTGGCCACTGCAGCCCTCCAGAGCAGAGCTGCAGCCTCTGGGCACTGCAGTTCCCACTGTGCTCGTTTCCTGCGAACGAGGTGCCGCTCTCAGGCTCCTGGGTGGGTTGGTAACTTGCCCTCAATTGGGCAAAGCTTGGGTATTGGCTGTTGCAGTAGGCACCCTTCAGCCAAGGATTACGGATCCCTGCTGTGCCACGACTCTGCCATTTATTCTTCTGGAGCTGCTGCTTTGCCACAGATGTCAGACATGGCTTTAGAACTCTCTGCTTGTGGGGGCAGCCAGCAGAGGGAGCTCAAGTAGCCAACAACCCCTGTTCCTCGAGCGGAGCTACCACTGGTTCAGGTTCTCTGCTCTGTGCCCTAGGGGAGGATCTGTCTGATGGATTCCACTTCCCCTCCCCACTCCTCTGGGCCTTGCCTTGGTTCCTTCTCACCAGGGAGAGCTCTGATCGTTCTCAGAGACCCACTGATCTCTGGTGCTCTTTGCAACAAGGAAAGGAAGAGGCAAAGCCTGTTGGCTTGTTGCCCTATCAAAAAGGGGGTGGGTGAAAGCTGGTTTCTGTAGCAGGACTACAAGCCCCCAGGAGCATCCTGGAAAGCTTCCTGCAGCCCTCTGAGTCCTCTGAGACGTAGTAGCGTGTGGCTGTGAGGTGGGAGATGACAGTTGCGCCTCGTGTAATACAGGCTGTTAGGGAGACTCTGTCCCATAGTGATGTGTGAGCTGGACCTTGGCCCAGCTGGGTTTAGGAGTCATTAGCCCCTGAACGTCACCATCCGAATCCCTCAAAGTGTCTGCTCTGGCAAAAGCGTCAAAGGCCCTGCCAGCTTCTGTCCCTGGCTTGGGATTTAATCGCTCTATCTCTGATCCCCCAGCCAGGGCATATCTCTTCATGCCAACCCTCCTGCCTGCTCTCAGATCTGAGCACTGGAGCTGGCCACTGAGCCGATGAGGCAGACACACATCACGTGTGGTAGGCGGCCTTGAGTCTGGGAACTTCGAAGGCGTGTTCTCTGCTCTAAGCCACTGAGCTGCAGTGCTGCGGGTTACTAGGTGTTGGTGTCTCTGCCGCCACGAACGGGGAGTGGCCATTAATGCGGGATGTGTCCCCGAGATAGACCAGCCACTGCCAGTGACGATGGCTCAGTCTCATTTCCACAGATACCAGGTCAGGGGTCCTTAGAAACACTGCATGGTTCTGTCTCTTGTCTGCCTGCGTCACTGTGTCTCTGCTTGCGGTGCCTAGAGCTGGAGTATGAGGCCAGCCTCCCGGAGAAGAAGTCAGAGACGCTCTCCAGAGACCTTATCGACTATGTGCAGTACATGGTACGGAACCATGGCGAGAACTACAAGGTGGGTGGTCCCTGCCTTTGCGGGGGGAGGGTCGGAGGAGGTGTCTGGGAGCCTCTGCCTCAGTGCTTGTGGCCAGTGGGAGAGCGACAGGGCAACCCCATCATTAGCCGGGGGGGGGGGGGCGGCGAGAAGCAGCCAGAGGTGTTCCGTGCCCTGGAGCCTGCATCCCAGTCTGGCAGCTCTGTCAGGGAAGTGGCTCTTTGAATCTCCTGGTTTGCCTCTGAGTCACCTTTGGGCTGCATGAAACTTCACCCAACCTCTAACCACACCTGCCTGTGAGTGGAGTCGGGTGGGCGGCTCGAGGTGCCAACCCTGTGCTGCGTGCAGCCGGCTGTGGAGGTGCTCGTTCTTGGGCTGTGGGGGTCTCCTGGATGTCTGCTCCATCCAGCCCCCAGCGAGGCAGCTTCCCTGACGGTCCCCTCTCCCCACCCCCAGGACATGGCTCGTGATGAGAAGAATTACTACCAGGACACGCCCAAGCAGATCAAGAGGAAGATCAGTGTGTATAAGCGCTTCTACCCGGAGGAGTTCCAGGCTTTCACTGCATCCCTGCAGCAGGTCAAGATGGACCAGCAGTGACTGCTCCCACCCTGCCCTGTTGGACCCACCCACAGCTGCAGGTCCCATGCTGCCACTCCCCAGGCAACCAAGGGAAGATTGACTCTGCCTGCTGGTGCCATTTCACCGTTTGCAGGCCAGGGCTCACTGAACTAGGAGGTGGGAACAAGCGTGCGCTAGAACGGGCTCCTCCGTGTGGCTGCAGGCTGCTGGGGAGAGACCGTCTCTTGTGTCCTGCAGCTCCGAGTTACAATAAATCAGACTCTTCCAAACCAGCAGGAATACACCCGAGTGCAGCTGGCTCCAGGGCTCCAGCTCCTGCCTGCACTGTGCGGAGCCGGCGCTGACCCAAGGAAGTCTTCATTCTGGGAACTGCTCTGGTTCTTCACGGGTGGTGCTGTGGCCCCCTGCCCAGTGCAGCCATGGGGCGGGATTGTTCACAGTCCCCATGCAGGAGTCCACAGGGCTTTGCTGCTGGCTGCTCGGAACAGCAGCCCTGGGAGTGGGAGGAGAGGCTGGCAGGGTGCAGCCTTTCCCCAGTGCTACACGTTCACCTGCCGGGACGCACGCTTGCCCTTATCTCTACCAGAGTGATACTCAGGCCTCCGGGGGTCAGGAGCCAGATTAGCGATCAGCGGTACCCCAAAAGCCACAGTCGTGTGAATTCATCGTTCCATTTACTATCGTACTAGTCATATTTAAACAGTCTGACAAGGAAATATTTAGTTTTTATCGATTATTCTCACAGCAAAACGACTGACCAAGTATTTTATCAACTGCAATTGGTTAATCTAGTAAAAGCATCCTGATTGGTTAATCACGACATCAGTGTTTTAATATCAGGTGCTGCAAAGAGCCACGTGCTGCTCCTGTGCCTCAGGCTGACTATCACTGGCCCTAGAGAACCCCTGTCCCTCCCAGGGGCTCTTCAGTGGTACAGCAAGGAGGGTGTCATCCCCTTGGTAACCGAGAGCAGCTCGCAGCCTCTGGGCTCTGCTCACCCCGCACCGCACCAGATCCCTCTGCCTCTGCCCTTCTGCAATTCCAGCCCTGGGGCTGGCAGCAGCAAACGGCCTGAATGCATTAAAGTAGCGCTGCACCAGTGGCGGCTCCTGCCCCCCCCGTCTCTTAACACAGGGCGAAGGGAAGGAATGGGGGTAGCAGGAAACAGAGCAACTGCTCGGCTTGGGGAAGAGTCACTCCCCGAGGAGCATCTAACCAGCTCCAGAAACCGCCTCTCTCCCCTTCTACACCCATCTCCTGCGGAGCGTGGGGCAGGCCGACCACCCTACCCATGGCCTCTTCCACACGCAGGCTGGGATTACAAGCCAGGGAAGCACCTGGCCCTTACGCAGCTGGAGACAGGAAAGGGCAGACGCACGCACCCCTCCTGTGTAACAGCAGGTGCCTGCCCCTCCCTTGTCTCCCAGCAAGGCACCTCCCCCTTCCCCTCGCCCATGCTCTGGCAGGGCTCCCTGCCCCACCCTGTTTCAGCCACTGACGCTGGGGGTGATTTACTCTCCCAGTGGAGCTTTGCTCCGGGCCCATTACAGGCCGGTAGGTGCCGCGACTGCCTTTCCTCACTGCGGGGGTGCGTGTGTGAGTGCAGGGAAGTAACTGCACCCACTGCAGCCTTTTGCTTGGAGGCTGGACTGGCACCAGCGCCTCAGTCTGTCAGGCACCTACCCCATCTGTCCCCTGCAGCAGCCCCGGCCGCATGGGGGATTCTGCTCCCTTCACACCCTGGAAAGACAACTGCTGCCTGCCAGAGAAGAGCCTCGTTGCAGAAGCTCCTATGGCCTCTCCTCTGCCCCATCGCCTGCCCTCCCTGGGCCAGGAAGCAGCCACCGGGCCTGCCTGCGCATCCTTCAATTAGAGTTGTCAATTTAAATGTCATTTACCTGGGGCACAACCGTCTAACTGGGCTGCAAAACAGCAGGGCCTTTACGGGCTGTGGCACTGCGTGGGCCCTTTCGTGCCACGTGCACCAGGCTGAATGGTGCCCATCCGCCCCTGCTGCGGGGGGTTGGGGATATTGTGTGTAAACATCACTGTGCCCCATCTAGAGGCGGGAGACTCCGCCCTTGAGCTGCCAGGGGACAAAGGCTGTTCTCCCCTCTCGCCACAGATCCATGACTGGGCCGGCCAGCTGTGGGCAGCTTGCATAGGCCCCAAAGGGGCGCATAGAGAACCCGATGGGGAATAGCAGCATGGGAGTAGAGTGGCTCTGGCCCGTCAGTGCAGAGCCAGCAGGCTCCAGTCCAGACAAACACGAGCAGCAGCAGGGTCAGTCCAACCTGCCTGTCCCTGGGGTGTGAAGAGCACATCAGAGCTGGGAGAGCAGTTCCACCAGCAGACTCTTCACGTGCCGGATGCTGGTGGCAGTGGCTAGCGCGGCATGAGTGGCGCTCGTGGGCAGCAGGAAGAACTCCCTCTGTTCGTTCAGCGTGTGCAGGGCCAGCTCCCGGTGCAGCTCAGCCACACTCAGGGCATCACTCTTGTCCTAGGAGAAACCAGGACCAGCTGGGTTTGAATGGTGTCACCCAGCTCCTTAACCCATGCAGCTCCCCTTCCGACAGGGCTACGCAGCGGGCACCCTGGCTCGGGCTGGGCAGGGCCCTGCATGGATGGGGCTGCCGGGGCTGACGCCTGTTCGTTGTGGGAAAGGTGGCCCCAGAAAGCGATGGGTTTGCACTTGGGCATAGCTTCAGAACCCAAGAACTAGAAGGGATCCCTGCAGTGTAGGGGGAGCCGGACTGTGCCGCTCAGAGTGCTGCTTGGGCCAGAGGACTGCAGATTAGGTGAGCCTCAGCCCCCTTTTGCATTGAGGTCATTTACATAAATTGTGGTTTCCAGGGGAAGAACAACAAACAGTGGTGCCAGCTAGAAAGCTGGAGGTCTGAGTTCTCTGCTTGAACTAAATTCTGTTCTATACAGGTTCTTATACCAAGCTGAGCACTGGGATTTCCTCTGTCCTGGGCTTCTCTCATCCTCTCCCCGGGGGCAGAAGTGTGTGCAGGAGAAGGGGTTGTTGAGGATTTTCTATACGTATTGTGTACACACACGTTAGCAAAGGCGAGGCCAAAGAAAGATGCCTTTCACTTTCTAGTCTACGTTGGTTCTTATACCGCAGTACTGGAGCGCCGTCTGAGCAGAGGTGGGGAGGTTTGTGAGGGTCCTTAGTTCTTGGACTTCACATGTCCCCTTTTGGGCCCAAGCAGCCCTGCCTCAGGGGTCTGAAAATCCTTTGCTACAACTGCCTTGTCCCTGGCCAGCCAGAGCCTTACAAGTTCCCAGAGGGACGAGATGCTGAGATTCTGACCTGTTTGTTGGCCAGGACGACCAAGGGCAACCGAGGATCCTCAGCCAGCAGCCAATGCAGCTCCTGTCGGGCTGCGGGGAGGTGTGGCCTGTCTGCAGAGTCCACTACGAACACCAGCACGTGGGCCTGACTCAGGTACTGGTTCCAGTAAAATCGCAGGTTCTGGCTGCCACCAACTGAGACATAAAGAGCCAGAAGTCAACTACGCAGCCAGCCCAGGAATGGGGGGTGGAGGGGTCAGGGGAGCATTTCTGGGGCCCTGCATCCCAGGCTTAAACGGGGGAGAAGACATGGGAAACGGGGTGGGGGGGTGCTTTGTTAAACGTGTTTCCTGGTGGCATCAGGAAGGAGACAAGACTCCCTCCTGCAGTGGGGGAGAAGCAGTGCGCAGGGGCCTAGGCATCTCTAGCCAAACTGAGAGGCCCTGACCTACACAGGCGCTCTAGCAGCTGGTGACCGAGACAAACATGGAGTTGAAGGTAATTCCCGGGCAGGTGGCTCTGAGTGCTGGGATTCTCCAGGTGGGCCAGCCCTGTGGACTAGTTTAAAAGCTCCTTGCTCCGGCAAGAGGTCACCCCCACCCCGCCAAGGGAGCCCAGGGCCAGACTTACGTTCCAGCAGGTCGATCTGGAAGCCGTCTGCGTACACTTGGACTGAGTTGAAGCCCTGGGTGGGGGCTGTGCGGTCCTTGGCTGCCTCGCTGGAGATGTAGTGGAGAACGCTGCTCTTCCCAGCTCCCTCCAGGCCCAGCACCAGGGCCTGCCGCATGGAGAAATCCAGCTGCCAGGAGAGCAAGGGGCTGGAATTAGGAGGAGCGGTGGATGCAGGGCCCTGGAAAGGGAAGGGCGGCGTTCTCCCAGGTAACTGAAAGAGGTGCTGCCCAGGCCTGGGCCAAGCCCAAGCAAAGGAAGTGGCCCCATGGTGCCCCATGTCCCCTGCAAGAACCACAATTCAACATCAGGGCCCGGTGCCACCCACTGGCAGCTTGGAGCCCTGCACATTGTGCCCCCTGGGGTCCACAGGTTATGGCAGGGGGATGCCAAGCAGCTTTATCCCGGGGGTCTAGCAAAGGGCTTCCTGACACAGGTGGATAGCGAGGAGGTTTACCCCACAACATCAAACTGCAGTCTCCAGCTCAGGTGCCCTCCTCTCCCTGCCCCAGGATGTGCCTTGTGGGCTCGCCCTGGCCTGGCACCACCTGGGGGCTTGATGCCATTTCCGTAACTGGTGGTGCGGGGAGGAGGGGAGTTGCTGCAGTGGGGCAGGCAGCGGGGGGCTGATGCCAGGCTATAGCAACATCCGGCTGCCACAGCCAGGAAGCAGCCCCAGCTCGCCAGCAGAGTAGGTATCCCAGGCTGCTCTGCAGTTAACCCTTTGAATGCCAGGACCAAAATGCCAGCGTGGGGGGAAGCAGGGCAGGCACCCAGGGTGCAAAGCCACAGACAGGGCGAGAAAACCGGGTGGCAACAGGTGATGTGTAAAGCCCGGCATGGGGGGGCTCGAGGAAGGGGCACCACATCCACTCCCTGACTCACCTTAGCTGGCCACCCAGCCTGTCTGGGTCAAGGGGTGCAATACAAAAAATTGGGGGGGGGACACATGACACCTCCCCCCATCTCTGGGCGGAAAAATGACGGAAACGACGGGCAGGGGCAGAACTATGCTTGCTTGCCCCAGCGCTAAAACGCCTCGTGTGGGCTCTGTGGGATGCAGACAGGGCCGGGGGAGGGGGGCTGAGGGGGCCCCTCACCCAGTGCTGCAAAGAAGCGGGTTTGGGGGGCGCAGCCACTGACCGGCTCCCCGGGGAAGAAGGGAGGTGCCCCCAGCCCTGGCAATGGGGCGCACGGCTTTGCACCCGCGGACAGGGAGCCCAGCGCCGCCGCTGTCCCGGGGCAGAGAGCTGGCGCCCTGCAGCTGCTTCTGGCAGGGAACCAGGGGGGGGGGGGGGGGGCGGGCCCCCGGCCCGGCCCGGGCCCGGGCCCGGGTCCCAGAGACCCCCCCCGGCTTTACCTGCCCCGCGGCCAGCGGCGGCTCCCAGCGCGCCCCCCAGCGGCCGCCGCCGGGGAAGTAGGTTCTCCAGGCGATGAAGAGGAGCGAGCCCAGGGCGGCCACGGCGGCGCCCAGCGCCAGGCTCAGGTGTCCGAAGGCGCCGGGAGGAGCCATGGGAGCCCGGGCGGAACTGGC
>NW_020664980.1:18779505-18812928 GCF_002925995.2 Terrapene triunguis | reverse complement strand
ATAGGGCAGTTCCTTGCCTCCCAGGAGTTGGTTTCCTTAAGGCCACTTAAAGTCAGAGTTGCAACAAAGAACTTTCCTGCCCAGCACTGGAGAACTCAAATATCTTATTGAAGGGGTGGAGTTCAGAGCCTCCCCTGGATTCTCTGTAGAAATATTCAGTTCTGAATGTTCAGATGGACTAGATTAGTATGAGAGCTTCTAGAACTCCTTGTGGGTGCAAATTCTTTCTACTGGGGGTGGGCAGACACATACATGTCCATGGATGTAGGGAAATGGCTTTAAAGCAAAAGGCCTATTCATGCTTGCTTCGGGAATGGATGCTTCTGGTGGTCCTATGGTGCCAAAGACTAAACTCACGTTTCTCCTTCCAGTTGTTACATACTCCAAATGATTCTTTTCCTCCAGGGGTTGGTTTAGTCAGGGATCCTCCAGTTCTATCACTGGCTCAGACTTGGTCTCCATGGATTCCGATGGTGGGGACAGAGACAGAATATCCTCTGAAAAATGGAGCCTTTTTGGACCCAGAGCTGTCCAGAAATCCACTAATGACCCAGGTATGTGCCCTCTAGGAGGAGAACCCTTCTCAAAAGCTGCCATAGGTAGCGGGAGATGACAGTGCAAACACTTAATTCAGAGAGTGGTTACAAGTCATCCATGTAAACTGCACCAGTGATGCTGTCACTACCCCTAAACTCTAACTCTTCAGTGAAAACTAGCACAAAGTGGCCATAAACAGCTTTCCATACAAACGCGGCTGTGTTATGTGACAGCCTTTATTTGTAACTGCGTCTTGTGCTGCCCAGGCCTTTCCTCAGTGTCTAAAACTAGAGCATCTTGTGCATGTGCCAGTGGACACAGCCAAATGGCAGGTGGCCACTGTTCTCTTTAGTAACCTGCAGCCTCTCCCTGATGTGCTTAAGGGCTGCAGAGCTGCGTGGAAGGCAGACTGTCAAATATATGGCACCACACCTGTCAGCAGCTAGTTGTGAAATTATACCATCTCTGCCTCTTGCATACCAGCAAGACGCTATCTGTGGGTGTGACGGTCCCAGGGGTTTGGGACACTTCCGCATGGATCTTTGAGGAACATGCACTGTAGGGCACTAGCTACACTCCAGGGGAGCTGGGAGGGAAAACAATGTGAAATGATGCTTCTGTGTGTGCCTTACATACATCACGGCAAGACCTTAACCTTCAGTTTTAAGAGCCGCTTCCTGATGTTGCGGACCTTGATATGTGAATGTTCTGTAAAACCTGAATGAACTGTTTATCTGCTGTAACAACTTCTTCCCTCAGGGGCCTTTACCATCCAGTCCTATAAGGGTGCCCAGAAGCCATCCCCAATGGAGCTGATCCGTGCCCAGGCCACCAGGATGGCAGAGGACCCAGCTACCTTCAAACCACCCAAGATGGACATTCCTGTTATGGAGGGGAAGAAACAGTCAGCACGGTCCCATAACCTCAAACCCCGGGATATGAATGTGCTCACTCCCACGGGATTCTAGGAATATCGTTGCCTCCAAGGAAGGATGCTCTTGGTGTCTTCATAATGGATTAAAGGGTGGTTTTGGGTATGCTTCCCCATCCCACTTGACTTTCCTAGGTAACTGTGCAGGATTTCTTTCTTCCATGTCAGAGCACCGACGAGACAGAAACAAGATCTGGAAAACAACCGTCACTACTTCTGGAGCGCAGCCTCAATCTCCTGCTTTTTTTTAGAAAGTTTCTGTAATAGCACCAAGTCCATATCAACCGACCTGTATCCGCTGCAGTCCTATTTATCTGTACAGCAAGATTCCACTGGGAGATGTGTGCTGGTCTAAAACCTGAAAATCCACACCGTGTTGGGAGACCTCTTCCTGAGCATCTTGCTGTGCGGAGTGGGCTGTCCTGCCTAGCTATGTTCTAGGCTTCTACTTCTCCTCCGCTCAGGGCCCTGGACAAGTTGCCAGAAGGACATGCTTCTCTCTAGGATCTAGACAACACCAGCAGCCGGTGGTCTTGTGCTAGAGACCAAAAACCTCCAGCCAAGCCTGTCAAGAACTGGAGCATTCACTGACGTTCTCTATCAAGATTCCCTTACATAACCATGTAGCTCCCCTGCTCTGCAATGTCAGTTTATAGTACCACATCTAGTGTTTTTCTTTTTGGGTTTCTTTGTTAAAAGGGTAATTGGTCCATGAACAGTGACCATTCTAAAGATCAGCCCTTAGTGTTAAATTCTGCTGTGCGGTTCTGTACTGGTGCTTGGTGGCAGGGGGGAAACCTTTACTTCTGCTGTCAAAGGGCTTCATTTTCCAGTGGGCCCAGAGGAAGAAATGACCAGAGCTAGTGTGGCTTGAACTAAACCCTTCATTCTCTTCTCAGATCTTTGCATGGTAACCCCATTCTGCTGCTTTCAGTGGGGAGCACAAATGGAACGACAGTTGATGTGGCACTGTGTCTCGGAGTTCTAGTTGTATCTTGTAAGAGGTATGTGTGGAGGGGATGTAGCAGTTAGAGAAAGGGACGTGGACAATCCCTTTTCTGTAGGATCTTTATTTCTCAACATCAGATTCATGCTTGCAGGCATTGAGGGGGACTAAGGGAGAATTGAATCTTAAACATTCCTCCTGTGCTCTGGTAAGACTTAAGATTTTTCTTAGCCTAGATTTATACACCTTCATGGGAAACAGTCAACACACACCTTCACGTCTCTTCCTCCACAGAAGTGGGGAAGAAGCTTTTTAAGTAGCCTCTAATTCACCAAGCAGTGGAAGGCGGCTTAGTGTGAAATCTCCATACCTGCCCTGTGGCAAACTGGTCACTCCGGATTCCTTTAGATTCCTTGACAGGTACTGGCCTGAACTTTACCCTTTCCGTAGTCATCACTGTAGCAGTCAGATGGCATGTAAGGCCCAGTCTTGTTGCAGCCAGTGTTAAAAGCCTCTTATACTGAAATCTCTTTCCTTGGAGCTCCAAAGAGAGGCTATGTCCTGACCGCACTGCAGTGCTTAGCTTATGTCCCCCCTTGAGGAAGCATGGTTTGTAGCACAGCTTCATTTCAAACTTCATCACTAATGGCAACACCAGTCACATAGGTGTTGCATTGATAGCACCAAGGACTCCTACCCTAGTAATCAGTTGTCATTATGGATTGGAAGTGTGTATGATCAGTGGTAATCAGACTTCTTTGACTTCCATTAATTTATTTGTGCTGTTTGTGCTCATGTTGTAGTTTTTTTTTGTTTTTTTTTTAAATGTGTCTAACTGTTACAAGAGAATAAAAGCCCTTGTGAATGGAGATATGTGGTGGTTTCTGCAGCAGCACAGCAGGTAAAGTGCCTGAAGGAAAGAGGAGCAAACCTGATCTGCACAGGGCTCTCTGCCCTTTGCTGAGTAACTAGTGAACTCTTCTGTGTCTAATCTGGGACACGTAGGCACAAGTCTGGTCACCATTTATTTATTTTTGCATTACAATGTTCATTGCTTTGTACTATCCCTTCTTGAAAGGAAGATAGTGGTGCTTCGTCTGGGCCCTAAGGGAGGGGGTGCTGCTATTACAGAACTTAACAAATAGAAGTGTTCATGAAACTAGAGCCAATGGAAAGTCATTGTTGGGGGATTTCCTCACTTTCTTAAGCTGCAACTCCCAGGCTGGTAACTGGCAGCTTTTCCCATGCCTGGGGAATAATGTTGCCCTCCCAGGTTCAGTACGTGTGTAGCTGACCTCCTGGGGAATCTGCTAGGTGGTTATCTAAGGCTACAAAACAGTGTGTGTGGCAGCACTGCAGTACACATGTGACCTTGCCTCTCCGATTTAGCTTTGACTGAATTTTTTTTAGCTTTAAAAGGAAAGGAAACACTGAAGCATGTGGCTTGATGCCACTGCAGTACCCTGCCCTCCACAGCTAACGGTACACACAAGGGTGTCTCTTCCCTGCATTGTTCAGTATGCAGTTAGCTGTGTGCATAGACAACATTCCTTGAGGAACCCACTTTGAACTGAATAGTACAACTATAAACTTCATTGTACCTCTTCGAAGTGTAATTGAACAGTTAGAACTTGATGAAATCAAACCCGGTTTTCAGCAGGGTCTTTGCTGTAGCTTTCACCCTGTTGATGTGAACGCTACTCCCAATAGCTTTGCTGCAGTGGCTGTTGGATTCCCAAGGTATTTTTAATCTGGAAGCAGGGAGCAAAAAAAAGTGGTTTCTTTTTGCAGTTTTCGTCTACTCAAATAGCTGAGCCGTTTGTGCTCACTTCCTCCAGCTCATCACCTCTAGGCAGAGACCAAAGCTGGGAAATGTCACCTAAAAATCCAACTTCAGGTTCCAGAGAAGGGGCATGTGTGCGCCTCCCCCCCGGAGTAACCATGTACTCGTCGTTAGAAAATGTGTGCTATCCTGGAAGAGCAGAACTCTTCCCCTCCCCCATGTCTATTTCCTAGTACTGGTGACACATTCATTGTCCCTGGTGCAGGGGGTTATTTCTGCAGATCATTCAACACAGACTAACGTAAAAAACCATAGATTTCTATTGTAACAGCCTCACAGGGCTTCAGGTACCACTCCTGCCCTTAACTTACTCTTCAAAACTGGCAAGCCTGGGTCCCTAAAAGGCAGGCTCGTAGACCCCGGCGCTCGGAGGGGCGAGAGCAACAGTGTCTACAGCCCTAGTCATTGCATGGCAGGTAGGAAAACTCAGCTTCTGTTTGCTGTCCTTTTAGTGTGCGTGAAATGTGAGTGGTATAGCTGCGTTGTTGACCAGGACTGTAGTACAAAAAGCAAATGGCACCAGTGTCCCCTGCTGTAGAGGGGTTGTAGTAGGGCCCTTGATGGGCTGGGTGGCTTAGTGTCCACTCAGCTGGGGGATGGGGCAGTGGTAGGGGAGCCTGGGCCTGCCCAGTCTACTGGGCTCTGCCCCATAGCCCTAGGACGGTCAGCAGTGTTGATCCTGGGGGGGGGGGGGGGGAAGAAATACAGACCTTCTGTGTTATCCTTCCTGGGTTGCTTCCCAGCACTGCTCTCTGCGCTTCTGGTCCCAATAAGGAAAAAGGACCCAAAACAGTGAGCCCCAGCTGGGTTCAACATACAATCCATCCCCTTTGGCAGGAGCCTGCAGGGTAGGTCTGCACTCCTCCCCCAGCCTGCCCCCTCTGAGCTGGGTGCTGGGCAGGTGGGCCCCTTTTCAACTCTGTCTCCAGTTGAGCATGCTCAGCAGGGTTGGAGGGGCGGGGCTAGCTGGGCCCAGTATAGTCCTTTAACCCCTTCTGTCCCAGTGTGGGGTTTGTACACTGCATCACAGGGGTGTTATGAGGGTAAATCCCTTAGAGGGGGAGGTGTTCAGATAGGATAGTGGGGCCATATGAGCGTGAGAGGGGCACGCAGATTGTTCTGAAACACTAAACTGTCCCATCTCCCCCTAGTTCCTGGGTCTGCCTCTGCCACTTCAGAGCAAGGTGTGCTTCCTGACGCCTTGACTGCAAGGAATAAAGCCACTGTGAAAGGGGGCAGGGGAAGGAAGAGAGAATTGTCCAGTCTTAGCATCGCTTTCTAGGTCAGCTCATCTCTAGAGGAAGTCTATTGTAACTAGTTTGTCACCAATTTGCTTTACCTGAAGCTTTAGTGCGAAATTCCAGATGCCTAATACAAACTTGCATCCTATGCTCAGCCGCTATTGTCAGGGCAGGACGTGTGGCTCCAAAACAGCTAGCTAGCTTTGAATACTGCCGCCCAGGGATAGATGCTCTGAAGCAGGCGTGGCTTCCTCTAGTGGGCAGGACCTGTTGGAAGCTGCTCTGGCCTGTTTTGAGAACTCGGCTGTACTATGTAGGGATAGAGGGTTGATTGGAAGCTTTTCCTATCAGTGAGATGCTACTTTACTAACATCTAGAGCGGGGGTGGCCAAATAGGGTGACCAGATGTCCTGATTTTTATAGGGACAGTCCTGATTTTTGGGTCTTTTTCTTATATATAGGATCCTATTACCCCCCCCAGCCCGTCCCCATTTTTCACACTTGCTGTCTGGTCACCCTA
This sequence comes from Terrapene triunguis, assembly GCF_002925995.2. Lineage (NCBI taxonomy): Eukaryota > Metazoa > Chordata > Testudines > Emydidae > Terrapene > Terrapene triunguis. The sequence goes on along the minus strand of NW_020664980.1, from coordinate 18,806,910 downwards.
TGGCCAAACTGCAGCTCCCCAGCCACATGTGGCTCTTTTAAAGTGTGACTTGTGGAGTGCGTGGCCCCCCCCCCATTCTCCACCTATCAGACTGGGGTGGGGAACTAGGGGCTTCTGCCCAGCGGGGGGGGGAGAGGGGGTCTAGGGGTTACAGCCCCATGGGAGGTGCCTGCTGGGGCTCAAGGCTTCAGCCCCTAGCCCCACCCCCTGCCCCAGGGGAGAAGCTCTGAGCCCTGGTGGATGCGCCCGGCTCTCGAACTTCTGAAGATTCTAGTCTGTGGCTTGGAGGGTCAGTGAGTTTGGCTAGCCTGGGTCTATAGAGTGAAGCAGCAGGATCCAGGATGTAGTGATCGCCCAGCTGGACAGGAGTAGCCTGCTAAAAGAATGGCTCTGCAAGAGTGACAGCACCTCCATTAATCAGCTTGTTCTGTTAGAGCTTTCGTGGTCCGATACCACAGTGCTGAGTGCAGTACAGGAACCAAAACGCAGCTGCTGCTGAAAGGTGTTCAGGCTGCCGCACCTACCATTCTTGTGCTATTCCCATACCCTGCCTACACCAAGCTCTTGCCTGACTCGGAGAGCAGCTAAAACTGAACTATGCAAGGTTCTTTGAATCCCTCCCCACTTTCTCAGGTGGTGCAATCTTCTGGGTACAGCTGCAGGGCTCAGAAGCTGAGCTCCGGCTAGATTGTTACTGGTAGCTTGAGGAAAGAACCTCATCAACCAGGAAAATAATTTAATTAAAAAAAAAATCTATACACAGGTTGCACAAGGAGAAGCAGATTTCAGAGGAGGGAATGAGACTCCTAGGTCCACACAACAACTGTATGAACAGACCTGAATCGTGGGCAACTGATGTTTGACCAGGCTGCTGCCTGGCACTGAAAGCCCGCTCCCCCGCGAGCGTCTTTCTCCTGTCAGGTGGCGGTGAGCAGCAGCGCTTGAAGCGTGCACACCTTGTCCTTGAGCTGTGGGGGAAGGGGCTTCCCCAGGATCTGCAGCAGCCGGCTGCTGAAGTCCTTGACGTGCAGCTCAATGTCCACGGCGGTGACGCTGTCGTTAGCCTGGAGCTGGGGTTTGGCATTTGAAATGATTAAATCCATCCGCTCGCTGAGTGACCTTCGTAAGTGCCCTGCAAAGGGACATGCTGGTAAGTCATTGTGTTAGTACCAGGGGCCTACGGGGCAGTGTCTGACCCCAGAGCTGTCGAAGTCAGTGCATGCCCCTTGGTGAAGAGCGATTGCACAGAACTAGTCGGAAAAGTGGCATGCATCCCAGGCTTCTGCTTGGAGCTTCCATCTGAGGCTGATTTTCAGTTGGAATGTCCCATCCCCCAACTCAGAGCAGCCCAGTTTTCTGCAAAGCAGGGGAGAGTTCCAGCACCACCTGGGCTTTAAACCTCCCCTCTTTCACTTTCAAAGGACTCTCCTGCTTGCCAGCTGCCTAACCTGCTTGGAAAAGTCTGATCTGGGAGGCTAGGGCCAAGGGGGTGGGAGGGGAGGTGCAGGTGGTGTCAGGTTTAATCGTTACTACAGGCACATGGGGGGTGTGTGGGGTGTGTGTGTATGCAGAGCCGACCAGTGTGGAGGGGAAACATGGTCAAGCAGTTTCCTAGCAGGGGGAAGAGGCCTTTGTAACTCTCCCAAAAATCAGATTTTAGATCCTAAGCTAAATGATGGTGCCCCCATTGTTTCCAGATTAACCTAGTGTCTCCCCTTCTTCACCTTCCCCACCTGAGCGGGCGGGCTTTCTCCCATCAGCCCGGGCTTTCTGCACAGCTGGCTTGCACACCTCCCAGAGGGTTGCCCAGGGAGGGCACTGCAGGTTGAGCCCTTTAGAGAATAACTAGGAACGCATTGTGCCGCAAACCCTTCGGGAACAGGCTAATTCTTGGGAGTTTGACTTTGGTGGCACAGGGTGGCTTGTTCCCTTGGAGATGAGCCCTGTGTGGTTTCTCCTGTACTCACAGCCTCTCCCAACAGCCAGAGTGGAGTCTGAGAGGCAGCAGCTTTCTGGAACTGAAAAGTGAGATCGCAGCTGCTTTGGTGGGAAGGGGACCATGGGGTGGTCTGGCCTACTGTGATTCTAGTTCCGCTTGGTCAGATTATACACACTAAGGCTGGGCCATTGCCAGAGGCTGCTTACCTAGCACAACGTTGCGGTAACTTGTCAACAGTAAAATCAAGTGCTGAAGCATCTCATCCCATCTCTGCCACGTTACTTCGTGGTCCTGTGCAAAGAGCAGACAGTTGATTACCAGGAGGGGTCTCTCAGAGAGAGCAGGGCAGGGAAGGAAGAGGCGGGCGATACCTGATATTGTAGCAGCAGCGAATGGCGGCCCAGGAAATACAGGATCTTGCTCAGAGACAAGGGCAGGGAGGCTGGCATGTCACAGCTGTGGTGGAACAGGAGCTCCAGCACTTTGCAGCGCAGGAGCTGGCTCTCCATGCTGTTTAAAAAGGCCTCCCTGGAAGAAAGGAGAGGGAGTCAAAGGAACGGAGAGGGAAGCACAGGCGAAGGGAGCCATGAGCCCAGCACAAGGCTAAGCGGGCTGAGGGGATACTGGCACCGAGACCATAGGGAAGGCGGGTGCAGCAATGGAACTCCATTTTCAGGGCAAGCCCAGCAGCCACAGAGTTACCAAGACACTTGTCCTGCCCCCGCTGTTCACTTCATTAGGATCAGCCCATGTTTACTCAAGGTCAGGCCAGTCTGTGAAACCAGCTTCTCGGCTTCCCTTCAGCCAGTAAAGCAGGCTGGGCAGGAGAGTCTGCCCTTGCCAATGGCAGCATGAGACTGGGTGAAGTACCAGCCTGAAGCCAGCAAGTACGTCCTGCGGCGACGAGTCCCACAGCAATGCCGGTAAGCATTGTCCCTGGACTGCGTTCCCCTCGACCAGACCAGTGCTGGGACCACTGGCGCCCCCAGCAGTATCACAGATTGCAGAACCATGCTGTGGCTGCGGCAGCAAGGGAAGGGCTGCACTGGTGGTCGCTCTCGCTGCAGTCCATGCCACAACCAAGCGTTCGTTACTTTTTTTTTTGAATGTGGGGTTAGCACCAGAAGAGCGGAGGCTTTTAGCCAGAACTAAGTGCATGGGGCATTCTGCCAGGGCCCCCATGCTACTTTGCTTGGTGCTGGAGCAGCAAAGTTGACAGGGAAGTGTCAATAGCTTTCCTGGCTAGACACTCCTCCCCCAAGAAAGCCAGCTGGAGGCTGCCTCATCACTGATGACTGGAAGGAGGGGAAGAGCTGCTGAGGGGTGGCAGCACCTTAAGGCCCCATGAGAACAAGGGGGAGAGGGCTGGTCGGATGTCTAGTGTAACGTGCTGAAGTCCTCTCAACACTGCATGCTGGAAGTGAGGTTTGACCAGGCTCTGAGTGAGTCCCTAACATGCTTTCAGGGGTAGGTAGATGGAGACCCAGAGACTTACCTACACTACAGCAGGAGCAGTGCTAGCACCAAGAGTGTTCCTTGGAGAACACCTGGGCTCTAGTCTGTGGAAGGCACGGAGTCTGGTCAGCCTGGTTCTCGGAGACCCAGCTGTGTCCATAGGGGGTCAGGAAAGTAGGAGTTGATTGGCTGGCTGAAACCATAGTGTGGACAGGACCTTGGAGCCTAGGCTTTGCATCTCTTTTACACAGGGAAACTGAAATGGGTCAACCTACAGCTTTAGGTGCTGCACTGATCTCTGCCCACGTACATGACACTACACACCAGTGTGCTCGCTCTTATTGGTGAAGTCAGGGTGAGTCTCCCCTCCCCCCAACAGAACCCTGGGAAGGTGGAGCCAACCAGCCAATCACGGTGGGGCTGCATTGCACTCTGGGTGTGATTATCAAAATCAGCTGTGTTCTATCTTCCCCCCCCCCCCCCCCCCGAGTCTTTCTAAGTCCCCCCTGCTGGCCACTGCTTCACCTGCTAGGCGCTATTCTGCCACTCCGTGCAGGGCAGAGGCTGCAGCAATTTGGCACGTGTTCCAATTAGCTAAGCTGTTAGCTGCAGCTGGGTTTGGGGGTAAGCACCGGACTCCAAAGCAGCCCCAGCAAGAAGGAACAATAGGGGTCGTTCTCCCACCTTTGGCTCCTCAGAGGAATGTTCACCAAGTACGGAAATATCACATCGGCAATCTTATTGGTGCTGCAGTTGGGAGACCTGTCCACCTCTACGGCTATGGACAGCATCCTCTGGAGAAGCAGCACCACCCTAGGCCAGAGAACAAGAGTTAGGCAACAGGGAGGGCTTCTTCCCAACGTGTCTGCAGCATAACAGCATGTGCCTCTTCCCACTCAGAGAATCCAGGGAACAAGAGTCGAGCTCTGCTTCAGCAGACAGTGTAAACGTGGTAGCACTGGACTGTCAGTGGCCTATGGGGCGTGAGTAGGTGGGCTCAGCCCAGTTTCTAGGGGACACTGGTTATCTTGCACAAAAGCACCGCTCTGCCTAGCGTCCTTGGAGGCAGAGGTAAGGGCTGAGGTTCCTCAAGGTCAAGCGTGAGGCACATTGGCAGGGCAGCAGGGTGAAGCCTGCATAGCTGCTGCTCCTGCCCTCCTGTTTGCTCTAGCAAAGGGCTTCCTGCCCCAACGGCTGATTGTCAGATGAGGTCCTGGGGCCAGTCTGAGGCAGGGCAGGCTCCCTGCCGCACAAGTGACTCCCTTCCAGTCAGGTGATAGGATCTGTTACAGTGGGGCGGAAACGTGGCCAGGTTGAACCTATGCTGCAAGCACCACTTGGCTTTCTTTACTAGAGACATTTGCTAGCTTATGTCTCTCTCCTAGTTTGAGAGGAGCCCAGCTCCGTAGCCTTTAGTGACCGAGTCAACGCCTCCTTGGCTTACTTTTGGGAAAGGAAAGCCGGTAGGACGGCCTCTGCTTGCCCAGTTTCACTGTCGTTCTGTGCTGAGTCTGGCCCAGGTGAGGAGATGCTACAGTCAGCCCTTGATGACTCTGATGAAGGACATGGTGCTTTCTGCTGCTGCTTTCGGGGCTGGGAAAATCCAAGTCCGGTAACGGCAGCAACCAGCCACTCGATCACCTCCCTGGGATGGAAACATTCAGGTAGTTAGGATGAGGGCCTGGCGTTCCAGCTGCACAGTCAGACCCCTAGGTCCACTTGGAACAGAAGGACAGACTAAGTGTGGGACACGGGGAAGGACACATCTGAGATGCTCCCGGGGGTGGGAACCACACAGCAATTTATAAACCCTCTGCCACCAGCAGTGCAGCATGAATTCCTCCTGTTCTCAGGGCTGTTTGTTTCCCAGTTCCTTGGGAAAAAGCAGGCCGGTCTGAGTGCAAGGCATTTCCAGTCCCCTCCCCCCTGGGCCAGGTACATGATCTCTGGCCCCCAAGCTCTCTGGGAAGTAAGGGGGCGTTTACACCGCAGCACGGAGGCCTGGGAGAACAGGTTTCTTAGTGCCCCTGCCTTACAGCCGGGCCGCGGGGAGCGCTCCTTACTTGACGTTGCTGAAGCACCGGTCACAGGAAAGCACCTCCTTGGCAATGGATTTCTGCAGGAAGCGCAGCCTCAGGTTCAGCTGGAAATCATCCTCCAGGGTCTGCACCACGTACTGCAGGAACAGAAAGCGCCCTGGGAGCATCTCCTCCTGTGGGCCCAGAGCGATTCAGAGCTGGTGCCTGGGCGTGAGCATGTCAGGGCTGTCAATATGACAGGCTCAGCAGGTGAGGGTGCCTCAAAGGTTAGGGGGTAGAGGCTGGGGGGAGACCGATGGGGGCAAGTACATATGCTCAACCAAGAAGGCCAAGGTAGGTAGTCCTCAAGCAGGATCTGCCTTGCCTGGCTGGCCCAAGGAGCAGGCCCGAGGGGGACGTGGCTGAGCTGAGAAGGTTCCATCACCTCGCTGAGGAGCTCCAAACACAGCCCCTGGGAACTCTGTAGATCCATTACCCTCTTCACCAGATAGGGAAACTGGCCCAGAGAGCACAGGGCCTTGCCTGAGCTCTCTCAGCGAGTCACTGGCAGAGCTGTGACTAGAAGCTCAGAGACTGGACTCAGGCCCTGCTCAAACCACCCGTCCATGGGGTGTCAAAGTGTGGCCTGCAGTGTTCTGTGCTGCTGGTAGCCACTGCCCGGTCCCACCCTGCATTGCTCCACAGCTGTCTAAGCCAGCAGGCACGTGGGAGGAAGATGAAGTGTTGCCAGGACCCACAGGCAGCGTGGGCTGCACCTCAATGAAGGAATTAAGGATGGCTGTGCTCTGAGCTTTCAATGTCAATTTGAGGAAGCCCAAGACTCTGGGCAAGTTGCCAATGTGGCACGTGGTAGGGCTCGTCTGGCTAGCCTGCTCTGGGCTCCCTGGATTTCTAGCAGGGGTCTCTCTGATAGGGCCATGCTATAGATGCTCAGAGCCAAGGGCTGCCCTTTGCTGGTTGAAATGGCCCTCGCCAGCTTCAAGGAGGCAGGGTGCTCCCCTTGTTGCACAGTGAGGGCATGTGACATTGTGTGACCCACCTTCTGCACAAGAAAAATACTTGGCAACTGCCACTGCCCTCCCCCTACATACACGCCCACACGGGACACAGTGACTGTACCTGCTCTTCCATGACATACCGTAGCAGCTCCCAGTCCCATCCCACCATTGTGGTGGTAGCTGGATGAAGCCTGAAATGACACAGGTAGGTTACTGAATTGCTTGACTGTCTTCAGGGGGACAACTGGAGCCTGGGTGCAAGGCAAAGCGATGCCCTGCTGCCAGGTCACTTGCTGTAACCCTGTCGCACCAGGTTTTTACACCATGCTGGTCACCCTAGTATGCAGTGTCCTCCAGCTCCGAGTTCCCTTATTTTCTCCCCGTGCCCCCTCCGTGGCTGTGTAGAACAGCCTGGCCAAGGAGCCTGTGCGCTCTGGGGATCACTGACACTATGGATCCCTTGGGCTACAGATTCTACAAGTTTAGGACCCCCAAGGACTTCTCAGCTCTGGTTCTGGAGAAACCTGCAGTGTCCAGTCCAGAACAATGGCCTAGCTTGGAGTTCAGGGATGGGACCTTCCCATCTGTACTCACTGCACTGACCTGCATGGCCTGGTCATCTCCACCTGGAAGCAAAGAGTTGTGACCCCCCCCACCTCTGCGTCAGACAAGCCAGCATTAGAATGGACCACATCTGATTTAAAAAGTTAAGACGCAAAGTAGTTAGAGCCACTTTCCCAAAGCCCATTTTACCTAGCACCTCCTGCTGGTCACACTGTCCCCTCTCCCCAGCTGCATTTCTGGCTACCAGCCACCGTGCAGGGGCATTAGCCTCTAAGAGGACATCTTAGCCACAGTGCTGAAAAGGAGACCTCTCCCTGCCAAAGAGACCAGGTGGGCCAGCACGGTAAGGGGAAGCATGCTCCCCAGCCAGGCAAACGCAACACATACAGTTGAATTTTCATCAGCAGCATGTAGGCATCCTTCAGCATCTCCCCAGTCTCTGAGCTCAGCAGGATATTCCTGATCACATGGGACACAATCTCCTTTGGAGGGTAATGGTGGCAGGACACGAAGTCCATTAGGAACTGCAGGGTCCCCTTGGGGAAGTTCTCCTCCATGGTGGTAGATACCATGCTCAATTTTCTGCTGGGGATGGGCTGTGCCCTCAGCTGTGCGTTCTGTCAAGACGATAAGATATTAGAAGCGGGTTTGCAAGGCATGTGAAGGGACAAAGAACCCCCAGATGGAGAGCCCATTGGTGAAACTGGGAACCCCATACACCGCTTGCCACAAGTCAAGGCTGGGACTAATTTGCATTGCCTTTAAATTTACAAACAGGTGCACTGTTGTTGTGCTTCGTCCCTGCTGATGAGCAGAGCTGGTGGTGGTGGAGTTCACCAGCACTAAAATATGCCTTATCCTAAAGTTACAATTGATTTAGGATTCTGGGGGCTGCTCTAGAACCTTTGCTGTGAAAGGGGTCTCTTATCCAGGAAATCTCCATAACCACGGTGGCTCTTGGCTGCATGAGAAAGGGAAGGATCCGTAGCAAGGGGCCGTGCTAGTCACCGAGGTGGGGCGAGCTTTGGACAACTACCTAGACCAAGGAGCAGTGTTATGCCCTCTCTGTTCAGCGTGTGGCAGAGCAGCATCCAGACTCATGAATGGTGCAGCTGAAGGCCCGTCACACCCTGCAGTGGGCCTTGGGGAGATCGCTGTGTCACCCAAAGGCAGCTGTGCTTTCACTGCACGCTCGCATGGCCGGGCTGTCCCCAGGGTCACAGTCACACAACCCCCCAAGCTCCATGCAGTGAAAACGCTGAACGTCCATTTCTGGGAGCTGAAAAAAAATGCATCTAGGGCCCTTGGGTAGCACAGGCACCTCCTGGCTCTGGGTCTGCCAGGCCCCGAGGACCATGGAATGGCCTGGCCTGCATGAGCCCCCTCCCCTCCAAGCCTGCAGGAGCTGTGCTGCTCTGCCACACAGGCACAAGGGGCCGTCTTAACAGGCCTTTGCTGGCCTGTGGTAACATGCTGCTCGGTTCCTGGCTAGCCAGGCACTTCCCTAACTGGGCCTGAAGGGCTTTTTCCCCTAATGAAACCCAATTAGGAAGGCGGATTTCACAGGCTGGTCCAGCAGGGGGTGACGGGGGCCTGTCTTCTGTAAGTTATTTGCAGTGCTACAGCGATGGGATTAGTGCTCGCTACAGCTGCACTGGCCCATTCTCTCACCACCGACCACTTTGCTGAGAGGTCCCTGTGTCTGCATGCAGGAGCAGAGGAGAGCAGGCTGGTCCCTCCCACCGGACGAAGACCATTGTCTGAACAAAGCCAGAGCAAGGGCTGAGCATAGAGCAGAGCTCCGTGGGGGAATCCAGAGAGGGGCAAGAGGGAAGAAGGCAGCCAGAGGAAAGGACAGGAAAAAAACAAGGGGCAACTGAAAGGCAGAAGAGGAACCAGAGCAGAGCTCCCTCCAGGCTGCATTGCAGAGGTGGGGACCCAAACCCTTGAGTCATTAGTAGCCCCCCAAGAATGCTTGCAATGCCCTGGGTTCCGCCTTGCTGCTGGATGGGACGTCTGAGCAGCGTTCCTCAACCCCGGTATGCCTGGCTGAAGGGAAATACCGAGGGCGCACACAGGGGCATCACCCTCCATGTGGCACCTTCTCAGCACCCCTGTGCTTGAGCCCATGACTGGCCTTGGGCACGGAGGCGAGGCGATCTCACTAGGTTACCTGGCGGGATTCCTCATCCTGCACCACTCCCTGGAGGAAAAGGTGATGCACCGGAGTCCTCCTGAAGTACCGCAGTTTATGCAGCCAGGCCTTATTGACAGGCCGCGGTTTGGCTGGCTCGGGGGGCTCCTGCTTCACTGCAGTCAGCACTGAGTTACTTGTCTCCAGCAAAGGCTGCTCTGGAGACCTGGGGGTGCTTGCTGGGGGGCAGCTGGAGAGACCTGGGGACTGACTCTGAGCAGGGGAGGTGGGGAGGTGTTCCGGGTCTTCCCTCTGCTGGCAGGTACTGCGAGATTCTGCGGCGGAGCAGTCCAAGGATGCCCTCCTGCTGCTGCTGCTATTGCTGCTGGTTGGAGAGAAGGAGAACACGTCCGAGTCCAGCAGGAGGCTGGCCAAGGAGCCCAGGTCACTGTTAATAGTGGTGGTGCTGCTGAGCTCCGGGTCACAGACAGAGTGCGTGCAGCTGGAGACGGGGGAGAAGTAGCCTTCCAAGTGGGTGCACTTTGTCTCTTCGTGGGCTCCGTCCCAAGGGGCCCCAAGGCCTTGGTCTGCCACCTCTTTCCTTTCACGCTTTATGTCCACGAGGGCGGGGAGGCTGGGAGGCGAAGCACACTCCATGCCGGCAGCAGTGCCAGCACCATCCCGGGGGAAGTCGCCTGGATGCTCCTCCTCCACTTCGGTCAAGTCAATCACAGTGAAGTCATCCTGCGCTGCCGCTTCCGAACACACGTCCTCCCCGGTTAGATCAATGACCTCCTGGGGACAGACAGACAGCTGTTAGTGCTGCTGGCACTAGGAGTTCATGGGCTGGGCTCCCCCTTTCCCTGGGTGCGGGACCTTGGGGAGGTGGGGCACGCCCATCAGCCCCACGGGATCGCACGAGGCATGGGGACAGGAGTTACTCATGGTGCACAGAAAGCCAGCAGCAAAGGCAAGCAATGCCCATCCCCTGCTCAAATTGCAAACCCGCCGCCCAACGTCTAGCAGCGTAAAGCAACCGTCTGAATTGTGCTCGGAAAAGCCAAGCCTAGCGGGGGCCCTCCCTGCCCTAATCCCTGGGGAAAACCCTGCCCCTCCCTGATGGGCAAACAGGGGCTGTCAGGGAGCGTCCAAGCAGCAAACACGCCCCTGCCCCAAACCTGAGCAGGGGGCCAGCTCTTTGCTGCTATCAGCCACTGCAGAGTTCAGCGTCAGGGCCCACTCCTGCAGTGGGGGAGCAGTGCCACAAGGGCTGTCCCAGGACCCCACCTCTTCCACCACACAGCTCTGCCAGGACATCGCCTGCAAATCCAGTCCTGAGTCCCTAGGCTGCAGGGTCTGATTTTTGTGCACTTAGAAAGTTGGCAACTCTAGTCAGATGCAGCACCGGCTGGCAGACGGGCCTGGGGCCTGGCTGGCAGACGGGCCTGGGGCCTGGCTGCAGGGACAGGAACGGGGCCCGGCGCCGGACAGGGAGCAGCGGAGCTGGGCGGGTTTTCGTACTGACGCTTTTTGGGTGACAAACGCAGGTTTGGGTTGATGAGTGTCGCTGAGCTGCTGGTTTCAGTGGGGAAAAAACAAAGCCCCCCCGAGCCCGCCAGAGCGGAGCGCTCCCGGGTTGGTAGGGTAGGAAAGTGCCCCTGTAGCAGCTCCTGGGATGATATGTCCCTTCTCTTGGTGTGGGGGTCACTCTACAGTGCCTGTGTCTGTAACTTTCACGCCGGCTTACGCCCAAATCAATCGGTTAGTCTTTGAGGTGCCACCGGACTCCTCGTTGGTTTTGTGGCTACAGACTAGCGGGGCTGCCCCCCCCCCCATACTGGACCCGGACTGGACCCCACGCTAAGGGCAGGGAGAAGGGCAGTGGCTTCGGCAGATGTTACTGAGCATGCTCAGTTCGTGTGCGCATGCTCAGTGCCTCCTACAGAGCGCCGCTTCCTACGCTACGCGGCTGGGGCCGGGAGCGGTCGGACGGGGGCTCCCCGGGGGGGGTCCGGAGCGGACCCCGCCCGCCCGCGGCCGGAAGCGCCGCCATCTTTGTGGCCGGCCGGCCGGGTAAGGGGGCCCCCGGTGACTCACCGCGCGTCGCTGGGGCAACCGCCGCCTCTTCCGGCGGGGCGGGGAGCGGCCGCCCTCCGAGCCCGAGTCGCTGAGGAGGATGACGCCCTCGGCCATTGCCCGCTCCCCGGCCGGCCTCGCGGGCCCTGGCTCCGCCCCCGTCGCGCCGATGGGCGGGGCCTGCGCTCGCTCCTCCCCCCCGCCTGCGCGCGTCCCCGGCGGCTGGGCCTCTCGGGCGCGCGCCTGCCCTGCCAGCGCGGGAGCGAGCTGCGGGCGGTGTCACGGGCGCGCGGCTCGGGGGGGGGGGGGGGGGGGGGCCCCGGGGTTGGGGGGGGGGGGAGAGAGACACACCACGCTTGGCTGTTTGCACAGCGCCTGGGGCATCAGCCCACCAGCCCCGGCCCTGCACGGGGGCACAGACCGGTCTGACGGACACCCTGGCCTGCCTTTTTAAGGCAGCAAGACCTCTTCCTCCTTTTCTCTGCCGACCGCCTCAGCGCCTGGCTCCCCGGCTGTGCTCGAACAGGCATTTGTGTTTCAGTACATCTGCCAGCCTGGCGACGATAACCGGGGACCGGACGGAAACACCTGCATCAGCCAGACCTGGGTGGCTGGTTTCCTAATGCTTCTCCTGATCCCCTTCTCATACGGCCCTCTGGCCTCACCACCTCTTCTGCACGCCTGCCTCTCGCCGTGGGCCCCCTCAGGGAGTCCACTCACTCTCTGGACCCCTGAGACCTCCACAGCCAGAGGGAACAATGCAACCCTAATCTCCGGACTGCACGGACTCTCAGCCGGTGTAAAACAGAAGGGTTTATTGAATGTCTGATCCCAGCACAGGAAGTCCTTAGGGCCCTTAAACCTGGAACGTCTCCACACAGTCCATCTGGCTCTGTCTCAGTCCCCAGGGCTCAGGCTGCTCGCTCTCCCCAGTCCCGCAGCCCCCTCCTTCCAGCTGATCATCCTATATAGAATGGGAAGGGACCTCAAGAGGTCATCTAGTCCAGTCCCCTGCACTCCTGGCAGGACTAGTTATCTAGACCAGGGGCTGTCCGACTTTTGTACTGGTGACCCCTTTCACACAGCAAGCATCTGAGTGCGACCCCCCTTATACATTAAAAACACTTTTTAATATATTTAGCACCATTATAAATGCTGGAGGCAAAGCGGAGTTTGGGGTGGAGACTGACAGCTCGTGACCCTCCATGTAATAATCTCACAACCCCCTGAGGGGTCCCAACCACCAGTTTGAGAACCCCTGATCCAGACCATTCCTGACAGGTGTTTGTCTAACCTGCTCTTAATCTCCAATGATGGAGATTCCACATCCTCTCTAGGCAATTTATTCCAGTGCTTAACCACCCTGACAGGAAGTTTTTCCTAATGTCCAACCTAAACCTCCCTTGCTGCAATTTAAGCCCATTGCTTCTTGTCCTATCCTCAGAGGTTAAGAAGAACAATTCTTCTCCCTCCTCCTTGTAACAACCTTTTATGTACTTGAAAATTGTTATCCTGTCCCCTCTCAGACTTCTCTTTTCAAGACCAAACAAACCCAGTTTTTTCAATCTTCCCTCACATGTTTTCTAGACCTTTAATAGTTTTTGTTGCTCTTCTCTGGACTTTCTCCAATTTCTCCACATCTTTCCTGAAATGTGGCGCCCAGACCTGGACACAACACTCCAGTTGAGGACTAATCAGAGCAGAAGAATGACTTCTCCAGTTAGGAACAGAAAAAACAAACCAGCTTTCTGACCTGTAGACACATGCCAGGCAGCAAACACGATGCCGGCAACATCCCGACTCTCCTTTAGCTACCCAGGCTGTCGGTATCTGCAGGGGTGGGACGTTTTCTGGAGCTATTGTTCAGACGCATTCCGTTACTAGAGTCCAGGGATTCCTGTTTCTGCCTAGTCCCGCCAGACCCTCCTGTGCATGGTGACGCTGCGGAGGGGAATGAGGGACTGCAGGCAGGGGGCAGAGACCCCGGGGGGGGGGGGCTGCCCCCCCCGCCCCCCGGGCTCGCTACGTGGCCGTGGGGAAGCCGGGCAAGCCCCAGCCTGCTCCCGGGGCTGGAATTCCGCGCGGCGCGGCGGCCAGTCACGCGCTGGAGCCCAACCCACAGGTCGGGGGTCGGTCCAGGCGGCGCTGGGGACTGGGGTGCGGAGAAGCGGGAACGCGCTACCGGCTGCGAGCGGGGCGATCGCCGGCCCCGGGAGCCCCGCACGCCGGGAACGTGCCCCCACCCCACGGAACGGGACCCCGCGCAGCTGGGGGTGCCCCCAGTGCTGGAGACGGGCTGGGCCAGCGCCGCCGGGCCCGTCCCCCCGCCTGCGGAAGCAGATCCACGGGGCGCCTCTTCCTTCTCGTCCCTTCCAGCCCGTGACCCTCGCCCCGGACGTACGTAGCTACGGCGGCGCCCCTTGCCCTGGAAGCGGAAGTGGAGTTACCGCCCTTCGGCCTCTGCCCCGGAAGTGGTTGCCGGGCCCCGGCCGCCCGGTTGCCATGGCGCTCTCCCCATACGTGCTCGCCATGCAGGAGCTGTTCCGGGCCAACACGCGGAGCCGCGAGTTCCCGGCGCACGGGGCCAAGGTGCACTCGGTGGCGTGGAGCTGCTGCGGCCGCCGGCTCGCCTCGGGCTCCTTCGACAAGACGGCGAGTGTCTTCGTGCTGGAGAAGGACCGGCTGGTGAGCGGGCGGGCCGGGCCCGGGGGGGGGATCCCCATCCGCTCTGCGCTCCCAGGCCCCCGCCTCCGGCCCGTCCCGCGGGGTAGGCGATGGGGGCTGCCAGCAGCGAGCTGGGCTCATGTCGCAGGGGAAGCCCCCCCCCCCCCCCCCCCAGCGCTCTGCCCCAGCTCCGGGACTGCAGCGCGGGGACAGCCCCCTTCAGTGCTCCTGGGAAAGATTTGGAAGCGCTGCTGAGCGCCAGAGCAGCCCAGGCCCATGGGCACCACTCGAAGAACGGGCCAGCGGCGAAAGGGCTAGTCTGGGAAGCGGGAGAGGTGGGTTCTCTTTCCTGATTCCCCCGTAGACTTTTGTGCGATCTTGGGCAAGTCACTTAAGTCTCGGTGGGTCTCGGGTCCCTCTCTGTAAAATGGGGACAATAGTATTTGCTTATCTCACGGGGGCGCGTGAGGATAAACATTTGGGGGGAGTTCTAACACGCTGGTTTCCTGAGTGAGTGTGGCAGCGTCTGCGCTGGCCTGGTTGTCTGATGGCTTGGGCGGTCACCTCCCTCTAGGTGAAGGAGAACAATTACCGTGGCCATGGGGACAGCGTGGATCAGCTGTGCTGGCACCCGAGTAACCCAGACCTCTTTGTTACTGCATCTGGAGACAAAACCATCCGTATTTGGGATGTCCGCACCACTAAGTGCATCGCTACCGTGAACACCAAAGGTGAGTGCTAATGTGAGGAGATAAGAGGGACCAGTGCATCTCAGGACAGCTATAAACACTGCTCCCTTTGCAAACGCATCCTGCTCCCAACATGGACTGGAAGCAAATTCAGAAACCCTAAGAGCTCTCCATGATGTTTCTGTGACACTTGCATCTTTCTGGCTTTTGCTAGCAAATTATAACCATACATGACACTACCTCCAGTGAGAATTTGTATCTGTACCTAGCATTAGCCACGCTCTAAGCAGTGTTAGGTGACACAGTGTTAAACACCTGAACCCATCTACGTTAGCACTGGCACTGTCAGAAACTCTCACTAGCGTGTGTAGCTGTAGGGAGAAGGGTTAGGGAGAGAAGTTGAGTCTCTATCACCCATTTCTATTTTTGATACACCTTTTCTTCCCAGGTTTAGTTGTCGATACATAGGTGCTGGAACTAGGAGTGCTGGGGTACGGTAGCACCCACTGGCTTAAAGTGTTTTTATCATATACAGGGTTTACAGTTTGGTTCAATGGCTCTCAGCACCCCCCCACCCCCTCCACACACAAATTGTTCCAGCACCCCAGCGTCAGTATTATGTAAAGATTTGCTAAATGACTTATTTAGCATGGAGCAATGGCTTTGCAAAGAGATTTGGACTGGGAAGAGACATGCAACAGGCGTAATTGTGATTCTTTGTTTTGAAGCCACAGTTCTGTTAGAGTTAATTTCCCTTAAAACTTGCGTAGTTGTGACACAGCTGGTCAAGCCAAGCTAGGCTGTTACAATTTAAATTTGGTCATGTCATTGCCCTTCGCCACTTAAGGCGGCTTGGGTTAAAAATACAAAAGTCCATCTGTGGCACCTGATTGGTTCTCTTGCCCCTGTTAATGGTGCTGAGCGATGGTAGGACCTGATGCATTCTCTTCCCTTCCAGGAGAGAACATTAATATCTGCTGGAGTCCTGATGGCCAGACCATTGCGGTGGGGAATAAGGATGATGTGGTCACCTTCATTGATGCCAAAACACATCGCTCCAAAGCCGAGGAGCAGTTTAAATTTGAGGTGAATGAGATTTCCTGGAACAATGATAACAACATGTTCTTCCTCACCAATGGCAATGGCTGCATCAACATCCTCAGGTATGTCCCGGCATGATCTCCAGTGGCAGGGGTGGGATAGGCAGGCTGGCTGCCTCTTGGATCTCCTGCCCTGCACCTTCGCTCTGGCTGTCTGCAATAAGTTGTGTTTCCTTCGCATGGCTCTTGTGACAGACTGATAGCCTTGCCAGTAGCTGAGGTTTATAGTGTGGTCTGTTTTGGGGCTGTATGCTGAGACAAGTTACCTGCTAGGCGAGGTTGAGAGCTTCCTAATGAGGCTCTATTCTGCCATCCTTTGATCCCTAACCCCTTTAGGGTCTCTTGATGAGGGGGTGGGGCTAACTCAGGAGAACAGGGGGTTAAAAGCCAGCTCCGAAGTGAGTAGAAGAGCTGGCGAACAGGGGAGTTTTGCGAGGGAGTTTAGAGAGGCAGGTACCTAACAGTACTCTAAACCGAAACCCTACAAGAGTAAAAATAACGCAGGCAAAGTCCAGCAGTAGAGTGGGGGCTCTCCAGCGTATTGCACTGACTGCACCAGGTATGGGCAGGTGGTGTGGGTGTGCACTGAGTGCAAGCAACTCAGGGCCCGCAGAGACCAAGTCCGGGCTCTTAAGAGCAGAGTGGCTGAACTGTAGGAGCTAAGGGAGACCATGAGGTACGCAGAGGAGACTTTCAGGGGTACAGTAGAGCGGTCTGACCGCCTCTGTGCTGCTGAGGAGGAGGAAAGTCTCGTGGAAGAAGAACATTAAGCTCGAGCAGAGGGAAGCATTCCCATAGTTGGGACCTTCCCTGCAGATGATGTCATGGTGCTCCTCCAGTTATTAGGAAGAGACAAGTAACAGTAATGGGGGATTTGATCATTAGAAATATAGCTAGCTGGGTTTGTGATGACCAGGAAAACCACTGGGTGAATTGCCTGCCAGGTGCGAAGGTTGCAGATCTCTCGAGACATCTAGACAGACTTAATGTGCAGTGCTGGGGAGGAGGCGGTGGTTGTGGTACAGGTAGGTACCAATGACTTGGGGAACGGTAGGAGAGAGGTCCTGGAGGGCACATCTAGGCTGCGAGGTAAAAGTCCAGGACCTCCCTGGCAGCTATTCTCTGAGATGCTTCCAGTTCCACGCGCAGGGCCAGGGAGACTGGCAGAACTGCAGGGTCTCAATGCGTGGATGAGATGATGGTGAAGGGAGGAGGGGTTTAGGGTTATTGGGAAAGGAGGAACCTATACAGGAAGGTTGGGCTCCACCTAAACCAAACAGGTACCAGATTGCTGGTGTGTAACGCTAAAAGGTGGTAGAGGAGTTTTGAAACTAAGGGCTGGGGGAAAGGCAACGGGTGCGGAGGAGCACATGGTTCGGACAGAGACATCCCTTGGGGGAGGATCTCTTAACGGGGATTCTCTATGTCCTAGTGAAGGGGAGAGGATAGAAGTTGATAAAGTGCAGGTAGGAACTGAGGAGAAACAGTCCAATGAAAGGTTTCAGAGTGGTAGCCGTATTAGTCTGTATCAGCAGTTACCTCACATGACGGCACACAACTAAATATTGACAAATATAGAAATGCTAGAAGTGCTGGGTGCACTCGAGTGCTTGGTATTAAATGAGGATATTGATATAGTCGGCATCACAGAAACTTGGTGGAATGATGCTAATCAATGGGGCAGGGTGACACCAGAGTAGGAACTAGATAGGAATGACAGAGCAGATCACGCTGTGGGGGATGTGACACTGTATGTGAAAGAAAGCGTAGAGTCAAATATAGTACAAATCTTAAATGAATCAAACTGTACCATAGAATCTCTCGGGATAGAAATTCCATGCTTGACTAATAGGAGTATAGCAGTATGGATGTACTACCGATCGCCTGACCAGGGTGGTGGTGATGATTGTGAAATGCCCTGGGAGAGTAGAGAGGCTACAAAGACAGAAAATAATAATGGGGGATTTTGACTATCCCTATATTGACTGCGTACATGTGACCTCAGGATGGGATGCAGAAATAACATTTCTAGACACCATTAGTGACTGCTTCTTGGAGCAGCTAGTCCTGGAACCCACAAGGGGAGAGGCAATTCTTGATTTAGTCCTCTGTGGAGGTGAATATAACAATTACCAAGGGTTTAAGCAACCATAATGTCATTAAATTTAACATCCCTGGGGGAGGGGAGGAAAACGCCAAAGAAACCCACCCCAGTAGCATTTAACTTCACAAAGGGGAACTACACAAACATGAGGAGGCTAGTTAAACAGAAATTAAAAGAAACACAAGAGTGAAATGCCTGCAAGCTGCATGGAAGCTATTTAAAAACATCGTAACAGAGGCTCAAACTAAATGTATACCCCAAATAAAAAAAATAGAAGGAAAAAAAATGCCACTATGGCTAAACAGCAGAGTATAAGAGGTGGTTAGAAGCAAAGTATAATTAGGCAGGCCAAAAAAGAATTTGAAGAGCAGCTAGCAAAAGACAAAAACTAATAGCAAAAAGTTTTTAAGTATATCAAAAGCAGGAAAACCTGCGAAATAGTCATTGGGACCACTGGACAATTGAGGTGCTAAAGGAGCACTAAAGAAGACAAGGTCATTGCAGAGAAGCTAAATGAATTCTTTGCATCAGTCTTCACTGCAGAAGTTGTGAGAGATTCCTGCAATTTCACATGGCTCAAGTGTAGAACTACTAACTGTGGCTTGTAGCCTATGGCTTAAATCAGCCTCTGTACCCAATAGCTGGAGGTTAGCTATTGTAATGCCAATTTTTTTTTTTAAGGCTCCAGATGTGAGCATGGCAATTATAGGCCAGTAAGCCTAACTTCAGTACCAGGTAAACAGTAGTAAAGAACAGAATCATCAGACACATAGATGAACATGGTATGTTGGGAAAGAATGAACACGGCTTTTGAAAAGGGAAATCATGCCTCGCCAATGTGTTAGAATTCTTTGAGGGTGTAAACAAGCATGTGGACGGGGGGATCTAGTGTACTTGAACTTTCAGAAAGTCTCTGACAAGGTCCCTCACCAAAGGCTCTTAAGCAAAGTAAGCTGTCTTGGGATAAGAGGGAAGGTTCTCTCATGGATCAGTGACTGCTTAAAAGATAGGAAACAAAAGGTAGGAATAAATGGTCAGTTTTCACAGAAGAGAGAAGTAAATAGTGGGGTCCCCCAAGGATCTGTACTGGGACCAGTGCTGTTCAACAGATTCATGAATGATCGGGGAGAACGGTGAGGTGGTGAAGTTTTCAGATGATACAAAATTACTCAAGATAGTTAAGTCCAAAGCAGACTGCGAAGAGTTACAAAGGGATCTCACAAAACTGAGTGACTGGGCAACAAAACGGCAGATGAAATTCAGTGTTGACAAATGCAAAGTAATGCACTTTGGAACGCATCCCAACAATACATACAAAATGATGAGGTCTGAATTAGCTGTTACCACTCAGGAAAGAGACCTTGGAGTCATTGTGGAGAGTTCTCTGAAAACATCACTCAATGTGCAGAGCAGTCAAAAAAAGCTAATGAAAACTTAGCAAATATTAGGAATGGGATAGATCATAATGCCACTATATAAATCCATGGTATGCCCACATCTTGAGTATTGTGTGCAGTTCTGGTTGCCCCATCTCAAAAACAAATAAATTAGAATAAGTAAAGGTACAGAGAAGGGCAGCAAAAATTATTAGATGTATGGAACATCTGTATGAGCTGAGATTAGAAAGGCTGGGACTGTTCATCTTATAAAAGAGACGACTAAGGGGGATATGATGATAGAGGTCTGTAAATCATGACTGGTGTGGAGAAAGTGACTTGGGAAGTGTTATTCACCACTTCACATAACACAAGAATCAGGGGTCACCCAATGAAATTAATAGGCAGAAGGTTTAAAACAAACAAAGAAGTACTTCACATATCGAACAGTCAACCTGTGGAACTCACTGCCAGGGTATGTTGTGAAGAAGGCCAGAACTATAAAGAATGAGATAAGTTCCTGGAGGATAGGTCCATCAATGGCTGTTAGCCAGGATGGTCAGGGATGCAACCCCATGCTCTGGGTGTCCCTAACCTCTGACTGCCAGAAGCTGGGACTGAACAACGGGATGGATCACTTGATAATTGCTCTGTTCTGCTCATTCCCTCTGGGGCACCTGGCATTGGCCACTGTCGGAAGACAGGACACTGGGCTAGATGGACCATTGGTCTGACTCGGTCTGGCTTTTCTTATGTTCCGCACTCTTCTGGGCCAGACACCCTCAGAAGCGATCCAGCTGCTGTAGCCCATTTAGACTGACGCTCGGTGCATGAGGTCTTGGATCTCTGCAGCCCCGCTGCATGCTGACGTGTTGGTCAGGGCACACAGCGTCCCTCTGTAGAGGGCACTTGGACCCTGCAGTGTTGGTGAATGGGCTCTTTCACCCTCTCTCTGCTCTCTCCTGTCTGTCTGCAGCTATCCAGAGCTGAAGCCCATTCAGTCTATCAATGCTCACCCGTCAAACTGCATCTGCATCAAGTTTGACCCCATGGGGAAGTACTTTGCCACAGGAAGCGCAGATGCTCTGGTCAGCCTGTGGGATGTGGATGAGCTGGTGTGTGTGAGGTGCTTCTCTAGGTAGGTGACCCTGCCCCATGCGCATTTCCCACCCCCGGCACTGAGACAGGAAATCCCTCACTGTCACTTCACCCTGTGCTGCAGGCTGGACTGGCCCGTGAGAACCTTGAGCTTTAGCCATGATGGGAAGATGCTGGCGTCCGCGTCTGAGGATCACTTCATCGACATTGCTGAGGTGGAGACAGGTAACTGCTCATGCCCGTGTCCCTGGGAGGAATGGTGGGTGTGGGCTGTGGGTCTGGATGGAGGGGCAGTGGCAGGGCTCTGTGCATATGCTAGGGGGTGTAGGTTGGGAGGGAGCTGTGTGCGGGGGAGCTCAAGACTGGAGCAGCAGGGGCAGGCCGCAGGAGAGGATTCTGGCAGTTGCAGTCTGTTTTAGGAATCTGTACGGCGTCTCTCGCCTTGTCTCGGAGCACTGAACGAAAGGAGCATGGAAGGTGTTGTTCTCACTCCTCCCCCACAGAGTGGAGGGAGGGGGGCATTCCCTCATCTCCTCCCATGCAGCTGCTCCTGGGCCTGGCTCATCTGACACTCTCTTTCCTACAGGGGAGAAGCTGTGGGAGGTGCAGTGCGAGTCCCCCACCTTCACGGTGGCCTGGCACCCAAAGAGGCCTTTGCTGGCCTTCGCCTGTGATGACAAAGACGGCAAATATGACAGCAGCCGGGAGGCAGGCACCGTCAAGCTCTTCGGCCTCCCCAATGACGCGTAATGGGTGCCCAGTGGGCCCTGGGCTAGGGCCTGGGAAGGGGCAGGGAGGTGGAGCTCGTCCCCGGCCATGTTCTGCACTGCCAAAGCACTTCCCTCATCCTCTGGCGGCCACTCCCTGGGCTCGGCTTCCTCACTCCTGGCAGTTCTGTGGCCTCAGCTCAGCTGCCGGCGGCCCCTGCCCTCAGGAGCCTTTGTACACCGCAGCTGCTGGCCTGGCAAGAACACAGGGGCTGCGGCCGGAGTCCCTCCACCCAGCTCAGGGCTGCCTCTCTCCCTCCCTGCAAGGAGGCGGAGGGCCTTGTTCCCAAGTCTGGTGCCCAGAAAGGGGCAGTCACCGGAATCTGACCGCTCAGGACAGCCTCTCTGGGGGAAGGAGCCTGCCCTGCGGCCATCCCAGTAGGACTCAGCCGGAGGCAGCTGCCGAGCCTCCTATTGCCAGAACTGTTTGTTGCTAAGTTGCATGGGTTGTCCCCTTCCTATCCCGCCCCCAGTGGTGTGGCCAATTCCCCGGCAGGCTGGGAATCGCCTGGAGGCCCCAGCACATCCCTCCCCTTTGGAAAAGGGTTTTGTGTTAGGCTGTCACCTTGTCCCTTTGCTGCGGGTGCGAGTGGCAGGGTGGGCGGGGTGACTTGGGGGGGGCTCTTTTTGTATGACTTTTTGTAATTTTGATAAGTCTCTGTCAGTAAAGGAAGTAAGGCCTGGTTGTCGGGGAGTCTATGCAGTGCACGGTGTGCAGCGGGTGTGCACGGACGCTGACTGCTCAGCAGGGTGGCTGCACTGCCCCGTCAGCCAGCTGTCCGCAGGGCGAGGGACTGCTCTGGGCCGGGGTGGGGTGCAGACAGGCTCCTAGAGCTGCCAGAGGCCTCGCTCCTTTCTAGCCCGTGCCTGCTAGGCTCCCACTGGAGGGGCTGTCACACTCCTGAGCGGCGTGCCCTCCACCTCATTCACCAGCCCTTGACATGCCTCCTCACGTGGCTTCAGTGGGCAGTTCTGTGCGGGCGGTGCTGAATGGATGTGGAAGAGCTGGAAACGAGGGGGAGAGGCAGCGCCGGGGGCCTGCGTGGCCCTCTAGCCCCCCAGCAAGTGCTGCATGAACCATGGGCCTAACTGCTCAGTGGCCTCCCATGGATCTCAAAGCACTTCACGGACAGCAAGGGCCTGCTGATCAGAGGTGCTGAGCTGGCAGGCGGGGGCATGCTCAGAACCTGGCCCTGACTCTTACCTCCCCACCGTGAGGTAGGGCAGTGTTCTCCCCTTCTGGGTGTGGACGCTGGCTCATGGGTCCAGCTCTGTAACTCCCCCATGCCCCTGGCCTGCTCAGTCTGAGCCTAGTGCTGGCTGCCCGAGTCTGGGTTGGGCCAAGGCAAACTTGGCCCCTTTCTTCCCCCAGCAATAAACACCCCCTGGGGGAAAGCCTCTTCCCCCACCCCCAAAGGTCAAACCCCAGGCTGTCAGGGTTCCTGGTGCAGTGTTTCCACCAGAGGGCACTGTGCCCCCAGCCTCGCTCTCTATGCAGGCTGTCCGCACTGGCCCTGTTGCATGGCTGAGAGCGTATGCAGCGCCTTTCCCTTTGTCCTTTACAACTTGTGCCAGAGCGGGGAGCACAGGGGCTGTGTACTGCAGGGGGAGGAGACACAGCAATGCTATTGGAAGGCTGACGAGCCAGTGGCCATGTCCCTGTGGTACAGCACAGGCACTGGCCAGGCAGGCGCATTCAGGCTGTGGTGGAGCTGTTTAAAACCGGAGTGGCCCCCAACCAGGCCAGGTGCTTTCCAGAGGCATAGCACGACATGGCCCCTGCAGCATCTGAGAGCAAAGCGAGAGCTTAAACTCTCCAGCCCCTCTGGCACCGTCCTGCCCCTGCTCGGAGCCGCTGGGATGTGTGCGCTGCCCTCATCACTGACCATGGCTTTCAGCAGCTCTATTCATAGCACCCAGGGGACCCCCGTGGAACTGGGCAGGGAGTGGGGTGGGGGCATTACTGCAGCTACCCTTGTTCAGGGGCTGGTCCCCTACAGCCTTGCGGCCAGCACCCGAGACTGCCCTCCCAGCTGGCTGAGTGCTGAGCTCTGTCCTGGGTGGGTGGTGCTGACACCCACCTCTGTGGCTCCCTGTGCCAACAGCTACCAATGGGCAGGAGCTGGGCCACTGGCCAAGGGCCAGCCAAGCAGCACCTCTGGGGGATGTGTTCCGTTCTTCCAGCCCAGCTCCACGCTACCCCTTCCAGAGCACTTGCCATCTGCAGCCCCCCCTCCCTGCTGCTGTCACTTGAACAAGCAGGCTCAGGTGCAGGAGTGCCGGGAGCTCCCAGGCACTTGGCAGCTCGCAGCAGCCTGCTGGAGGTCCCGGGCCTTTCCCTCTAGCAGGGAGCTGCTGCTCTGCCTCTAGGCACCTCCCAGGCCTTGGGGGGTTAAATGCTCCCACTCCTCAGCTATTATTAGAGCCGAGCGGGGCTGAGGCTGCTCCTAGCGGGTGGAACTGCAGCCCCAGCAGCCCAAGCGAGGAGTGACAGCAGCTGCACCTCTCTGAATGCTAATGGCCCTGAGCCTTGCGTACCCAGCAGCCTCCCTCCGCCCGCCCACCCACGCTGCCCTCAGCAGCAGCGGGCACCTGCTGCCAGCAGTGACAAGTGAGTGGCAGCGCGGTTCCCACAGTTGTCCCTACCCCACCCTGCGTCCTGGAACCAAGCACTGCCTGGTTGTCATGGTTCCCAAGGAAGGTGGCTTGTCTCTGGTCCTCCGCCCGCAAGGAGAATGTGGTTGGGGTGGGCCAGAGTCCAGCAGCCACCGCCGGTGGGGCCTTCTCCCCGGGGCCTTGCAGGCACTATTTGCAGCAGCTACCCCAAAGAAAAGTCGGAAGCTAGTGGGGCTGCAGGAGCTTGTGCCTGGGGCAGCGAACGCTTGCAGTGCAGGGACAGAGAGGCTGGGACACCTCCCCCCAGCCAGCGCTCCTGCACAACTCCCACTTGCTGTGCGCTGGAGGGGGAATGTCCCCTGGAGCCTGACAGCCAGGCTGGGTCCTGGGAGGGGCTCCTATGTGGATCCCAGCTGGCCCCATCCCCTGGGGTCAAGAGGCTGCTGGTCTCAGACTGGGTCAGCACATCAGTGTTAGAGCACAGGGTGTGGATGGGCAGTCTGGCCAGCCTCATGCCTCCCAACCAGCTGTTGGCGGGTACACGTGGAAAACCAGGCATGATCCTGAGCCGCTCGATTGCTGAGAAAGGGGTTTGCCCCCTGCCACTGGTCTCCCCTGGCCGGCGGAGACCCAGCCACTTCCCCAAGGTACACACCATCAGTCCCAGTGGAGCCATCCCCGCTGCAGTGCCTGGCCCCAGCACCGAATCCATGCCACGCTCAGGCCCCGCCTTGCAGCCTGGCCCGCCCAGCTGCAGTGTCTTTCCCAGTCCCTGCCAGGGGATACAGGCTGCTGGGAGTGGGGTGAGGCCAGGCAGGCCCCCAGGGGGAAGCCCCAGTGTAGGAGCGAGGAGCAGCAGCGCTGGCCACCCTACTACCTACCCAGGGTTTGGCCCCCGCAGCCCCTCCCTGGGCAGAGCTGCAGTCCCTGTGCACCAGGTCACAGCACAACTCACTCCGCTTTGGTCCCACTGCTCCCCAGGCCCATGCTTACAAGATTTGCACGTGCAGGGGGCAGCATGGCCACACCAGCCTGGAACTCCCGGCTCTGAGAAGGAAGGCGCCAGCCAGGAGACTCGCAGTACAGTCTGCCACTGCTCTCAGGGTAAGTACAAGCCTGAAGAACACAGCTTCCAGCATGCAATGCTCTGTATCTATCCGCAGCCTGGCCACGATACAGGTCTGTAGTCACCCCAGGCCATGCCTCCAGCAGTTGGAATCCGCTAGGCCTTGTCCCAGGCCTGGGGAGCAGCCAACAGCCAGTGCCCGCAGGCTCGGTAATTGCAGTGGGAGCAGGAGTGCTGGGCATGGATCCCGGGGGGGTTGTGCTTAAAGGCCAGGGGAGCAGGTGAGGGGCTTGCAGCCCTCTGGGACCCCTCTATACAGTTGTTAAACTGACAAAGCCCTGGCTGGGATGGTTTAGTTTGGGGATTGGTCCTGCTTTGAGCCTGTGCCCTTGAGGCCATGTGCGGACCATGGTGTGCATGCCCCTGGCACACCTGCTGCAGGGCTGTGCGTGCCCAGAGCGCCGTGGGGTGTGTACGTGTGGCCCCCCTGTGGGAATCGTGTGCTGCTCTCCAGCCCGTGCGGTGCTCCCAACAGGCCGTTTGACCAGCCATATCGTCAACTAATGAATGCAGCCCGTTCCCCCATTGGCACCGGCTGCGGCGCTGAGCCCATCCCCCAGGAGCCTCGTCAAAGCGCTGAGCTCAGGGGGCACCAGCGCTGATGACGCAGGCTGCAGTGCCTGCCTGTGTCCCTGGCAGTGCTCCCCAGCTCGTCCCGTTCCCGGGGTGTGAAGCCAGCCCCATAGCACAGAGCTGTGGCCCCTCAGAGGCTGCGCTTTGGTCCATGGGTGGGGCGGGAGTTGGGTTTGAGGTTTGAGGTGGGATTTGATGCTTTATCAGAGCTGGCTCTGCTCAGTGACTGCTAGGGGCTGAACCTCAGAGCTGGGTGGGGCCAGCGTGGTGGTGGAGAGGCCCTGGCAGCGAGGTTCCCTGCTACCCATGGGAACCACGGAGAGCTGGGCGAGGCGGTGGAGCCTCTGAACGTGGCACTGCGGCTGAAAGCAGCATGGGGAGCGATGCCCGGACCCAGCAAGTCCAGCGCTGGGCTAGGAGCTTGTGGTGCTGTGGGACTGGCCCGGGCCAGCGTGCTGCAGAGGCGGCAGGGACAGCGGCACATGGGGCGGCCACTCGTGTTCCCGGAATGCCAGACATTCCGGTACGTCCAGGAAGGCCGTGACCCTGCCCCCGCCGGTGTGACCCTGCCCCCCACTGCCGTGACCCTGCCTCCGCTGCCGTGACCCTGCCCTCGCCACTGTGACTGTGTGCGAGGTACAGGGGCGTGACATTTTGAAAAGCCCTGCTCCCGCCCCCCCTCCCCACGCATGATGCAAGGTCACACCAGCAGGGTGGAGCGTTGCACTTTTCAAAATAGCGTCTCCCCCCCCCCCCCATCTGATACTGGACAAAACCACGTCCGGTTTTGGCTCAGTTCCAGCTGGGGGACGAGCCTGGATGAGTGGCCGTAGCGCCGACCAGTGGCCAGAAGTTAGGGTGACCAGATGTCCCGATTTTTGGGTCTTTTGCTTATATAGGCTCCTATTACCCCCCCCCGTCCTGATTTTTCACACGTGCTGTCTGGTCACCCTACCAGAAGTGGCAGAGGTGTTGGCAGTGTAACCCCTGAGGCCCACACCCCCATCTGCGAGGGCTGGAGGTGAAACCCCCAGGACGCAGGGACTTTGCTGACCATGGGCGGTGGGGGCCATGGAGGAAAAGGGGGGGGGTGTTAAAAGGACATTTGTCTGTTGGACACCACAAGCTGGGAAACTGAGGCAGGGGACCCTGCCCAGGATATGGAGGGGTGGGTGGTTCCTTCTGAGCCGTTGCTGCGGTGTTTCGCTCGGAGGAGGGTGAGCACCGGGAGGGCGAAGAGCTGTTGGCACTAGAGGCCACGTGGGTGGAAAGTGACCAGGAGGTCAGGCTGGAAATGAGGAGACGGGGTCTAGCCGGCAGAGGGGTGAGGCTCGGGACCAGCCACCCCACAGGAGCAGCGGGGGCCAGAACCCTGCCTGGTTTTCAGCTGGAGCTTGCTGGGTTTCTGAAGGGGCTGGGGTGCCGGGGGGGCCGTGACAGCAGGCTCTGAACACCGACCCAGTCGTGTGTGCCTACATTCAGGGGCCATTCCCTCAGGATGCTGCCCACCCTGTGCCTGGGGCAGGAGTTGGCTCCGGGGCCTGGCTGGAGGGGGAGTTCCCAGGGGGTCAGGGAGGGGCTCCGCTGGAGACTTTCCCTGGCACTCACCGGGTGGAAGTTCTGGCTGGAGCGCTGGGCACCTGTAAAGGCTCCTGCCCGGCAATCGGCCATGTGGGGTGAGAGCTGCCAGTGGAACTGCCTCCAGACAGCACGTTAGCCGCGCTGGCAGAGGCGCAGGCAATTACTCGGGATCCTTATCACAGCTCCCATCCCGAGGTCACAGCAGCCTATTGAATGCACTAAAGAGCTTCACATTGCGCCTGTCAGCCGCGCTGCCAGGCAGTCAGAACCACTCGGGCGCCTTCCCTCTCCCATGCACGGGGGGCTGTCGCTGCACCGCCTCTCCAATGGGCAGGGGACGATATCCCCAAAGCGAGGGAGATAAAGAGAATCACGGGGGGAATGAGCTGCTGTGGCTCCTGCAGGGACGGGAGCGAACGCTGCAAAGCCTGTCTCCCCCCTCCCCCCGACACTGCAAAACCTGGCCCCCGGCACTGCAAAGCCTGGCCCCCATGGCGTGGGACGCT